>NC_041382.1:139300716-139336654 GCF_002162155.2 Triticum dicoccoides | reverse complement strand
TCTTCCTCCACCCCGATTTCCTCCAAAACCCATGTTCATCTTATCTTCTTCTTCTGTTTCTGGTGGCGGCGGGGGGGAGGGGAAAACCTAAATCCTCGAGGGGATCGCACTCTCCTCTTAACAGGAGGATAGACTCGTCATTTATACTGGTGAAGCTTTTAGAAAGCGTATTCACCAAAGGCATTTCTCTTCCTTTCCATTTTAGAAAGCGTATTCACCAAAGGCATTTCTCTTCCTTTCCATTTTTGCCCCCGCTTTTCCTCCTCATCGATCTCTTCCCTCATATCAGAATGTTTATTCCCTAAATTGCCCAAACCAACCTCGATTTCCATTTCATCAATATAAGTTGCCTCATTAGACCAGAAATCTGAAATTTGGGCATACTGTTTCTTACTCATCTTATTGATGATTTCCCTACCAAGCCGGTGTGATCACAATCTCTCCCCCTCTAGCATAAACAGAGTCAAACCCAGTTCTATTGTCAATTTTTCCCCATCATTGGCAGCTCATCGCCAGTGATATGCTAATGATCATATTCCTAATTCTGAAGATACTTACGTTAACAAGTACCACTGGTTGCGGTGGTGGCGCCAGGGAAGGCAACGACGAGGCGAGGGAAGGCGACGATGAGCGGCAGTCGCTTCACGAAGAGCGGCGGGGTGGAGCACTTGCACCTCGCCGCCGCATGCCGGCCCGTGAGCACCGGGCTCGTGAGCCTCGGCGAGTGCAGAGCCCGGGTCGCCATGGGAACGAGTCTGTCGCGTGGCGGATCGACGCCTTACGGTGGATGGGTCGTTGCTGTCCACTGGTTTGGTTGGGTGGCGCTGCACCGCCGCTCTATCTGCACCCCGATGGAGAAGAGACCGGTGCAGCATGGTTGCCCGCCTGAGCCAGCCGTTTCCTCGTCTGCTGGTGTGGTTTGCAACCTGCGACATACGTGAGCCACCTGATTAAAAACGATGCTTCAGATCAACCCATGCGACAAAAATGGGGCATCGAGTGCCTGACAAGAATTGGCTCATTTGGAGAAGAAAAAAAGACCACGGATCGTTTTTTTGAGAATGGATCATTTCATTTTATTAACGTTCTAGTGGATCATTTATCTGTAGTAGAATATCCAGTGTGCCAGTGCACAAACTCAATACTCGTCTACGCTGTTGAGCCGACATGAGCACAAACTCAATACTCAATAATTGGCACGTGGACCCACATTTTATGTGATATGAGCTGATCATGTCAAAGTTTAAAGTCTTCTCGAACATTTGTTTTTTATAAAGGAAAATGGTGTCCTAAATTCTTAAAAATCCTCATTCGCCGCATCACGAAGATGTGTGCAACTTCAATAAAATGCCGGTGCCACCTTTTCATAGACATTAGACCGACTTTAGACGAAAATGTTTAATTGACTTCTGAAAAAAATAATGTGCTCTCAGTGAACGGCAACAAAAAAAATGATGCAGTTGCGGACGAGATGCCCGGAGGACGTAGCTGCCCATGACCCCGCACCCCGGACCCGGCCAAACTAGGGTGCTTGTTTTTTTGGAGTGAAACCGGCCAAACTACTCTTCTTCTTTTTTAGAAACACCGGCCAAACTACTCTTGACTTCCCAAGACCCCAACGTGCTGCAGCCTCTAGGCCCGGTCCACATACGCAAAATGACATCCACCCGCAACTCGGTGGGCCGAAGGCCCGCTCCACGCCGCAGCTGAAGACAGGCAACGGCACGCTACCGCTTTCCATTCCGTGCCGTCCGATCCTGCAGCTCCCCACCACGAACGACCACACGGCTCACGGGCATCGCGTGCTCGCCTGCCTGTCCTGGCTGTCCCCTCCTTCCTTATCGTGGCCGTTGCGCGCAGGGATCTGTAGACACGGACCACACAGTCAGAAGGGCCTAGAAACACGGTGGGCCACAAGACGCAGCGGCACAACGCGGTATGGACCGAGTCCACCGCGGCGCAGAGCGCGGGGCAAGGCATGCTGCTGGCCCAAGTTAATTACTCCCAATAGTAATAACCATTAATCAACCATTATTACTATCCACATATAGAATTTCCAGCTACTACCTTGAACCTGATCCGTCCACTCGCGTACAGCTTTCAGTCCAGACGGGCCCGCTGATTACTCCAGCAGGAAGGAAATATGCGCTCTAGTTAACCTAACCCAGCACCGTTCGGCGGCGGCGCATATAAGATCTCCAGAGCGAAACGCCAACCAGCAAAACGCACACGGCAGACGCACCGTGAGCGACTGACATGCAGGACCAGCACGCAGCGTGGACCCAGCAACCGCAGAGGGAGGCGTGCCGTTCTTCTCCTCCCATTTTAATTTCAGCGCAGCGCAGAGACGCGTCAAACTCGGGGAGCTGGATATTCAATACGGATGGGCCAGAGAGCACTCAGGGCAGGGGCAGGGGCAGGGGCAGGGGCGTAAAATCCCCATCGGCCAGAAAAAAGGAGCAGGGTCGCCCTAGAAACGGGAAGCATCCAAGGATGGCATCCGCCCAAATCCGCTGGGATCTTCTCTCCTCCTCGAGCCGCTCACGGACAGCGCGCTCCACCCGCGCCTCACGCCACGGCGCGCCAGGCCATCACGGCTCGCGCCACCACCGGTCGCGTTACCCCACCCACCACTCGCGCTGCGCGGCGCAACTTGCCAAAAAAGAAAAGCGAAAGGCAGCAGCTGTACTCCGCCATCGCATCGCATCGCATCGCATCCCATCCTCACCCACCCACCCACCGCGGCCTCCTCCTTTTACTCTCAACGAAAAATCACGGCCCCCCGAGGCCAAAGCTAGTCACGGAAGCGGACCCACCTGGCAGAGGGGCGCAGCTCGGGCCTCGTGGTAGACCGGCAAGGAGCACACCGCCGTGAACCAGAGACACAGCAGCGCAAGGCAAAGCCTCAGTAGCCAAAAATTGCTAAATAACTCCAGAGCCCATTTGCTATAGGAGGGAGGAGCCATCGCTGCAACCACAGCCATTTCACCTATCTCAAAGCAGGTAGCGCCCGCGCAGAGCCGCCGGCAGCCGGCAGGCAGAGCCAGCGGCCAGTCATCATCAGTAAGAAGCACACAGCACAGACAGACAGTTCAACCAGGGCAAAGTATAAGATTTTCAAATGCAGGCAACGGCTACTAGGGGGCATTTCAAAGGGGGGCAGTTCCCGGGCTTTCTCTTGGAGGGAAACCTGACAATACTGACAATGCAACAGGAATTTCAAAGGAAGGAGGGAAAACACCTGGGGTGTTGTAACTACCATTTCAAATTATGGAGGGAAAACTCAGCAAGGGTGCAGGCAAAGAGGGAAGCTGGTTCACTGACTACAACTCCATTTTCCCTCCTAAAATCTGCTGTTTAAAAAGGAGGGTGAAGCCCTCCCCAAACCAAAGTCTTTACAAGAAAAACGGCTAAGGAAAACAGGGGGAAACCCACCATTTCTGTTCTGCTGCTGCTGCTGCTGCTCCTGATTACTTCTTTCTACCTGAGAAGAAGGGGTGAGGAAGGGGATGATCCATGTACAATGGTCACTGGTGCTTGAACGGCCGGTCTTCAGTATCATCATCCTCATCGTCGCTGCCACTGCCTGATGGGTCATCATCCCTCTTCCGCTTGATACCCTGCAAGGACGACGGCTGGTCTGTGCCACCCTCGTCGTCATCATCATCGACCTCGTCTCTGTCTTCATCGACATCATCAGGGTCAGCAATATCAAAGTCCTCTGGACTTCCAACAGCCACGGCTTGGGGCGTCACAATTGGTTGAACAAGATATTCTGTGTCTTCATCCTGAGCAAATGAAAAACCAACAGGCTTAAACAATGCTTAAGTTCATGACATGCTAAAGGTAACTAATCTTCTAGCAGACAAAATCAGTTAATTGGTAACTAAATCGACAGCATAACCAGAACAAAACAAATAAACAATATGTTGAGATATAAATCTGAAGATAACAGCATAACATGAATTGAGTGGTAAAAGAAACAAATTAGCATATAACCTTGCAAAAGAGTACATGATTAATACTAATAAAATAACAGAAAATATACCACCAAGATAATGGCCATTACCAAAGCTAATTTTCAAGGAAAAATTGTAGAAGAAACAAATATGGAGAATTCCATCTTACTAAACATGCATCAGGTGACACATCTGTCTAAGCCCACAAATAAATACATGATGTACTAGAAGCACTAAAATGTCAAGAACTAAGCCAGATATGATGTACATGTAGATGGATATGATATTAGGTCCTAGGAACATAGGGAACAACATGCTTAACTGATGTATCCAAATCTTTGATTATTCCCAAATTGTAACAAATATATTAGAAGCACAAGCTAGACAGTCACTAATTTTAACATTCGAATATGTAAAGTTTTAGGTCAACAACATCAGGAACTAAATCTACTTCCAGAAAGATGAAGAAATCAGAATCCCCAAGCTTTTAAAACTACAAGATCTGTCATAATCATTTTGACACACTCCTGGTCATTTTGAGGGTACAGAGCTTTCAAATCACATAATATGTTAACAAACATGTTTAAGCAATATCTTGGGAGCATGATTGCCTTAAATCTCCATATGAGCAAATTTCGTTAAAACAACTTTTCCACGGTATACTTTATACACAAGGTGTTCACCTAACCTACCACAAAAAGAAACAAGATTACGAGTGGGGATCTGACAATGAAGTACTCTACTTTGGTAGTCCCAAAACTATGTGTTGCCCACATAATCAGCAAACTTAACAAGGACACATAACTAATGCATGAAAGCTAAATATCATAACTGAAAAACTAGCCACAGTTCAAATATACCTGCAATATAGTTGGGTGGTCAATAGTTATCTTGCTAAACAATATGACTAGAACAATCACCCACAAACTGAACATGCAGAAATTGCAATAAGGTAAAGCACTTCAAAGGCTAGCGGGAAATTGTTTTATACCTCATCATCAGCATCGTCATCATCGTTGTCCTCCTCATAAACCCTACTATCCTCCAATCTTTCCTCATCTTCCTCTCCGATCTCACCATTCTCATCCTCATCATCACCTTCACCTTGCTCATGTCCATCAATCTCTTCTCCAACACCCCCCACCGCCATAGCAACCCTTCCACTACTCTCTGGCTCAGCCTCCTCACCATCACCATCATCCTCAACCTCCTCCTCATCATCATCATCATCCTCATCGATGCCATCCTCCTCATCATCACTACTGGGCACGTCAAGTACCTCAACAACAGTGTCATCTTCATCACCCTCCTCATCGATCTCCTCTCCCAAATCATCCTCCTCCTCATACTCTTCGTCTGCATCATCGTCGTCATCATCCACGTCTTCATCATCCTCATCAGGGGCTACCCCAACCGCTGCAACCCTGAACCCGTTGGCCCTGTGGTGGTGCTCGGCTTCCCCATTGGGCACGACCTCGTCGGCCTCGCTCTCATCCTCATCCACATCGATCACCCCATTCACCTCCACCGGGCGCGGTGCCACGCTACCTCGCGAGTGCGAGGCGCCCCCGTTTGCCACCTCGCCGCTTCCAGGATCCTCGTCATCGTCGTCCTCATCATCATCTTCTTCCTCGCCATCACCTTCGCCGTCCCCATCGTCGTCGTCGTCGTCCGACTCCGGGCGCTCGTTCTCGTCGGCGTCCATCTTGTCGAGGTACTTGAGAGTCCGGATCAACCCGAACACCCTGGATCTGTAGTCCTTGACCCGCGTGACGGGGCACTCGTAGAGGTCGAGCGAGACGAGGCGGAGGCGGGCGAGCGGCGCGAGGTCGTCCACATCTTGGATGCGATTGTTGCTGAGGTCGAGGTCGCGCAGCGAACCGAGCCCCGCCTCGACGAGGTGCTCGAGGCCGCCGGCGATGCGGTTGTCGGAGAGCGTCAGGCGCGTGAGGTTCCGCAGGCGGGGGAACCCCGCGAGCGACGCGACCCCGACGCCCGCGATCGAGAGGTGCTCCAGGCTCTGGTGGCGCTCCAGTATCTCCGGCGCCGGCAAGCGCCCGTGTATGCACTTGACGGCGCCGTCGAGGGTCAGGCTCCTCGCCGGCGACGAGCTCCCCTCGCCGGCGGTGTGGAGCGCCGCCTCCACCGCCCTCTCCCACGCCTCGTCCATCTCTCTATCTCTCTCCCCTCCCCTTCCCGAAATCAAATAAATAAAAAAATCTGGGGTGTTTTGGTTGGGGAGGCTATTTGAAATACAGTGATTTATACGTGGGAGGGGTGTTTACCTCGCCATTGGAGGAAGAAGGGGGCGGCTCACGCGTCGCGCTGTGGACTCGGCGTAGGGACGGCGGGCGGGGCTTATATGGGCGGCCAATGGGAGCGCTCGGATCGCGGGGCGCGGATCGCTGACGTGGCGCCATCCCAGGGGCGTGTGCTTCCTTTGAGAGGAGCGGGGGAGCGGAGAGGCGTGGTGGGCTTGGCTGATGCGGAGAGCATCTTTTTCAGGTTTTCCAAAATCGTTTTCTCTTAAGGGCGAGATATTATTGGTTAATTATGCACGCGGTGCCGTGTGGCTACCTTTGGCTCTATGTGGGTAGGTCGCTGACAGGTTGGGAGTAGACGTGTGGGTCCGCGGTTGAAGTCTATGGGCGTTGTTCGGCTTTGGGTTAGCGGGTACAGGCCGTCTGATTGAGAGGTGGCGGTTGCGGGCCGTCGGATCGGGTGGGAGTTCGCGTATTGGTTTCGTGGTGCCTACCCTTGCCCGATTGTAGAGGACTGCCAGTGGGGCCGGAGGCGGATCGGGTTGGCACGCGTTTGATTTGGACTCACTCTGTGCGTTCGGTTTATTCGGTTTACATGGTTCGGTTTATACGGTTTTTCGGTTTGTATAGTATTAATATTTCGGTAAATACGGTTTGAAATTAAAATACGATTCGGTTTCGGTATATACCAAATTATTTCGGTATGGTTTTGATATATATCATAATAACCAAAGTTGACACGAATTTGAAAATGATGTAATAATAATTTGCAAATTTATGACTCAAAACACATACTGTTTAACACAAATAGTATATAACCATATATATATAAGTATATGCATGCATCCATGTAAAAAAATATATATATGCATGCATTGATTCATCTGTTGATGGTTATGGACATGCTTAGCATTTTAAAAAGAGAAAAATGACTATGTTACAAGAAAAAATTACATGCTTAGTAGTGAATTTGACTCATGTATAAGAAAAATGACAACTTGTATGGTTTTTCATCACAAGAAATATGAAATTATTTTTTATTTCGATTTATTCGGTTAACCGTTCGGTTTTTCAGTATATACCATAAAAACCAAAGTTCAAATCGGTATGAAAAGTTCATACATACCGAAACCAGAAACCATAAAAACCATAAATTTGGTTCGGTTCGGTTTATTTTCGGTATGGTTTTTCGGTTCGGTTTCAAATGCACACAGTAAATTTGGACCGTGTTGTTTGCCACAAGACGGTCAGGGATGCTGCAATACTTGGTTCCGTTTACGCAGTTTTTTCTTAACACAATACACACGTGCTCATATACATACGCATATACCCACATTATGAACGCACGCATGCACATTTTATCTCTGTAAGCACTTTTGAACGTCTCCTTTCACTGAATGCGCATAGCCGAAAATCCTGAAATAAATCCAGGAATAAATGCGAGCACCAGGACTTAAACCATTGTGGGCTGGGGATATCACAATCCCTCTAGCCATCCAACCACAGGTTGATTCCATTTACGCAGTTGAGGCTTAAAATCTGGTTTGAGTAACAGCATCTTCAACATGGTGTTGGGGAACGTAGCATAAATTCAAAATTTTCCTACGTGTCACCAAGATCTATCTATGGAGTCATCTAGCAACGAGGGAGGAGTGGATCTACATACCCTTGTAGATCGCGCGCGGAAGCGTTCAAGAGAACGGGGTTGATGGAGTCGTACTCGTCGTGATCCAAATCACCGATGATCCTAGCGCCGAACGGGCGGCACCTCCGCGTTCAACACACGTACGGAGCAGCGACGTTTCCTCCTTCTTGATCCAGCAAGGGGGGAGGGGAGGTTGATGGAGATCCAGCAGCACGACGGCGTGGTGGAAGTAGCGGGATTCCAACAGGGCTTCGCCAAGCGCTGCGGGAGGAGGGAGATGTGTCATGGGAGGGAGAGGGAGGCGCCAGGGCTTAGGTATGGTTGCCCTCCCTTTCCCCCACTATATATAGGGCCAAGGGAGAGGGGGAGGGCGCAGCCTTGCCCCTTCCTCCAAGGAAGGGTGCGGCCAAGGGGGGAAGGAGTCCATCCTCCCCAAGGCACCTCGGAGGTGCCTTCCCCCTTTAGGACTCTTCCTTTCCCTTTTCTCTTGGCGCATGGGCCTATTGGGGCTGGTGCCCTTGGCCCATATAGGCCAAGGCGCACCCCCTACAGCCCATGTGGCCCCCGGGGCAGGTGGCCCCACCCGGTGGACCCCCGGGACCCTTCCGGTGGTCCCGGTACAATACCGGTGACCCCAAAACTTGTCCCGATGGCCGAAATAGCACCTCCTATATATAAATCTTTACCTCCGAACCATTCCGGAACTCCTCGTGACGTCAGGGATCTCATCCGGGACTCCAAACAACTTTTGGGTTACCACATACTAATATCTCTATAACCCTAGCGTCATCGAACCTTAAGTGTGTAGACCCTACGGGTTCGGGAGACATGCAGACATGACCGAGATGACTCTCCGGTCAATAACCATCAGCGGGATCTGGATACCCATGTTGGCTCCCACATGTTCCACGATGATCTCATCGGATGAACCACGATGTCAAGGACTTAATCAATCCCGTATACAATTCCCTTTGTCTAGCGGTACGGTACTTGCCCGAGATTCGATCGTCAGTATCCCGATACCTTGTTCAATCTCGTTACCGGCAAGTCTCTTTACTCGTTCCATAACACATCATCCCGTGATAAACTCCTTGATCACATTGTGCACATTATGATGATGTCCTACTGAGTGGGCCCAGAGATACCTCTCCATTTACACGGAGTGACAAATCCCAGTCTCGATTCGTGCCAACCCAACAGACACTTTCGGAGATACCCGTAGTGTACCTTTATAGCCACCCAGTTACATTGTGACGTTTGGCACACCCAAAGCACTCCTACGGTATCCGGGAGTTGCACAATCTCATGGTCTAAGGAAATGATACTTGACATTAGAAAAGCTTTAGCATACGAACTACATGATCTTTGTGCTAGGCTTAGGATTGGGTCTTGTCCATCACATCATTCTCCTAATGAGGTGATCCCGTTATCAACGACATCCAATGTCCAAGGTCAGGAAACCGTAACCATCTATTGATCAACGAGCTAGTCAACTAGAGGCTTACTAGGGACATGGTGTTGTCTATGTATCCACACATGTATCTGAGTTTCCTATCAATACAATTCTAGCATGGATAATAAACGATTATCATGAACAAGGAAATATAATAATAACTAATTTATTATTGCCTCTAGGGCATATTTCCAACAGTCTCCCACTTGCACTAGAGTCAATAATCCAGTTCACATCGATATGTGATTAACACTCAAGGTCACATCACCATGTGACTAACACCCAAAGAGTCTACTAGAGTCAATAATCTAGTTCACATCATCATGTGATTAAGACTCAATGAGTTCTGGGTTTGATCATGTTTTACTTGTGAGAGAGGTTTTAGTCAACGGGTCTGAATCTTTCAGATCCGTACGTACTTCGCAAATTTCTTATGTCATCTTGTAGATGCAACTACTACGCTACATTTGGAGCTATTCCAAATAACTATTCTACTATACGAATCCAGTTTACTACTCAGAATAATCCGGATTAGTGTCAAAGTTTGCATCGGCGTAACCCTTTACAACGAACTCTTTTACCACCTCCATAATCAAGAAAATTCCTTAGTCCACTAGTTACTAAGGATAACTTTGACCGCTGTCCTGTGATCCATTCTTGGATCACTCTTGTACCCCTTGACTGGCTCATGGCAATGCACACTTCAGGTGCGGTACACAGCATAGCATACTGTAGAGCCTACGTCTAAAGCATAGGGGACGACCTTCGTCCTTCCTCTTTCTTCTACCGTGGTCGAGCTTTAAGTCTTAACTTCATACCTTACAACTCAGGCAAGAACTCCTTCTTTGACTGATCCATCTTGAACACCTTCAAGATCATGTCAAGGTATGTGCTCATTTGAAAGTACCATTAAGCGTTTTGATCTATCCTTATAGATCTTGATGCTCAATGTTCAAGTAGCTTAATCCAGGCTTTCCATTGAAAAACACTTTCCAAATAACCCTATATGCTTTCCAGAAATTCTACATCATTTCTGATCCATAATATGTCAACAACATATTCTCATCAGAAATTCTATAGTGCTCCCACTCACTTCTTTGGAAATACAAGTTTCTCATAAACTTTGTATAAACCCAAAATCTTTGATCATCATCAAAGCGTACATTCCAACTTCGAGATGCTTACTCCAGTCCTTAGAAGGATTGCTGGAGCTTTGCATACTTATTAGCATCTTTCAGGATTTACAAAACCTTCCGGTTGTATCACATACAACCTTTTCTCAAGAAAATCGTCGAGGAAACAATGTTTTGACATCCTATCTGCAAGATTTCATAAATAATGCAGTAATCGCTAATATAATTCCAACAGACTTTTAGCATCGCTACGTGTGAGAAAGTCTTATCGTAGTCAACTCCTTGAACTTGTCGGGAAACATCTTAACGACAAGTCGAGCTTTCTTAATGGTGACATTTACCATCATTGTCCGTCTTCCTTTTAAAATCCATCTGCACTCAACAGCCTTACGACCATCGAGCTGTTCTGCCAAAGTCTACACTTTGTTTTCATACATGGATCCTCTCTCGGATTTTATGGCCTCGAGCCATTTATCGGAATCTGGGCCCACCATCGCTTCTCCATAGCTCGTAGGTTCATTGTTGTCTAGCAACATGACTTCCAAGACAGGATTACGTACCACTCTGAAGTAGTACGCATCCTTGTCATCCCACGAGGTTTGGTAGTGACTTGATCTGAAGTTTCATGATCACTATCATAAGCTTCCACTTCAATTGGTGTAGGTGCCACAGGAACAACTTCCTGTGCCCTGACACACACTAGTTGAAGAGACGGTTCAATAACCTCATCAAGTCTCCACCACCCTCCCACTCAATTCTTTCAAGAGAAACCTTTCCTCGAGAAAGAACCCGATTCTAGAAACAATCCCTTATTGCTTTCGGATCTGAGACAGGAGGTATACCCAACTGTTTTGGGTGTCCTATGAAGATGCATTTGTCCGCTTTGGGTTCGAGCTTATCAGCCTAAAACTTTTTCACATAAGCGTCGCAGCCCCAAACTTCTAAGAAATGACAGCTTAGGTTTCTCTAAACCATAGTTCATATGGTGTCATCTCATCGGAATTATGTGGTGCCCCTTTTAAAGTGAATGTGGTTGTCTCTAATGCCTAACCCATAAACTATCGTGGTAATTTGATAAGAGACATCATGGTATGCATCATATCCAATAGGGTGCAGTTATGATGTTCGGACACACCATCACACTATGGTGTTCCAGGCTGTATTAGTTGTGAAACAATTTCCACAATGTCTTAATTCTGTGCCAAAATCGTAATTCAGATATTCATCTCTATGATCATATCATAGATATTTTATCCTCTTGTCACGACGATCTTTCAACTTCACCCTGAAATTACTTGAACCTTTCAATAATTCAGACTCGTGATTCATCAAGTAAATATACTCAACATCTACTCAAATCATCTGTGAAGTAAGAACATAACGATATCCAGTACATGCCTCAGCACTCATTGGATTGCACACATCAAAATGTATTACTTCCAACAAGTTGCTTTCTAGTTCCATTTTACTGAAAACGAGGCTTTCAGTCATCTTGCCCATGTGGTATGATTTGCATGTATCAAGTGATTCAAAATCAAGTGAGTCCAAACGGTCCATTTGCATGGAGTTTCTTCATGCATATACACCAATAGACATGGTTCGCATGTCTCAAACCTTTCAAAAACGAGTGAGCCCAAAGATCCATCAACATGGAGCTTCTTCATGCGTTTTATACCGATATGACTTAAGTGGCAGTGCCACAAGTAGGTGGTACTATCATTACTATCTTTTGGCATGAACATGTGTATCACTACGATCGAGATTCACTAAACCATTCATTTCAGGTGTAAGACCATTTGAACGTATTATTCAAATAAACAGAGTAACCATTATTCTCTTTAAATGAATAACCGTATTGCGATAGACATAATCCAATCATGTCTATGCTCAACGCAAACACCAATCTCGATGCTAGAGGGAGCGTACGATATTTGATCAACCTTGGAAATACTTCCAACACATATCGTCATCTCACCTTTATCTAGTCTCCGTTTATTCCGCAGCTTTTATTTCGAGTTACTAACACTGAGCAACCGAACCGGTATCTAATCCCCTGGTGCTACTAGGAGTACTAGTAAAGTACACATTAACATAATGTATATCCAATATACTTCTATCGACTTTGCCAGCCTTCTCATCTACCAAGTATCTAGGGTAATTTTGCTCCAGTGGTTGTTCCCCTTATTACAGAAGCACTCAGTCTCGGGTTTGGGTTCAACCTTGGGTTTCTTCACTAGAGCAGCAGCTGAATTGCCGTTTCATGAAGTATCCCTTTGTTCCCTTGCCCTTCTTGAAACTAGTGGTTTCACCAAGCATCAACAATTGATGCTCCTTCTTGATTTCTACTTTCGCGGTGTCAAACATCGCGAATATCTCAAGGATCATCATATATGTCCCTGATGTATTATAGTTCATCACGAAGCTCTAGCAGCTTGGTGGCAATGACTTTGGAGAAACATCACTAACTCATCTGGAAGATCAACTCCCACTTGATTCAAATGATTGTTGTACTCAGACAGTCTGAGCACAAGCTCAACAATTGAGCTTTTCTCCCTTAGTTTGCAGGCTAAGAAAAATCGTCGGAGGTCTTATACCTCTTGACATGGGCACGAGCCTGAAATCCCAATTTCAGCCCTCAAAACATCTCATATGTTTCGCGATGTTTCAAAAACTGTCTTCGGTGCCTCAATTCTAAACCGTTTAACTGAACTATCACGTAGTTATCAAAATGTGTATGTCAGATGTTCGCAACATCCACAGACAACGTTCGAGGTTCAGCACACTGAGCGGTGCATTAAGGACATAAGCCTTCTATGAAGCAATGAGGACAATCCTCAGTTTACGGACCTAGTCTGCATAATTGCTACTATCAACTTTCAACTAAATTTTCTCTAGGAACATAACTAAACAGTAGAACTGAAGCGCGAGCTACGACATAATTTGCGAAGACCTTTTGACTATGTTCAGGATAATTAAGTTCATCTTATGAACTCCCACTCAGATAGACATCCCTCTAGTCATCTAAGTGATTACATGATCCGAGTCAACTAGGCCGTGTCCGATCATCACGTGAGACGGACTAGTCATCATCGGTGAACATCTTCATGTTGATCATATCTACCATACGACTCATGCTCGACCTTTCGGTCTTCTGTGTTCCGAGGCCATGTCTGTACACATGCTAGGCTCGTCAAGTCAACCTAAGTGTTTCGCGTGTGTAAATCTGTCTTACACCCGTTGTATGTGAATGTTAGAATCTATCACACCCGATCATCACGTGGTGCTTCGAAACAACGAACTGTCGCAACGGTGCACAGTTAGGGGGAACACCTTCTTGAAATTATTATGAGGGATCATCTTATCTACTACCGTCGTTCTAAGTAAACAAGATGCAAAAACATGATAAACATCACATGCAATCAAATAATAGTGACATGATATGACCAATATCATATAGCTCCTTTGATCTACATCTTGGGGCTCCATGATCATCTTGTCACCGGCATGACACCATGATCTCCATCATCATGATCTCTATCATCGTGTCTTCATGAAGTTGTCTTGTCAACTATTACTTCTACTACTATAGCTAACGGTTAGCAATAAAGTAAAGTAATTACATGACGTTTATGTTGACACGCAGGTCATAAATAAATTAAGACAACTCCTATGGCTCCTGCCGGTTGTCATACTCATCGACATGCAAGTCGTAATTCCTATTACAAGAACATGATCAATCTCATACATCACATATATCATTCATCACATCCTTTTGGCCATATCACATCACATAGCATACCCTGCAAAAACAAGTTAGACGTCCTCTAATTGTTGTTTGCATGTTTTACGTGGCTGCTATGGGTTTCTAGCAAGAACGTTTCTTACCTATGCAAAGACCACAACGTGATATGCCAATTGCTATTTACCCTTCATAAGGACCCTTTTCATCGAATCCGGTCCGACTAAAGTGGGAGAGACAGACACCCGCTAGCCACCTTATGCAAGTAGTGCATGTCAGTCGGTGGAACCAGTCTCACGTAAGAGTACGTGTAAGGTCGGTCCGGGCCGCTTCATCCCACAATGCCGCCGAATCAAGATAAGACTAGTAACGGCAAGCATATTGAACAAAATCAACGCCCACAACTACTTTGTGTTCTACTCGTGCATAGAAACTATGCTTAGACCTAGCTCATGATGCCACTGTTGGGGAACGTAGCATAAATTCAAAATTTTCCTACGTGTCACCAAGATCTATCTATGGAGTCATCTAGCAACGAGGGAGGAGTGGATCTACATACCCTTGTAGATCGCACGCGGAAGCGTTCAAGAGAACGGGGTTGATGGAGTCGTACTCGTCGTGATCCAAATCACCGATGATCCTAGCGCCGAACGGACGGCACCTCCGCGTTCAACACACGTACGGAGCAGCGACGTTTCCTCCTTCTTGATCCAGCAAGGGGGGAGGAGAGGTTGATGGAGATCCAGCAGCACGACGGTGTGGTGGAAGTAGCGGGATTCCAACAGGGCTTCGCCAAGCGCTGCGGGAGGAGGGAGATGTGTCATGGGAGGGAGAGGGAGGCGCCAGGGCTTAGGTATGGTTGCCCCTCCCTTCCCCCCACTATATATAGGGCCAAGGGAGAGGGGGAGGGTGCAGCCTTGCCCCTTCCTCCAAGGAAGGGTGCGGCCAAGGGGGGAAGGAGTCCATCCTCCCCAAGGCACCTCGGAGGTGCCTTCCCCCTTTAGGACTCTTCATTTCCCTCTTCTCTTGGCGCATGGGCCTCTTGGGGCTGGTGCCCTTGGCCCATATAGGCCAAGGCGCACCCCCTACAGCCCATGTGGCCCCCGGGGCAGGTGGCCCCACCCGGTGGACCCCCCGGACCCTTCCGGTGGTCCCGGTACAATGCCGGTGACCCCGAAACTTGTCCCGATGGCCGAAATAGCACTTCCTATATATAAATCTTTACCTCCGAACCATTCCGAAACTCCTCGTGACATCCGGGATCTCATCCGGGACTCCGAAAAACTTTCGGGTTACCGCATACTAATATCTCTATAAGCCTAGCGTCACCGAACCTTAAGTGTGTAGACCCTACGGGTTCGGGAGACATGCAGACATGACCGAGATGACTCTCCGGTCAATAACCATCAGCGGGATCTGGATACCCATGTTGGCTCCCACATGTTCCACGATGATCTCATCGGATGAACCACGATGTCAAGGACTTAATCAATCCCGTATACAATTCCCTTTGTCTAGCGGTACGATACTTGCCCGAGATTCGATCGTCGGTATCCCGATACCTTGTTCAATCTCGTTACCGGCAAGTCTCTTTACTCATTCCGTAACACATCATCCCGTGATAAACTCCTTGATCACATTGTGCACATTATGATGATGTCCTACCGAGTGGGCCCAGAGATACCTCTCCGTTTACACGGAGTGACAAATCCTAGTCTCGATTCGTGCCAACCCAACAGACACTTTCGGAGATACCCGTAGTGTACCTTTATAGCCACCCAGTTACGTTGTGACGTTTGGCACACCCAAAGCACTCCTACGGTATCCGGGAGTTGCACAATCTCATGGTTTAAGGAAATGATACTTGACATTAGAAAAGCTTTAGCATACGAACTACATGATCTTTGTGCTAGGCTTAGGATTGGGTCTTGTCCATCACATCATTCTCCTAATGAGGTGATCCCGTTATCAACGACATCCAATGTCCATGGTCAGGAAACCGTAACCATCTATTGATCAACGAGCTAGTCAACTAGAGGCTTACTAGGGACATGGTGTTGTCTATGTATCCACACATGTATCTGAGTTTCCTATCAATACAATTCTAGCATGGATAATAAACGATTATCATGAACAAGGAAATATAATAATAACTAATTTATTATTGCCTCTAGGGCATATTTCCAACACATGGATCAGTGGCCGTTCTTTTTCTCGTTTTCTGAAAAAGGTATTCTTGCATTTAAATTATGACATAGTATAAAGTTTTCTTCTTTTTCTTCATGGTTATAGTATAAAGTCCTTAACCTGTACAGACACATCCTAGCAAACATATAAAAAAACAGAATAATAAAGAGCACCCTAAAACAACTAGTAAAATACTATGACCTTCGGAGCTTTGTGTCATCATACCAGAATGGTGTGAGGAGAACCCTGCAACACAATAAGTTGCATCCATACCCAAGTAGGTCATCATCTTCAACCATGGCATAATCACCGCCATGCTGCTCCCCCACGTCTTCCGTGAGGCGTCAAAAAAACAAGGGCACATATGCATCCAACACGCTTGCACCAGTCTTCGTCATTTGTGGCTTTGAATACCGTTATATGTGCCCCTTCTAGATGGAAGAGAACTAGGATCCGGTCCCGGCTTCGCGGCTAGGCCAACCGCCTGGGCAAAGCAGGACATCCCTCCAGCAGCAGCACAAAGACGGAGGAAGAACAACAACAGAAAATCATACTGACGAGGAAGAAGAATCTCCGTCTCCACACAACCACCACACATCCGAGTACCGAACCAGCCAGTGTCGATCGATCTCCAGACACCATAGCCCGCAACCTTGACAACATCCGGGGATCCCCCGCCATGTTGGCTCCTAGACAAAGACAAGAGTTTTGTGTGGCCGTGAACGAAGCCCGAGAGAACTTATTTAGACGTGCCGCTGCCACGACGACCTTGACAACAACTAAGAACACACTAGACACAGAGATCCGAGGTTCCCCCTCCCTCTCGTTGCTGGATCGGCTGCCTGAGGGAGAGAGAACCAGCGCCGGTGGCGCACAAAGGGACCCGCTCATCTTGAGATTGCCTAGCTAACCCTAAGCTCCCTTCGAAGTGTTACATCAGTCTGGTCGTTCATAATACCCTAGTTCAGCTCTAAATGAGGAATGTTAGGAGTCAAGATGTCTGCCACGTCAGTCAACGGCTAAGAACACACTGGACAAACAGATCCGAGGTTCCCCCTCTCTCCCGCCGTCAGAGCGGCTAGCAGAGGGAGAGAGAACCAGCATCGGCGGCGCACAAAGGGACCCGCTTGCCTTGAGATTGCCTGGCTAACCCTAAGCCCCGCTCGAAGCGTTACATCAGTCCGGTCGTTCGTAATACCCTAGTTCAACTCTAAATGAGGAATGTTAGGAGTCAAGATTTTTGCCATGTTAGTCATTTTTTAGTTGGAATTTGTTGTAGTTTATTCAAATCTCGGCAAACTCTGAAGCTACCATAGAACCAATACACTCCGGTGGCACATGGAGCCAAGTTTTACAAAGTTTCTTGGTGCAACCTTTGAAGGAGATATGCCCTAGAGGCAATAATAAAGTTGTTATTTTATATTTCCTTATTCATGATAAAGGTTTATTATTCATGCTAGAATTGTATTGATTGGAAACTTAAATACATAAACAAATACCGTGTCTCTGGTAAGTCTCTACTAGACTAGCTCGTTGATCAAAGATGGTTATGGTTTCCTAACCATAGACATGTGTTGTCATTTGATAACGGGATCACATCATTAGGAGAATGATGTGATGGACTAGACCCAGCCGTTAGCTTAGAATATTGATCGTTCAGTTTTATTGCTATAGCTTTCTTCATGTCAAATACATATTCCTTCGACTATGAGATTATGCAACTCGCGAATACTGGAGGAATACCTTGTGTGCTACCAAACATCACAACGTAACTGGGTGATCATAAAGATGTACTACAGGTATCTCCGAAGGTGTTTGTTGAGTTGGCATAGATCAAGGTCAGGATTTGTCACTCCGAGTATCGGAGAGGTATCTCTGGGCCCTCTCGGTAATACACATCATAAGCTTGCAAGCAAATGCTACTTCTTGAGCTTGCGTTGGTTTTTCCCTTGAAGAGGAAATGGTGATGCAGCAAAGTAGAGATAAGTATTTCCCTCAGTTAGAGAACCAAGGTATCAATCCAGTAGGAGAATAACGCACAAATCACCAATACCTGCACAAACAATCAAACAACTTGCACCCAATGATAAAAGGGGTTGTCAATCCCTTCACGATCACTTGAAAAAGTGAGATCCGATAGAGATAGATAAAACTAAACAAAAGATAAAGTAAATATTTTTGGGGTTTTTGGTTTATAGATCTGAAAGTAAAAGATTACAAAATAGTAGATTGAAAACTAATATGATGGAAAATAGACTCGGGGCCATAGGTTTCACTAGAGGCTTCTTTCAAGATAGCAAATATGTAGGATCGAAAGTATGTCTAGAGGGGGTTGATTAGACTACTTGACCAAATAAAAATCTAACCTTTTCCCAATTTTAAGTCTTGGCAGATTTTAGCAACTTAGCACAAACAAGTAATCAACCTACACATGCAATTCTAAGAGTATAGCAGCGGAATGTAAAACAATTGCATATGAAGGTAAAGGGAGGAGTTTGGAGGGAGCAAACGCAATGTAGACACGAAGATTTTTGGCGTGGTTCCGATAGGTGGTGCTATTGTACATCCACGTTGATGGAGACTTCAGCCCACGATGGGTAACGGTTGCGCGAGTCCACGGAGGGCTCCACCCACGAAGGGTCCACGAAGAAGCAACCTTGTCTATCCCACCATAGCCATCGCCCATGAAGGACTTGCCTCACTAGGGTAGATCTTCACGAAGTAGGTGATCTCCTTCCCCGTACAAACTCCTTGGTTCAACTCCACAATCTTGACGGAGGCTCCCAAGTGGCACTTAACCAATCTAGGAGACACCACTCTCCAAAAGGTAATAGATGGTGTGTTGATGATGAACTCCTTGCTCTTGTGCTTCAAATGATAGTCTCCTCAACACTCAACTCTCTCTCATAGGATTTGATTTGGTAGAAATACGATTTGAGTGGAAAGCAACTTGAGGAAGGCTAGAGATCAAGATTTATGTGGTATGAATGGAATATCTTAACCTTAACACAAGTGTAGGTGGTTCTCTGTCAGAAAATGTATGTTGGAAGTGTAGGCATATTCTGATGACTCTCTCCACGAATGAAGAGTGGGTGGAGGGGTATATATAGCCTTCACACAAAATCTAACTGTTACACACAAATCACCAAACTCGGTGGGACCGAATCATATAACTTGGTCAGATCGATATAGTTCTAAATGTGAACGTTAGGATTTTCAGTGGGACCGATATGTCAACTCGGTGGGACCGATTCCATTATGGTTAGGGCATAATGTAATCTCGGTGAGACCTATTACACAAACTCAGTGGGACCAATTTTGGTAATAGGCAAACAGAGAGTTGGTCAGGCAAACTTGGTGGGTCCGATTCGCTCATCTCGGTTAGACCAAAACGTTACGAAGGGGAAACAGAGAGTTTGCATTGCAATCTCGGTGGGACTGATCGCTCATCTCGGTTGGACCGAAACATTACGAAGGGAAACAGAGAGTTTGCAATTCCATCTCGATGAGACCGAGATCCCTATCGGTGAGACCGAAGTGACTAGGGTTTTTGGCAGTAGCTATGTCAAGTGAACTTGGTGGCGCCAGATAGAAGATTTCGGTGGGGCCGAGTTTGACTTTTGGTTTGGGACATATGTGGATATGGGAAAGTAGTTGAGGGATTTTGGAGCATATCACTAAGCATTTTGAGCAAGCAACTCATTAAGCAACACCTCACCCCCTTTTAATAATATTGGCTTTTCCTATGGACTCAATGTGATCTTGGATCACTAAAAGTAAAATGTAGAGTCTTGTGCTTTGAGCTTGAGCCAATCTTTTGTCCTTAGTATTTTGAGGGGTCCACTTTCTAATCCATGCCAGGCCAATCATTGAGTTTTTCCTGAAATATTTATCTTCAGGTAGCATTAGCTCAATGAGCTATATGTTGTTAGGAATTACCAAACCCACCCAGGGATAGTTGCACTTTTAATCTCCCCCTTTTTGGTAATTGATGACAACATATAGATCAAAGCTTCGACAAATGATTATAAGATTGAAAAACATTGCTGCTTTGAGAAGTATGTGATAAGCAAGAGCTCCCCCTAAATTTGTGCATTATTTAAAATTTGCTTTTGAATGCAAATGCACAATCGATTAGGATCATGGGTTACTCTTCCATGTCACATACATCTTGGTGAAGCACTCAAAATGATAGAAATTAGAAGCATGCACTCATCACCAAGCAAGTGAATGATCATATATGGAATATAAAGGATAGCATCATTCAACCAAACATTAATGTAGCATATGATCAACCACATGATCACATAAGTATCTCACAAGGACATAAGGACATAAAGTATCTCACACAAGCACACAAAAAGTTCAACCAAAAGAAAGAGAGATAAAAGCAAGACACTCTCTCTCGAAGCCTATGATCTATACATATTTCTCCCCTTTGGCAACAAATTACCAAAATGTTTGAAAATGCATAGTGCTATACGTCTCTCGGGCTTGGTCTTCGGGAGGTGGTGTAGATAGAACTCCAAGGATGAAGGCTTCCGACGATGTAGTTGGAGCTGATGGAGTGGGTGCTAGAGGTGGCGCTGGAGCTGTAGCTGCTGGTGCTGACACTGAAGCTCTGGCATCTGAGACTGGCACTGCAGCAGACCTTGGACCTCGTGGCACACGCTGAAAAGCATCAGTGGTTGCTTTTCCTTTCCTCTCCTCTGCTTCCTCCTGAAGCTGCTCAACTGCAGTCTGAATCTCGGTCACCTTCAGATCAAGATCATAGAATTTTGTCTCCACAATCCTCTCCAGGCTCTCCTGATTCTGAGTCAGGGTGGCCAAGCCCTTCTCAATCCTTAGTGTAGCTTGAATCAGATAGCCTAACTGATCTTGCTTGCTCTTCAGGAAGACTCGAGATGCCTCTTCAACACTTGGCATCTGGGCAGCTTTCTCAGCCTTTTCCTTGGCTCTCTTCTCCTGGACTTGAGCTGATGATGGTTCCTCCTCATTCATCACAATAGTGTTGTCTTCAAACTCAGGATATAGAGGTAGATGCTCCTTGCCCAGCAAGTAAGTCCCTGTGCCCATCTTAGAGTTGATGAGCTCCTGAATATGTGGAGCATATCCACAACTCCTTGTTTGATCAGCAGCAGTCCTCTTGATCATTTCGACAACAAAACTCATAACTTTGAACTTCTGGGGAACATAAAAAATTTGCAGCATGTTGATGGAGTGTCCTCGGATCATCTTGTGATCTCCTGACTTGGGTAGCAATGTGTGCCTTAAGATCCAGTTAATCATAGGCAGACCAGACAACAAGAAATGTACATATCCAAGCTTGTGAGTTTCTAAAGCCTTATCAGGGATCTCCTTGTACATGTTTGCCAATGAGTTGTGGTCTTTCTTCTTGGTGGCATACACATCCAAGTCATCTTCATGTTCTTTGGGGGCATTGATTAGCTTGGCCCATTCTTCAAGTGTGGACTGGTACCTAGTACCCTCAGACATCCAAACTATCCTTCCATCTGGATAGAAGTGGGCAGTGGAGTAAAACTGCATGATCAACTCATCATTTCACTTGGTGAGCTTTTGTCCAACGAATTCATCAACTCCACAAGCCTTAAAGCTGTCATACACTCCAGGGAAGTGATCTTCATTTTCCTGGATGAACTCCTGCTACCTCTTGAGCTTGCGTTGGTTTTCCCCGAAGAGGAGAGGATGATGTAGCAGAGTAGCGTAAGTATTTCCCTCGGTTTTTGAGAACCAAGGTATCAATCCAGTAGGAGGCCACGCTCAAGTCCCTCGTACCTGCACAAAAGATAGCTACTCACAACCAACGCAATTAGGGGTTGTCAATCCCTTCACGGTCACTTACGAGAGTGAGATCTGATAGATAGTATTCTTGAATACCAAGCATGTTATTATTAAGCAAATTACCATGCTATTAAGACTCTCAAAATAATTTAAGTGAAGCATGAGAGCTCAATAGTTTCTTTAAAACAAATCCACCACCGTGCTCTAAAAGATCTAAGTGAAGCACATAGAGTATTCTATCAAATTCTAATTCATGTATGGCTCTCTCAAAAGGTGTGTACAGCAAGGATGATTGTGGCACACTAGCAAACAAACACACAAATAATACAAGACGCTCCAAGCAGAACACATATCATGTTGGTGAATAAAAATATAGCTCCAAGTAAATTACCGATAGAAGTAGACGAAAGAGGGGATGCCTTCCGGGGCATCCCCAAGCTTTGACTTTTTGGTGTCCTTCAATTATCTTGGGGGTGCCATGGGCATCCCCAAGCTTAGGCTCTTGCCACTCCTTGTTCCATAATCCATCAAAAGAATTCACCCAAAACTTGAAAACTTCACAACACAAAACTCAATAGAAATCTCGTGAGCTCCGTTAGAGAAAGAAAACAAAAGACCACTTCAAGGTACTGTAATGAACTCATTCTTTATTTATATTGGTGTTAAGCCTAGTGTATTCCAACTTCTCTATGGATTATAAACTATTTTACTAGCCATAGATTCATCAAAATAAGCAAACAACACACGAAAAACAGAATCTGTCAAAAACAGAACGGTCTGTAGTAATCTGTAACTAACGCAAACTTCTGGAACTACAAAAAATCTACCAAAATTGGACGACCTAGACAATTTGTTTATTGATCAGCAGCAATTGGAATCAGTATTTTATCGCATTCTGATGATTTTTAATAATTCGGGCACTGAACGCAAAGTTTCTAGAAATTACAGCAAGATCAAATAACTATCATCCAAGAAGATCCAATAGGTCTAACTTGGCACAAGCACTAATTAAAACACAAAACCACATCCAAACAGAAGGTAGATGGGTTATTTATTCCCTAACATAAGAAAAACACAAAAAACTAAAAATAAAATTGGGTTGCCTCCCAACAAGCTCTATCGTTTAACACCCCTAGCTAGGCATAAAAGCGAGGATAGATCTAGGTATTGCCATCTTTGGTAGGCAATCCATAAGTGGCTCTCATGATAGTTTCATATGGCAATTTTATTTTCTTTCTAGTAAAGTGTTCCATGCCCTTTTTTAATGGAAATTTAAATCTAATATTCCCTTCCTTCATATCAATAATCGCACCAACCGTTCTAAGGAAAGGTCTACCAAGAATAATAGGGCAAGAAGGATTGCAATCTATATCAAGAACAATGAAATCTACGGGCACATAATTTCTATTTGCAACAATAAGAACATCATTAATTCTTCCCATAGGTTTCTTAATAGTGGAATCCGCAAGATGCAAGTTTAGAGAGCAATCATCAAAATCGCGGAAATCTAGCAAATCACACAAAGTTTTGGGGATAGTGGAAACACTAGCACCCAAATCACTCAAAGCATAAAACTCATGATTTTTAATTTTAATTTTAATAGTTGGCTCCCACTCATCATAGATTTTTCTAGGGATAGAAACTTTTAACTCAAGCTTTTCTTCATAAGATTGCATCAAGGCATCAACAATATGTTCGGTAAAGGCTTTCTTTTGACTATAAGCATGTGGAGAATTTAGCACGGATTGCAACAAGGAAATACAATCAATTAAAGAGAAACTTTCATAATTAAATTCCTTGAAATCCAATATAGTGGGTTTAGCAACATCTAGATTTTTGTTTCTTTCAATCCCACTTTAATCAATTTCATCATAAAGATCTAAATACTCCAAATTTTTAGAACGCCTTCTAGGTAAAGGAAGATCATATTCAGTTTCATCAAGATTCATATTGCAAAACAAAGATTTGATAGGGGACACATCAATAACTTTTAGATCTTCATCTTGATTTTCATAGGAATTGGAAGAACACGCTTTAATAAAGGCATCTTTGGAAGCACGCATCCTAGCGGTTCTTTCCTTGCACTCGTCAATGGAAATTCTCATGGCTTTGAGAGACTCATTGATATCATGCTTGGGAGGAATAGATCTAAGCTTTAAAGAATCAATCTCAAGAGAAATTCTATCAACATTCCTAGCCAAATCATCAACTTTAAGTAATTTCTCTTCAAGCAAAGCATTAAAATTCTTTTGTGAATTCATAAACTCTTTAACACTATTCTCAAATTCAGAGGGCATCTTATTATGATTTCCATAAGAGTTGTTGTAGGAATTTCCATAATTATTAGAAGGGTTACTAGGATAAAGCCTAGCATTAAAATTCCCTCTATACGCGTTATTACCAAAATTATTCCTACCAACAAAATTCACACCCATAGATTCATTGTTATTCTCAATCAAAGTAGACAAAGGCATATCATTAGGATCAGAAGAAACACTCTTAGTAGCAAATAATTTCATAAGTTCATCCATCTTTCCACTCAAAACATTGATTTCTTCTATCGCATGCACTTTTTTATTAGAAGATCTTTCAGTATGCCATTGAGAATAATTAACCATAATATTATCTAGGAGTTTAGTAGCATCTCCTAAAGTGATTTCCATAAAAGTGCCTCCCGCGGCCGAATCTAAAAGATTTCTAGAAGCAAAATTCAATCCGACATAAATTTTTTGTATAATCATCCACAATTTTAAACCATGAGTAGGGCAGTAGGGCAATTACGTATCATTAATTTCATTCTCTCCCAAGCTTGTGCAACATGTTCATGATCAAGTTGCTTAAAATTCATAATATTGTTTCTAAGAGAGATGATCTTAGCGGGAGGAAAATACTTAGAGATAAAAGCATCTTTGCACTTGTTCCAAGAATCAATACTATTTTTAGGCAAAGACGAAAACCAAGCTTTAGCATGATCTCTAAGCGAAAAAGGAAATAGCTTCAATTTAACAACATCATTATCGACATCTTTTTTCTTTTGCATATCACATAAATCGACGAAGCTATTCAGATGAGTAGCGGCATCTTCACTAGGAAGGCCGGCAAATTGATCTTTCATAACAAGATTCAACAAGGCAGTATTGATTTCACAAGATTCAGTATTGGCAAGAGGAGCAAGAGGAGTGCTAAGGAAATCATTATTATTGGTATTGGTGAAGTCACACAATTTGGTAGTATCTTGAGCCATCACGACAAACAAGCAATCCAACACACGAGCAAACAAAAGGCAAGCGAGGAAAAGGCAAACGGAGAAAGGAGGAGGGGAAGGAGAAGGAGAAAGAGAGGGCGAATAAAACGACAAGGGTGAAGTGGGGGAGAGGAAAACAAGAGGCAAATGGCAACTAATGTAATGCGAGAGATAGGGATTGTGATGGGTACTTGGTATGTTGACTTTTTGCGTAGACTCCCCGGCAACGGCGCCAGAAATTCTTCTTGCTACCTCTTGAGTTTGCGTTGGTTTTCCCCGAAGAGGAGAGGATGATGCAGCAGAGTAGCATAAGTATTTCCCTCAGTTTTTGAGAACCAAGGTATCAATCCAGTAGGAGGCCATGCTCAAGTCCCTCGTACCTGCACAAAACGATAGCTACTCGCAA
Source organism: Triticum dicoccoides (assembly GCF_002162155.2). Lineage (NCBI taxonomy): Eukaryota > Viridiplantae > Streptophyta > Magnoliopsida > Poales > Poaceae > Triticum > Triticum dicoccoides. The sequence continues at coordinate 139,310,825 of NC_041382.1, read as the reverse complement.
CCAACGCGATTAGGGGTTGTCAATCCCTTCACGGTCACTTACGAGAGTGAGATCTGATAGATAGTATTTTTGGTATTTTTGGTATAGAGATGCAAAGTGAAAAGTAAAAGGCAAAGTAAAAAAGCAAAGCAAGATTAAAGTGATGGAGATTGATATGATGAGAATAGACCCGGGGGCCATAGGTTTCACTAGTGGCTTCTCTCAAGAGCATAAGTATTCTACGGTGGGTGAACAAATTACTGTTGAGTAATTGACAGAATTGGGCATAGTTATGAGAATATCTAGGCATGATCATGTATATAGGCATCACGTCCGTGACAAGTAGACCGAAACAATTCTGCATCTACTACTATTAGTCCACTCATCGACCGCTATCCATCATGCATCTAGAGTATTAAGTTAAAAACAGAGTAACGCTTTAAGCAAGATGACATGATGTAGAGAGATAAATTCATGCAATATGAAATAAACCCCATCTTGTTATCCTCGATGGCAACGATACAATATGTGCCTTGCTGCCCCTTCTGTCACTGGGAAAGGACACCGCAAGATCGAACCCAAAGCTAAGCACTTCTCCCATGGCAAGAAAAACCAATCTAGTAGGCCAAACCAAACTGATAATTCGAAGAGACTTGCAAAGATAACCAATCATACATAAAAGAATTCAGAGAAGATTCAAATATTATTCATAGATAGACTTGATCATAAACCCACAATTCATCGGTCTCAACAAACACACCGCAAAAAAGAAGAAGATTACATCAAATAGATCTCCACGAGAGAGGGGGAGAACTTTGTATTGAGATCCAAAAAGAGAGAAGAAGCCATCTAGCTACTAATTATGGACCCGAAGGTCTGAGGTAAACTACTCACACTTCATCGGAGAGGCTATGATGATGTAGAAGCCCTCCGTGATGACGGCCCTCTCCGGCGGAGCTCTGGAACAGGCCCCAAGATGGGATCTCGTGGATACAGAAAGTTGCGGCGGTGGAATTAGGTTTTTGGCTCCGTCTCTATTCGTTTGGGGGTACGTAGGTATATATAGGAGGAAGAAGTACGTCGGTGGAGCTTCGGTGGGCCCATGAGGGTGGGGGGCGCGCCTGGGGGTATAGGGCGCGCCCCCCTACCGCGTGCCCACCTCGAAGCTTCCTTGGCGTAGGGTCCAAGTCTCCTGGGTCATATTCGGTGAGAAAATCACGTTCCCGAAGGTTTCATTCCGTTTGGACTCCGTTTGATATTCCGTTTCTTCGAAACACTGAAATAGGCAAAAAACAACAATTCTGGGCTGGGCCTCCGGTTAATAGGTTAGTCCCAAAAATAATATAAAAGTGGAAATAAAGCCCAATATAGTCCAAAATAGTAGATAATATAGCATGGAGCAATCAAAAATTATAGATACATTGGAGACGTATCAACTCCAGTCCACCCATTTCATGTCACACACTATGGGCTTCTTGTCAAGAAAAATTGTCTCATAGAAATCTTGTTGTTCCTTTGTATGGAACCTGTAGTCAACTGCAGTCCTCCTCCTAACAGCATAGAGATCAAACTGTCTCCACAACCTCAATCATGCATCTTTCCTGATGTGCATATCCTCAGCGACTGGATGAGCATCATTGTGGTCAGGAATTTTGGGCTTCAACTTCCTCAAAACAAGAGAATCATCTTCTTCTTCTTCAGCTTCAGGCACTAGGGCCTTGTTCTTCTCCTCAGAAGGTATACTCCTGGTGTTCCTCTTGGACTTTGGGGATTTTTGAGCAGCAGTCTTGGGAGCAGATTTGGGCTTAGATGGAGCAGCCCCTGATTTGATAGCATCTCCCATAAGCTTTTGAGACTTGGGTGCTGGTGCAGCATCCTCTTCCTCCCCCTCTTCTTCTGAATCTCTCATAATGGAGGATCTACCAAGTACTCTGGCAGTGGTCTTCTTGACCCTTTCTTTTCTCTTCTTTCCTTCTCCAGCAGCCTCTTCAGTTGGCTTGGAGGTTTCAGCAGTTGAGGCTCTAACTTTTAAGGTTGGCACCCTCTTGGCAGGGGCCTTCTTGTGCAAGCCAGGCTTAGTTGATGCAACTGTGCCATACTCTTTCTTCAGCACCTTCTTCTTGGAGCTGACTTCCTCCTCAACAGCCACATAATCCTCATCTTTAGAATCTGAGGTTTTCTTCTTCCTTGTTCTGGTGGCTGCCTTGGGCAAGTTGCTTGGTGTGCTCCTGCTGCCATCATCAGAAGTGCTAGAGGGACTAGTGCCCTCACTCAATTGTACCTGTTCCTCTGACTTGTTCTGGCTATCGCTCTGGTCAGACATTTATGCAAACTTTCGGACAACATACCCTGTGAATATATATGGATGAGGTAGAGTGGATGAGCATCACAAAGTGTAGAGTTTTTGCAAAAAGAATGACTTAAAAACTTAGTTTTAGTTCTTCATATAAAGCATTTCAGAGCTACCGATTTGTGAACTCGGTGACACTGAAGCAGCTTTTGGAATCTAAACTAGTGAACTCGGTCAGACCGATCATAGTTTGGTGGCACCGAGACTGCTAGGCTTTCACAAAGAATCGAACTCGGTCACACCATTTGTAGTTTTCGGTCAGACCGAAAGTGCAATTGCAATGGCCTAAGCCAAATCAGTGAGACCGATTTCTACAATCCAGTCGGTCCGAGATGAGTCCGGCGGAGACCTAACCTTAAATTTTCAAATCAAACCTAACCTAAGGGATGTTTTCAGTGGATAGATTGATTGCATACGTGATCATGATCATGGCAAAGTAATGTGCTACGAATCGGAGTTAAAGAATAGCAAAAAAGATCGAACTCATACCCTAATTCGGCGGAGTTTGCTACGGTGGCAATGGAGGGGCAGAAATCCGTTGATGGCAACAGAAACCAGCAGCAGGAGGTCGCTGGCGGCGAGAGGACGATCCAAAGACCCGAGGTAGCAGAGCAGGACATGCGCGAGCTGAGAGGTTTTGAAGGAATTTCCAAAATCTCACCCATGGGTATATATATCCTAACCCTGTCGGTGTGACCAAGTGGAACAACTTGGTGGCACTGGGATGCAGAATCGCAAGCGGTTGCTACAACTCGGTGTGACCGAAAAGTTCTAATCGATTGCACCGAGATTAAAAACCTAGATCAACTTAGTGATCTCGGTGTGACCAAAATGGATGACTCGGTCATACCGAAATGCACAAAGAGGTTTTGGAAGTTTAAGTCTATGACGAATCGGGGAATCCAAGTGCTCCTCACACAGAGTGGTTCGATTCTAACTTGATCAAACTTTGTGATGTAGCATGAATAGAGTTTGAGACGAGAAAAGCATAGATAGCTAGAGGGAGTTCCTAGGCATTCTTGTCCATCCATTTGGCAGAAGAGAAAAAGCCAAACAATTAAGGCAACAAATGGATGTCCTCGAAGGAGTAAAATATGCAACCAACATGCTCACACAATAAGATGGCAAATGAATTATGTGACAAAGCATGCACAATCACTCTAGCACATATCAAGCAATTTGGCGATGACTAGGTCATCTATATATGAGTATATTGACTTAGGAGTCAAATGAGAACATTTGATCATAGGTCATACTCATCGTTTAAGCACAAGTGGGGTTTCCACTTTTACATAAAGCATTGTTGTGTTCACACCATTAGAGTTGCTTTAGCTCAATTGATTAGAGTAAAGCTCCCCCTAGATGTGATATCCCCCCTAAGAGGGATGAACTAACCTTGGGTTTTGTCATTGATGACTTCATGTAGGTGTTGAAGATGTAGATGCTCAATGTTGATGTAGATCTTTTGGAGCAATCCTTTGGAGTGAGTTGAACTTTCAATACCTACACGGGTTAGTCCCACACGGAACAAACAAGGATATCCATAGACATAGAGTGATGTTCACATAGGATGATGTCCATGAATGCATTAGGTTACCTTGTCCCTTGTCTTACCAACAAGAGGGTTTGTGACTCCTTGAACTAGTGCAAGATATGGAAGTTGTTTGCACTTGTCCTCGCCAAAATGATATGAGTGAGGTATGTTGGCGGAGTCACCCTCAAGAACTCTCTAGTCCTTCATCTTAGGGATCCACACCATCTTGATGGGAATCCTTGGAGTTGTAGTCGTACTTGATGAAGTAGAACTTGATGTAGTCTTGGGAACCCACTTGACCAAGGATTTGGGAGCTTCCTCAAATGCATCAATCTCCTCTTGAAGCTTGTCCTTGCCTTTGGAAATTGCTACGATGATTCCTTGCACTTGGGGATTATCAAGCTCTTTTCTGGCGCCGTTGCCGGGGAGCAATAGCGTCGGGTTGATATTCTCGTGTATGCTTGTTTTCTTCACTAAGTAGATTTTGTTTTTCCTTTTTGTTTATGTTTAGTTGTGGATGAAACATACAATTTTTTTAAAAGAATGAAAATACCAAAAAAATATTATTACTTGCCTCTCATGCCTAAAAAGTTTTTCAAAAAGAGAAGTGATTGGAAAGTTATGCATTGAAGAAGTGAGGGTCGACCTTGAGCACTTGTGTTCATGCTCACGGAAACAATGTAGAATTTTTCATGGAAATTTCTATGTAAATAATTATCCCCTTATATATATCCATTGTATTATAAAAATAATGTGCCAAGCTTTGGTTTTAGGATGATTAGATTGCTTGTTTACTATGTGCAGAACAAAAACAGAAACTTTGGCTATAGTGCGTGAATTTACATTTTTTTACTGGAAAGTCAAATGGGTCTGAAACTTTTTGCACATTACTTCTGTATAAATTATTCAAATTTTCAAATTTATTTCATAATTTTTGGAGTTACATAAGTTTACTAAACCTTCATATTACTACAGACTGTCCTGTTTTAGACAGATTCTGTTTTTCGTGTGTTGTTTGCTTATTTTGATGAATCCATGGGTAGTATCGGCGGTATGAACCATGGTGAAGTTGGAATACAGTAGATATAGTTCTAATATGAAATTGGAATGAGTTTGCAACAGTACCTAAAGGTAGTGATTTGCTTTATTATACTAACGGATCTCACAAAGTTTTTGTTGAAGTTTTTTGTGGATGAAGTGTTCGAAGAACGAGGAGTTACCGATGTGAGAAGAATAAAGAGAGGCAAGAGCTCAAGCTTGGGGATTCCCAAGGCACCCCAAGTAAATATTCTAAGGATACTCAAGCATCTAAGCTTGGGGATGCCCCGGTTGGCATCCCATCTTTCTTCTTCAACAATTATCGGTATACCTCGGTTTTTTTTTCGTTCACATTATTTGTGTCCTTTGTTTTTTTTGTTCTTCCTTTATGAACCATGCTAGTATGAGATATCCCTTAATTGATTTATAGAATTCATGCTTCATGTGCTTCACTTATATCTTTTAAGTATGATCTTATAGAATTGCTCTTTGTGCTTCACTTAAATCTTTTGAGTATGGTTTTATAGAATGCTTCGTGTGGTTCACTTATACATTTTGAGCTTGGACATTGGTTAGTTTATATTAATTGTAGAAATCTCCATGAACGTCACTTATATATTTTGAAGTATGAATAATACTATCATCTAAAGCGGGTTTGGAAGAGTGTCAACTCTAGGAACTAGTGATCCCGTTATTCCGAATGAGAAGAATTTTGCTTATGTGGAGAGTAGAAAAATTTCTATGCTTGTAGATCATGAAAAGAATGCTTTATGTGATGGTTATATTGTTGAAATCATTCATGATGCTACTGAAAATTATTATTAGGGAGGAATACATGCTTGTAGGAGTGCAATAATATCAAGTTTTTCTCTCTATGTGCTTAAAGTTTTGAAGTTATACTTGTTTTTCCTTCCTATGCTAGTTGATTCTTGTTCCCATAAATTATGTACTCACAAAATCCCTAGGCATAGGAAGTGGGTTAGGTTTAAATGTTCTAGTAATCTTCTTCATGATGCTCTCTTTATGTTCAAGTCTTATCTTTCATGTGAGCATCATTGAAACCATCATGCCTAGCTAAAAGGCATTAAAGAAAAGCGCTTGTTGGGAGACAACCCAATATTTAACCTTACTGTTTTTGTGTGTTTACATGATTAAGCTATTGTATTAATCATGTTTTATAGATTTTGTTTCAATAAAGTGCCAAGTAAGACCTTTGGGAAGACTTGGGTGAAAGTTAATGCGATCTTGCTGTAAAAAACAGAAACTTTGCACTCACGAGATTAGCTGCAATTTTTTACAGAAGAGTGATTTTGTGCTGATTCTTTTTGCAGAAGATTAATATACAAATTACTCACTTCCACAAATTTATTTCATAATTTTTTGAGTAGAATAAGTATGGTTAGTGTTCAGATCATTACAGACTGTTCTGTTTCTGACAGATTCTATTTTCATTGCATAGTTTGCTTGTTTTCTAGTTTCTATGACTTATATTCCACAATATAAATTATAGAAATGATATGGTACAGTAGGCATTGTGTGAGATTACTATCTTTGTCTTTGACAGTACCAAGGTGAATGGTTTACTCTTTATCATACTAACCTATCTCAGGAAGTTCCGTTAAGTTTTGTGTGATTGAAGTTTTCAAGCTTTGGGTGAGATATCGATATGAGGAGAATAAGGAGTGGAAAGACCCTAAGCTTGGGGATGCCTGTAACACCCTCGATGCGGCTATATCTTCCACGTGTCGAAGCACGACTTAGAGGCATAACCGCATTGAAAGCAATGTCGCAAGTGAGGTAATCTTCGCAAACAACCCATGTAATACAATAGGGAAAAAATATAGTTGGCTTACAATCGCCACTTCACACAAATACATGAATAAAGAATTACATCAACCAAATACAATCAAGGTCCAACTACGGAACCAAAATAAAAGAAGGACCCCAAATGCGACAAGGTCCCCCATCGACCCCAACTGGGCTCCACTACTGATCAGCTAGAACGAAACAACACAAAGGACAAGATCTTCATCGAGCTCCTCCTGAGCTTGGTTGTGTCATCTGCGCGGACTCATCGGCACCTGCAAGCTGGTTTTTGAAGTAATCTGTGAGCCGCGGGGACTCAGCAATCTCGCACCCTCGCGATCAAGACTATTTAAGCTTATAGGAAGGTTAAAAGGTATGAGGTGGGTTGCAGCAAGCGACTAGCATATATGGTGGCTAAACATACGCAAATGAGAGCGAGAAGAGAAGGCAAAGCACGATCGATAAACTATGATCAAGAAGTGATCCTAGAACACATAACTCCAACACCGTGTTCACTTCCCGGACTCCGCCGGAAAGAGACCATCATGGTTACACACGCGGTTGATGCATTTTAATTAAGGTCAACTTCAGGATTTCTACAACCGGACATTAACAAATTCCCATCTGCCCATAACCACGGGCACGGCTTTCGAAAGTTCAAATCCCTGCAGGGTGTCCCAACTTAGCCCATCACAAGCTCTCACGGTCAACGAAGGATATTCCTTCTAGCGGGAAGACCCGATCAGACTCAGAATCCTGATTACAAGACATTTCGACAATGATAAAACAAATCCAGCAACACAGCCCGAATGTGCCGACAAATCCCGATAGGAGCTGCACATATCTCGTTCTCAGGGCACACTCAGATTCTCTAACCTTCCGGTAGGCCAGCCTAGAGTTGCCCCTGGTGGTCACGGGCGGCTGACGAGGTGGACCAACACTCAGAGGAGCACTGGCCCGGGGGGGGGGTTAAAATAATGATGACCCTCAGGAGCGCGACTCCCAAGGGAAAAAAGGCTAGGTGGCGAATGGTAAAACCAATGTTGGGCATTGCTAGAGGAGTTTTATTCAAGGCGAACTGTCAAGGGGTTCCCATTATTACCCAACCGCGTAAGGAACACAAAATCCGGGAACATAACACCGATATGACAGAAACTAGGGCGGCAAGAGTGGAACAAAACACCAGGCATAAGGCCGAGCCTTCCACCCTTTACCAAGTATATAGATGCATTAATTAAACACGAGGTATTGTGATATCCCAACAAGTAAACATATCCCAACAAGGAACAACATCTCCATGTTCTAACAAGGAACAAACTTCAATCTTCACCTGCAACTAACAACGCTATAAGTGGGGCTGAGCAAAGTGGTAACATAGCCAAACAACGGTTTGCTAGGACAAGGTGGGTTAGAGGCTTGGTTCGACAATATAGGAGGCATGAAGCAAGTGGTACGTATCGCAGCAAAGGTGTAGCAAAAGAGCAAGCAACTAGCAAGCAAAGATAGAAGTGATTTCGAGGGTATGATCATCTTGCCTGAAATCCCGCAAGGAAGAAGAACGAGTCCATGAAGAAGACAAACGTACGTAGACGAACGGGTCCTCACAATCACGACGTTACCAGAACCAACCCGAAGAAGCAAACACCGGAAAAGAAGCACACAACATAGTAAACAACCAACACATGAACATGATATGATATGCGGGATGCGGTATGCGATGCATATGCATGATTTGACAAGGAATGATTGATCCTGGCCTCAACTTGGAAATCCAAGTGTGCCACTGGAAAGGTGAGGTGATTTCGGTTGAAATCGATATGAAGAACGCCGGAATCGGAGACACGGTTTGGAAATGGCAAGCAATACAAATATGGCACTGGTCTGCGATATACAGCAAGTAGCCATCCAAATGCAACAAGCTTAACATGCTACAACACTCAAACATGGCAACAAAATAGATGGCATGGATCCTTTCATGAAGCTTAACACAAGATGAACACTGAGCTATGGCCAAATCATCCATTAACAGGTTCAAACAAGCATGGCAAAAGTGCAATTGGTAAACAGATTTCAGACTTAGTGAATTTAACACAAGCCTGGAATTTCAGATCAGGTAGCACACTTTGGAGCAAGAAAACTATATGCTACAGGAACTTAACATGGCAAAGTAAAGCATGGCTTGGAGCTACTCAAAGAGCTTAACAAAAGTCCCTTAGTGACCTTGAGCCAAAAGGATCAGAAAATACAATTGCAAGCATGTGAACATGGCAAAAACACAATCAGATCTCAGACTTGGTGAAAAACTGGAGCATGCAAATCAGATATCAAGTAGGCATGTTTACGAGCTCGATGCACTCACTACAGAGCAAGGCGTGACAATCTAAGAATACACCCATCAAGAATACACATTGCATGAGCTAGACATGGCAAGAACAACAACATAGCATGCACGGATCAACTACAACATCTTCGGCAAAATCGCTAACAAGTAGACAATCTGCCCAGATTCACGAAATAGCAAAAGTAGAGCTCGATTGACTCAAGCTAGGGTGCTCCATAATTGCAAACAAATACATGTATGGATAGAGCACTACAAGATTAACAAAACATCCTTACTGATCATCCTCAAAAGAGGCACGGATCACTAGGAAACAACATGAACGTATGGCATATTGATAAAAACATTCCAAGGACTTAGTGGAATTGCTAAGTCCCTGAAATCAGCATAAACGAATGCACCACTTTGCAAGCTTGTGCTAGTCACCACGCACATCACAAAAATACATGGATAGCACCTATGGAAAGATGGCAAAGCATATAACAAAACGTATGTAGAGCTCAGGGGCATATCATGCACACAATAATCATGGGGAAAATGACAAATAGTTATATGGAGCAGCAGATCTGACAATTAACTCAAATAGCACTCTTCCAACAGCATTTCGGACATCAAGATGAACTCAAATGAAAATGATGCAATGAGACAAAATGATGTACTCTCTGAGACGAACATTTTGTTATGCTATACGCGCAAATCGGAGTTACGGGTGATGAGTTACGGCATGATGAACAAGGGCATTTGAAACTGGAAATCGGGGACTTAGAAGAAAATACCACTCCGAGAAACTAAACGGGACCGGACGAAGCGGGATGGCGAGATCCGGATCGGGAGGGCCGTTTGGTTCGGGGGAGTGCTGGATCTCATCCCACTCCCCGGATCCGGCCAGACTTCGAACTCCGGCGAGGCGAGGGCGAGAAAGGACAGCGGCGGGGCGGCGCTTGCGCCGGCGATGCGGTGGTGGGAGACGACGGCGGTCGACACCGGCGAACGGAGGCGGTGGCGGGCGGCGTGCCGCGGCGGACGACGTCGGCCGGCGAGCTCGGGCGGCGCGGCATTGCGCG
>NC_041382.1:139292570-139300518 GCF_002162155.2 Triticum dicoccoides | reverse complement strand
CGGAGAAGCAGCGGCGCGGCGGCGGAGATCCGGTGGCACGGAGCAACTCCGGCGACCGGGCGCGAAGAAGACGACGGGCGGACGGCGTGGCTCGGTCGGGAGGGCGGCGCGGTGGATCCGGGCCGGGCAGGCCGGATCTGGGCGCCACGGGCCCGCGTGGTGGAGGGAGCGACGGTGGCCATGTGGCCGGCTGTGATTGGCTGCGACGGGCGGCGCTGCTGACGTGGCGACGTCTGATTCGTCGGAGTGAGGTGGAGGGCGTGGCCGGACATGTCCGGCGGCGCACGAAGGGGTTTTAGGGTTTCATCTGCGCGAATTTCGGAGGGGATCACACATTTATAGGTAGAGGGAGCTAGGAGTCCAAATGAGGTGCGGTTTTCGGCCACGCGATCGTGATCGAATTACCGAGATGATGTAGGAGGTTTAGGTGGGTTTTGGGCCACTTTGGAAGGGTGTTGGGCTGCAACACACACGAGGCCTTCTCGGTCCCTCGGTTAACCGTTGGAGTATCAAACGAAGTCCAAATGGCACGAAACTTGACAGGCGGTCTACCGGTAGTAAACCAAGGCCGCATGACAAGTCTCGGTCCAATCCGGAAATGTTTAACCCCCACACACGAGAAGAAGGTCGAAATGACCACCGGAGGAGAACGGAGCGCCGGATTGCAAAACGGACAACGGGAAAAGTGCTCGGATGCATGAGACGAACATGTATGCAAATGAAATGCACATGATGACATGATATGCAATGCATGACACGCAAGCAATGGCAACACAACAATAGCAAAAAAACGGAGGACACCTGGCACATCGGTCACGGGGCATTACAACACTCCACCACTACGAGAGGATCTCGTCCCGAGATCTAGAATGGCACCGGAGGGAAAACGGAAGAGATAAAGAAGAGGTCAAACTAAGTTGCTTCTTTGACAAACGAGTGAAACCAAGAAACCTTGAAAAGTTGAACAAATTGAAATAAAGAATACAACGGAGATGAACAAAGTTGAAAACACCCCGTTAGAAAAGAGGAACAAGGAAGAACAATTCCTTATAGCACTCCAGTTGAAAAGAGATACAAGACCTGATAGGATGAAAAGGATTTGAGCAAAGGGGCACAACACTCCGGTTAAACAAGATAGAGAAGGAAAAAGACTGATATAATTTGGACAACACTTTGACTATAAATGGAAGAAATTGAACATGATCTTGACAAACCGAGATGAGGAGTGAAAAGAGCAACATCACAATGCCTCCGGAACAAATGTAAGTATGGAATCAAAAGAAGGAGGTGAAAACAACATCTTCTACCTCAAATGAGCTTTAAAAGCATCTTTAGGAGAAGGGTCGAACGGAGTTATTGGAAAGCCAACAACGAAAAGAATAAGCTTGATATGGTCTTATGGAATACATCTCAAATTATGAGGTGACAACCTGCCACTCACGGGAAAAAGAATTGGATTGGTATGAGCAAGGAGACAATAAACTTATTTCACCGGAAGGATGAAAAAAGAACTTGGGTCATTTATGAGCACCATGGGTAGCAACAATCCTTAGGGAATGCTCTAGGTGAAATATAACCCAAGATAATTCCAACGAATAGGTTGATGGATTTAAAATACCTCATTCTTAACAATATGTGAATCATGAAACATGAGCTCAAATTTTCAAGAATGACATAATACCACCTCCAATGATACGGTAGAAAGATTTGCACTCCGGATAGCAAGAAGAAGAAAACTTGAGCTTCTTAGCAAAGACTGTCGATGAACACTTCGAGAAGGAATTAAATCCTTGATGAATCCATCAAGTAGAACCTTCATGAAGAACTCCGATAATAAAAGAATGATCCAAAATAATTGAATGATGAAAAGAATAAGATTGAAGCCTTGCAATGATTTAGATGGATCTCCGTGGTGAAATAATTGAAAAGGTTGGAACTCCGGGAAAAAGAGAAGATGAAACAATTGAAATCAGGAATTTGATGAGCCTCTGGAATAGGGAATTGAGTTCACTCGATGAAACAAGAATAAGAATTACATTATGCTTATCCTTCATCAATTAAATTGATGATAAACAATGGATTTGGCACATTACTTATCCCCGTAAAAAGGATTAAGATAGATATAGCATAACTTGAGAACGTCTTCAACAAGTTACCGGTAGGATTTGGAAGGACAAATGAATATATATGATAATGAATGACAAGAACTCTTGCACGAACCACCGTTAGGATTGGCAACGAATAACTAGATGTTATAGCAAGGAAGAAAAATCCTGAATAGCCACCGTAAGAATTGGAAATGACCGAAGGGAAGATAAAGAAACACTAGGAAGAATTAAGCAAATGAACGAAGATGCTTGAGAGAATTTAGATACATGAGAACGAAGAGATCACAAGATGATAAGAGAATACTTGAATGATGCACCGGTAAGATTTAGAGTATGAGAGCTGAAAGCTGGAATGAATAAATCTTCGATGATGGGCTCTGGATAATCAAACTGAAAAGACTCCTGAATTGCTCCAGAAGGGTGAAAAGAATTCTCATGATAAAAACAATTATGAGAGGATGGTCTCGAATTAGAACCACGAATCTCTGAGAGAACGGATAAGATATGGAGGTAAAACTCTTCTTTAGTCTTCAAATGACGATGAGAAACACCACCAAGAATTATTGAGGCACACCGGAATGAAGAATGGAAAAATTGAGCCAACGATGAAAAGAATTCTACAGATCTTGGAGAAAAAACATGAGACTGGTGATAATTCATTCTTACGTCAAACTTTGAAAATAATTTGGGAATAGCTCCGGGAAAATAAGAAGAGTCAGGTAAGATCCTGGGAAAAGACCTGTGGGTTAGGGCCCACTCAAGGAAACACCGTAGAAAAGATTTAAAAGAGAGGTTGCACCGGTTGAATTAAATGGCTAGAATGAGATAACATCTTCGAAAGATCTTGATCGAAACCAGAGTGGAAAACACGAATCTTCGAGATATATTGAGCATTCCGGAACAGATGGATAGCGAGAAGTGAATTATTATGAGGTGCACCGGCATGAGAAAGCATAGAAATGAGGAAAGGGTATGACCAACAAAGCTTGACTTGAATCCACCGAAGAAGAACAAGAGTGACGAGTGACGAATTTGAAGCTCCGTTAGAATCTTCCTGATAATCACCGGGTAAGAACATTGACGGAAAAGAATGGGGAGACTTCATATCAATAAGATGATACTTGATTAAGAAATCCGAGTCCTTAAATAAAAAGGGTGGGTGGGTGGGAAAAAATAAAGTCAAGTTGGAACGGATGAAGACAACACCGTTGAGAAGAACTGATACTTGATCTTGCTGATATTGAAAAGATCGGATCCACTTGAAGAGAGACACACCGGTTAAAAAGGATTGACATGACACTATCGATTATCATGAAGTATTAGTATCCACATAGGAATATGAGAACACCATTTAGGGAAGGTATGGAATCAACATTTGACTTCGAAGCAACTCGAATACCACAACTCAAAACAAAAACAAAGGGTTGGCTTGCAGAATAAGCTAGAACAAACATATGATAGAGATTTCGTTCGAAGTTTTCGTGGTGGGGCCTACACGGGCTCGATCGTACAACACCATCATGTACAAGGCAGTGCACATGACATATGAAGCGTCCCCGAGTCGGCATAGCCAAGGACTCTTTAAGACACAACGAGACCACTGTAAAACCAACCGTGAATAGGCGGACCACTAGACGTCGAACCCCAATTTCATATCATACATCTGTCGAAAAGATATCCTAAGAGCTACTTGAATTCCCACTTATAAACTCCCAAAACTTTCCCAGTTATGCAATCAGGTGTTGGGGATACAGGGGAAGCATAATATCTCACCCAAACTAACAAATCCTACATCCAGCTGTATCCATCCTTCAACACATAACCAAGAAACCTTTGGAAATCGACTACCTCAACCTTCGAAAAGCATCCGTTATATGAGTTATGGCAATACTCCCGAACTCCCGCCCCAGTACTGGGTGGCGTCGAGGTTATCTCACCAACAACTGCATAAAAGAGATTTTCGATGTCGGCGTAACTATTCTCAGGTATTCCAGAACTGCAACGATAAAATTGTGACGACAACACCTTGGAGCTCAACTCCCCGGGACACTGCCACAACCCCTAAATGACAGGAGGCACCAAGAACAATGTTCTCGTCACAAATCAATCGGAACAATTCCAAGATACCCGCGTGATCCTAAAAAAAATTAGTGAAATTTGAGAAGAGAAGAGTCAAAACTCTACGTCAGGATGCCTTACCAGAGCGATGAGGGGACTAGGGAGTAAAAAGAATTCCTAACTCTCCGATATATATAATCCTAAATGACTCAAAACATTTTTTCTAGACTCAACAACGGCTGCTAATTCGATCAAGCGGTGGGGGCTCCTAAGGTCGGGGAAGGCTCTGATTACCAACTTGTAACGCCCTCGATGCAGCTATATCTTCCACGTGTCAAAGCACGACTTAGAGGCATAACCGCATTGAAAGCAATGTCGCAAGTGAGGTAATCTTCGCAAACAACCCATGTAATACAATAGGGAAAAGATACATAGTTGGCTTACAATCGCCACTTCACACATGTACATGAATAAAGCATTACATCAACCAAATACAATCAAGGTCCGACTACGGAACCAAAATAAAAGAAGGACCCCAAATGCGACAAGGCCCCCAATCGACCCCAACTGGGCTCCACTACTAATCAGCTAGAACAAAACAACACAAAGGACAAGATCTTCATCGAGCTCCTCCTGAGCTTGGTTGCGTCATCTGCGCGGACTCATCGGCACCTGCAAGCTGGTTTTTTAAGTAATCTATGAGCCACAGGGACTCAGCAATCTCGCACCCTCGCGATCAAGACTATTTAAGCTTATAGGAAGGTTAAAAGGTATGAGGTGGGCTGCAGCAAGCGACTAGCATATATGGCGACTAAACATACGCAAATGAGAGCGAGAAGAGAAGGCAAAGCACGATCGATAAACTATGATCAAGAAGTGATCCTAGAACAACCTACGTCAAGCATAACTCCAACACCGTGTTCACTTCCCGGACTCCGCCGGAAAGAGACCATCATGGTTACACACGCGGTTGATGCATTTTAATTAAGGTCAACTTCAGGTTTTCTACAACCGGACGTTAACAAATTCCCATCTACCCATAACCGCGGGCACGGCTTTCGAAAGTTCAAATCCCTGCAGGGGTGTCCCAACTTAGCCCATCACAAGCTCTCACGGTCAACGAAGGATATTCCTTCTAGCGGGAAGACCCGATCAGACTCGAAATCCCGGTTACAAGACATTCGACAATGATAAAACAAATCCAGCAACACCGCCCGAATGTGCCGACAAATCCCGATAGGAGCTGCACATATCTCGTTCTCAGGGCACACTCAGATTGTCTAAACTTCTGGTAGGCCAGCCCAGAGTTGCCCCTGGTGGTCACCGGCGGCAGATGAGGTGGACCAACACTCAGAGGAGCACTGGCCCGGCGGGGGGGGGTTAAAATAATGATGACCCTTAGGAGCGCGACTCCCAAGGAAAAAAAGGCTAGGTGGCGAATGGTAAAACCAATGTTGGGCATTGCTGGAGGAGTTTTATTCAAGGCGAACTGTCAAGGGGTTCCCATTATTACCCAACCGCGTAAGGAACGCAAAATCCGGGAACATAACACCGATATGACAGAAACTAGGGCGGCAAGAGTGGAACAAAACACCAGGCATAAGGCCGAGCCTTCCATCCTTTACCAAGTATATAGATGCATTAGTTAAATACGAGGTATTGTGATATCCCAACAAGTAAACATATCCCAACAAGGAACAACATCTCCATGTTCCAACAAGGAACAAACTTCAATCTTCACCTGCAACTAACAACGCTATAAGAGGGGCTGAGCAAAGCGGTAACATAGCCAAACGACGGTTTGCTAGGACAAGGTGGGTTAGAGGCTTGGTTCGACAATATAGGAGGCATGAAGCAAGTGGTAGGTATCGCAGCAAAGGCGTAGCAAAAGAGCGAGCAACTAGCAAGCAAAGGTAGAAGTGATTTCGAGGGTATGATCATCTTGCCTGAAATCCCTCAAGGAAGAAGAACGAGTCCATGAAGAAGACAAACGGACGTAGACGAACGGGTCCTCACAATCACGACGTTACCGGAACCAACCCGAAGAAGCAAACACTGGAAAAGAAGCACACAACATAGTAAACAACCAACACATGAACATGATATGATATGCAGGATGCGGTATGCGATGCATATGCCTAATTTAACAAGGAATGATTGAACCTGGCCTCAACTTGGAAATCCAAGTGTGCCACTAGAAAGGTGAGGTGATTTCGGTTGAAATTGATATGAAGAACGCCGGAATCGGAGACACGATTTGGAAATGGCAAGCAATACAAATATGGCACCGGTCTGCGATATACAGAAAGTAGCCATCTAAATGCAACAAGCTTAATATGCTACAGCACCCAAACATGGCAACAAAATACATGGCAGGGATCCATTCATGAAGCTTAACACAAGATGAACACTGAGCTACGGCCAAATCATCCATTAACAGGTTCAAACAAGCATGGCAAAAGTGCAATTGGTAAACAGATTTCGGATTTAGTGAAATTAACACAAGCCTGGAATTTCAGATCAGGTAGCACACTTTGGAGCAAGAAAACTATATGCTACAGGAACTTAACATGGCAAAGTAAAGCATGGCATGGAGCTACTCAAAGAGCTTAACAAAAGTCCCTTAGTGACCTTGAGCCAAAAGGGATCTGAAAATATAATTGCAAGCATGTGAACATGGCAAAAACATAATCAGATCTCAGACTTGGTGAAAAACTGGAGCATGCAAATCAGATATCAAGTAGGCATGTTTACGAGCTCGATGCACTCACTACAGAGCAAGGCATGACAATCTAAGAATACACCCATCAAGAATACACATTGCATGAGCTATACATGGCAAGAACAACAACATAGCATGCACGGATCAACTAGAACATCTTTGGCAAAATCGCTAACAAGTAGACAATCTGCCCAGATTCACGAAATAGCAAAAGTAGAGCTCGATTGACTCAAGCTAGGGTGCTCCATAATTGCAAACAAATACATGGATGGATAGAGCACTACAAGATTAACAAAACATCCTTACTGATCATCCTCAAAAGAGGCACGGATCACTAGGAAACAACATGAACGTATGGCATATTGATAAAAACATTCCAAGGACTTAGTGGAATTGCTAAGTCCCTGAAATCAGCATAAACGAATGCACCACTTTGCAAGCTTGTGCTAGTCACCACGCACATCACAAAAATACATGGATAGCACCTCTGGAAAGATGGCAAAGCATATAACAAAACATATGTAGAGCTCAGGGGCATATCATGCACACAATAATCGTGGGAAAAATGACAAATAGTTATATGGAGCAGCAGATCTGACAATTAACTCAAATAGCACTCTTCCAACAGCATTTCGGGCATCAAGATGAACTCAAATGAAAATGATGCAATGAGGCGAAATGATGTACTCTCTGAGGCGAACATTTTGATATGCTATACGCGCAAATCGGAGTTACGGGTGATGAGTTACGGCATGATGAACGAGGGCATTTGAAACTGGAAATCGGGGACTTAGAAGAAAATACCACTCCGAGAAAGTAAACGGGACCGGATGAAGCGGGATGGTGAGATCCGGATCGGGAGGGCCCGTTTGGTTCGGGGGAGTGGTGGATCTCATCCCACTCCCCGGATCCGGCCGGACTTTGAACTCCGGCGAGGCGAGGGCGAGAAAGGACAGCGGCGGGGCGGCGCTTGCGCCGGCGATGCGGTGGCGGGAGACGACGGCGGTCGATTCCGGCGAACGGAGGCGGTGGCCGGGCGGCGTGCCGCGGCGGACGACAT
>NC_041382.1:139238746-139291901 GCF_002162155.2 Triticum dicoccoides | reverse complement strand
GGCGGCGGAGATCCGGTGGCGCGAAGCAACTCCGGTGACCGGGCGCGAAGAAGACAACGGGCGGACGGCGCGGCTCGGTCGGGAGGGCGGCGCGGCGGATCCGGGCCGGGCAGGCCAGATCTGGGCGCCACGGGCCCGCGCGGTGGAGGGAGCGACGGTGGCGATGTGGCCGGCTGTGATTGGCTGCGGTGGGCGGTGCTGCTGACGTGGCGACGTCTCATTCGTCGAAGTGAGGTGGAGGGCCTGGCCGGACATGTCCGGCGGCGCAGGACGGATTGTCCGGTGGCGTGCGGAGGGGTTTTAGGGTTTCATCTGCGCGAATTTCGGAGGGGATCACACATTTATAGGTAGAGGGAGCTAGGAGAGTCCAAATGAGGTACGGTTTTTGGCCACGCGATCGTGATCGAACGACCGAGATGATGGAGAAGGTTTAGGTGGGTTTTGGGCCACTTTGGAAGGGTGTTGGGCTGCAACACACACGAGGCCTTCTCGGTCCCTCGGTTAACCGTTGGAGTATCAAACGAAGTCCAAATGGCACGAAACTTGACAGGCGGTCTGCCGGTAGTAAACCAAGGCCGCATGACAAGTCTCGGTCCAATCCGGAAATGTTTAACCCCCACACACGAGAAGAAGGTCGAAATGACCACCGGAGGAGAACGTACGCTTCGACCAGGTGGGTCCCGACTGTCAGGGACTTCCTTGCGTGGGAAGATGTAGCTGGTGGGTCCCAGCAGTCAGGGGGCGAGTCGTTTTGTTTGTTGCCCGGACACACTTCCTTGCGTGCGAAGGTGTAGCTGGTGGGTCCCAGCAGTCAGGGGGGAAACTTTTTTTCGCGAAATACGGTGGCTAGTCCGGTGGGTCCCCGCTGTCAGGTGGAGGAATAATTATTTTGCACGTAATAAGGAGGCACTTCCTTGCTGCGGCCGTGGACCCAGCTGTCAGCCTCTCCACGTACAGTCCACGTCCGATGGAAGTCGTTCCTTGACCATGCTGAGCACGCCGCGCCGAGAGCACCAGGGCGGTGGACGACGGCGAGGCCTAGGAAGGGGACGATGGGGAGCCAGGGAAGACGCGGAAGTGGAAGCCCGCGCGAAGAGGAGTACGAGGGTTCACTGGTTCGGTTGTGGTGTGAGGCTGCCGTCGCCGCAGGGCCTGGCCAGCGATGGGAATAGTAGGGGGCGGTGAGGCCTCCACGGCAGCACAGCCGGCCATGGGAGGCAGGAGCATGCGGCAAGACCGGCGCTGCTTTGGGCGGCTGGACCAAGAAGACCAGAGGTTGAAGAAGCACTACGGCCGTTGGATGGACATCGTACGGTCACTAGAGCTAGAATCGTTCATATTGACTAAAGTTGACAAAGGCCCCCGTCCCAGTCAACTTAGTAGGCCCACAAGTCATCCTCCCACCATGGTGGGTCCCAGCTAGCAGGGGGAGTATTCATTTTTTTGTGCGTAAGAAGGAGGCACTTCCGGTGGGTCCGAGCTGACAGCGGGGGGAACGTTTTTTTTGCGAAATACGCTAGCCCGTCCGGTGGGTCCGAGCAGTCAGGGGGAAATGTTTTTTTCGCGAAATAAGGTGGCCCGTCCAGTGGGTCCCTGCTGTAAGGTGGAGGAATAATTATTTTGCGTGTAATAAGGAGGCACTTCCTTGCGGCCTCCTGGACCCAGCTGTCAGCCTCTCCACGTACAATACTCTTCCGATGGAAGTCGGTCGTTGACCACATTGACCACGCCGCGCCGAGAGCACCAGGGCTGTGGTCTGGACGACGGTGAGGCCTAGGAAGGGGACGACACGGAGCCGAGGAAGACGTAGCAGTGGAAGCCTGCGCGGAGAGGAGTACGAGGGTTCACTGGTTCGGCTGCGATGTGAGGCTGCCGTCGCCGCGGAATAACAGGGGGTGTGGGTGAGTGGAGGGATGGCCTGGCCAGCGTTGGGAGTAGTAT
Organism: Triticum dicoccoides; assembly: GCF_002162155.2. Taxonomy (NCBI): domain Eukaryota; kingdom Viridiplantae; phylum Streptophyta; class Magnoliopsida; order Poales; family Poaceae; genus Triticum; species Triticum dicoccoides. The sequence goes on along the minus strand of NC_041382.1, from coordinate 139,289,960 downwards.
GGGGGCGGTGAGGCCTCTGCGGCAGCACAACCGGCCACGGGAGGCAAGAGCAGGCGGCACGACCGGCGCTGCTTTGGGCGGCTGGACCAAGAAGACCAGAGGTTGAGGAAGCACTACGGCCGTTGGATGGACATCGTACGGTCACTGAAGCTAGAAACGTTTATTATTGACTAAGTTGACAAAGCCCTTGGTACGCTCCAACTTAGTAGGCCCACAGGTCAGCCGCCGAAACGGTGCGCCCCAGATGTCAGGGGGAGGAATCATTTTTTGGGCGGCCGAAGCTAAGAATATCCGAGATCGAAGAAGAAGCACGACATCCGTTGGATAGACATCCAACGGCCACTGCTGCTAGAACCGTGTGTTGACTATAATAAGTTGGCAAAGCCTTGCATACGCGTCAACTTATTGTCAGGACCCCGATTCCAAGTCACATCGATCTAGCTGGTAACACCTCATATCACTTTGCGACCTCACGCACGGTATCCCACAGGTGTCGCCTTACCATGGCCCGGGACCGTTTGCGCCTTTTGGCTCACGTATATGATAGTGTCGCTAGCATCAATATGACAGAGAACCCGGGCCGACATGGCTAGTCGTGAACCCAAAGCGGCACAGACCTATGGAGACAGGCATCCATGAATCACATCGAGCATGTCGATCATCAGCGAGTGATTCCGGGCTGTAGCACTGGGCTAACAGGACTCCGGGGGACCCGGGCTGTAGCAGGCTAGGCAGGACCCCGGAAGTCACCGCGTGACATTTCCCCGAAGGGACAGACATAGGAACGAAGTGAAACACATGCCGGCCAGTCAAGTGTCCTGAACAGTAGTGCTGGGCTAGCAGGACTCCGGTGAACCGGGCTGTAGCGGACTACTATGGCTCGAGGAACACTAGAATACATTTCCCCATAAGAAAGGCTGCCAAGGATAAACAACTAGATTGCCAGATCCCACTCATACCAAGCATTTCAATCATACACACAATATGCCTGATATGAGTACATACAACATGGCATCACAACAAAACTCTACAACTCAAGTACTTTATTTAAAAGGCTCCAGGGAGCCATACATAACATGTTCATACAGATAGGGGTCTCATGACCCGACACTCAAGTCATACAAACATACAAGCACATGCGGAAGCAACTAGTCTGAGTACAGACTCTAGAAAGAAAGAAGGCTTCTCGAAGCCTGTCTATCTACATAGGGCCCTCCATGGCCAGGATCACCACCTGGGTGGCTAGTCACTCGTCGACGTCAAGGTCTACATAAAAACCATCGGAGGGGGCAGTGTTGTCGTCTGAAAACAATAAATAAGCAAACATGAGTACAAGCTACTCAGCAAGTCTTACATCAGAATCTAATATACATGCTCATTCTCAAGAAGGTGGTGGGGTTATTGCAGCAAGCCAGCTTTGACTCTTGGCTAAGCTATCCTACGGAACTTCACCAGTAAAATAGTTTTCACACACGAGTCCACTACTCACCAACACAATACTCCACCGTGGATCCTCCCTCGTCATCCTACGAGAGGGCCATCCTCGGTACTCACACTTATCTTGAGTCTTTTAGTAGTATCCATTAACTTGTCTATGAACTGTATAGGCAACCAAGTAGTCCTTTACCGCGGACGCGGCTATTCGAATAGTTTTATACCCTACAGGGGTGTACTTCGTCATACATGCTTTCACCACTTACCGGCGTTTACACGACATGTACTCGGCAACCTTCAAGCGGAAGCCCAGCGAGGGTGTCGGCCACGGCCTACCTAAACACTTAAGTCTCTAGTCCATGTTTATCGCCTATCCAGGTTCCATCCGCAGGGAGTCCGGCCGAGGTTTCCACATATGGCCCCGAACGATGTGAACAGGGTTCCCGAGACACCAAACGGGTGACTTGGTACACCGTGCCACGGTGTATCTACCGCAACATAGCCCACCCCTAGGGTTAGCGCTACACACGGCCGCCAACACATAACCTACAAACACCAGAAACTATTTGCAACTCCTGGACAGAGTACTAGGGTGATTAAGAAGCCGAGAGGGTCAATTAAGGATCCCAATGCATGGTAGTAGCTGAATCTTAAATCACACATACAGATCTCAGTTCTTAGGGACGATCTCAATGAAACAACCCACCATGTACTCCTACATGGCCTCTCATCGATACCTTTACCAAAACATGTTCAACACATCCCTCATATTACCGACATAAGCATTTCACTCTAGCCCATCACCCAGATGAACCAGACCTGACACAACTCTAAGCATAGCAGGCATAGCAAGGTAGGAATCACATACATGGCTCAATAAACTCCTACACATGCTAGTGGGTTTCATCTAGTTACTGTGGCAATGACAGGTCATGCAGAGGATAAGGGTTCAACTACCATAGCACACAGCAGTTTGAATCGCGTTGTCTTAATGCAGTAAACAAGAGCAGAAGCGAGAACATGGGTTTGTATCGGAATGATAAATGGGTTGCTTGCCTGATGGAGTGGTAGTGGGATACTGCCCTTCAGTTGGATACTCGTGAATATCCTCGGAGGCGGAACCTACCACGAAGAACACATCGGAACACAATCAACACATGACGATATGCAACAATATGATGCATGCTATGACATGGCAATATGAATGTGTCTTGGCCTAATGCAAGCTATAACAGAAAGGAATGTGCTTATTTGAATCAAAGATTCAATTATTAGCTTATTAAACATGGCTTTAATAGTGCATTTCCTTATTCTGCTTAAACAATAAGGTAAACTTGTTTTTTCATGCATGAAACCATTACAGATGGATAGATTGAATTTTTCTGATCATTTTTCATATATAAATCTTTGCATTTGGAGCTATGGTTGATTTTCTATGATTTTTAGAAGTTTTGACTATTTTCTGGAATTTCTTGAATAAAAATAAATCCAGAAAATGCATTACTGCATCAGCATTGCGTCATGCTGACCTCAGCAGGTCAAGGCACCAGCCCAGGTCAAACCTGACTGGTGGGCCCCTTTTACCAGCCCCTTAGCTAATTAACAGGATTAGATTAACACTAATTAGCTGTCAGTGGGGCCTGGGCCCACATGTCAGTGACTGATTTAATTAAAATTAGTTAAAACTAATCCTAGATTAGTTAGCAGACTGGCCCCACCTGTCATAGACTCAGGGGGGGTCTACCTGGGCCCACCCAGGAGTCAAACTGGGTCAAACTCGCCGGCGACTCGACGCCGGCGAGGCCCGAGACAGTGGTGCGGCTCGGAAAACACCCATAGGGCACGGGCGAGGCCGTTCTTGGGCTCGTTGGAGAGCTCTTGCAGTCGCGCATCTAGTGGTGGTGGAGGCCGGGCCTACGATGGCCGGAGACGACGACGGCGAGCTCCAAGGCGGCGGCCGGAGTTCGGCCATGTGCGGGGTGTGGGCTGCGGCGTGCAAACACGAAAACTAAGGCGCTAGCGAGGCACTACGCGATGCGACAAGCATGTTGCGTAGCACGGGAGGACCAAATGGTCGGCGGAGCGACGCCGGCGACAAGCTCGAGCGGAGACGAGCTTCGGCCATGGTGGAACTATGGCCTAGAGGGTGCAAATGCGTGGGAAAGAAGAGGGGAAAGGCGGCGGAGCTGACAGGGAGGTCGATAAGTAGCTCAGTGGGCTCGGGAGCGACCAGAGCGAGGCGAATCGATGAACGGCGTCCGTCGGGTACCGAGGTTGAAGACGGCCCGGTGGCGGTGATGCAGGGCCTCCGGCGAAGCGTGGCTCGGTGGGGAGGGCGAGGGCGTCGCGGCGGAGCTTCTGGACATGTCAGAGAGGTGAGGGGGTGACGGAGGGCATGACTATGGCGGTGAGACGGCGACAGGTGCGTCGGCCATGGTGCGGGAGAGGGTGAGGGAGACGAGGGGAGAGTGAGCGAGGATGAGAGGGGGACGTGGGGGTCGCGTGGCATCCCTGGACGTCTCTGGGACGTCGGCAGAAGCAGGAGGTGGCCGGCGTGTGGCCGCGGGCGCTGGCCACGTGCTCCGCGTCCTCCTGGAAGGAGGTGGACAACGACTGGCAAGCCGGTCGGCTGGGCCGAGCCAGGTGGCTGGGCCAGCACAGGTAAGGCCCAGGTGGGCTCCCTCTCTCTCTTTTTTTGATTTGTTTCTGTTTTTTCTATTTAACTGCAACTGTTGGGCTTTAATTAAAATACTAAAACGTTTCCAAAAATCCTGAAAGTAATTGTGGGCTCTGTTTTGAATATTTCCAACAGCAAACATTTATTTCCAGAATTATTTGAGCATTTAAATTATTTTATAGCATTTAAATGCCCAAATTCAAATACTTATGATTTAATTCAATGACCTTCTGTTGACCTAGAAAATTGTGCACCAATTTTGCCAGAGGTTCTAACCCAAGACAAAGAGGGTGAACTTTTTAGAAGGGCATTTTAGGTTCATTGAAAATAATTTTAGTAAACCCTAGTTGTTCCCAGGGGGGTGTTGGGGGTTTCTGCCTTCCCCATTTCAAACTTAAGAGAAATTTAAACATGATGCACACTCTAATGCTTGAACTAGCTAGGGTGTGACAACTCACCCCCACTCAAAAGAATCTCGTCCCGAGATTTAGGATCCTCTGGAAAGAAGGTGGGGTACTCGAGTCGAAGACGATCCTCCCTTTCCCAAGTGGCTTCTTTCTCGGAATGGTGTGACCATTGAACCTTGAGAAACTTGATATTATGACGTCGAGTGGTACGCTCGGCTTGATCAAGGATACGAACGGGATATTCCCGATATGAGAGGTTATCTTGTAGATCAAGCGTTTCGTGGTCCACTCCACGGATAGGATCCGCGAAGCAACGCCTGAGTTGTGAAACGTGGAAGACATCGTGAACTCTGGAAAGATGCGGAGGTAGTTCCAATTGGTAGGCAACTTCTCCTCGTTTGGCAAGAATGCGAAAGGGTCCAATGTAACGAGGAGCCAATTTGCCTTTGATACCGAAACGATGGGGTTCCCTTTAACGGGGTAACCCGAAGGTAAGCCTTCTCGTCGACTTCATAAGTCATAGGCTTATGTTTACGATCATATTGACTCTTTTGACGAGATTGGGCTGTTTTCAATTTCTCATGAATAACGCGAACCTGCTCTTCTGCTTCCTGAATCATATCCGAGCCAAAGAGTTGTCTTTCCCCGGTTTCTGACCAGTTAAGAGGCGTTCGACATTTTCGTCCATAGAGAACTTTGAAAGGAGCCTTGCCCAAGCTGGCTTGATAACTATTGTTATAAGCAAACTCCGCGAATGGAAGGCATTTCTCCCAACTCATTCCGAATGAGATGACAGAAGCTTGGAGCATATCTTCCAAAATTTGATTGACTCGCTCTACCTGACCACTTGATTGAGGATGGAAGGCGGTACTAAAAGAGAGACGAGTTCCCATAGCATTTTGGAAACTTTCCCAAAATCGAGAGGTGAAGAGACTCCCACGGTCTGAGTTAATTTCCAATGGAACACCATGAAGAGACACTATTCGGGAGATGTATAAATCGGCTAGCTGGCTAGCGGTGATACTCTCACGAACAGGTAGGAAATGGGCTACTTTGGAAAGTTGGTCGATCACGACGAAGATGGCATTATTCCCTCTCTTGGTCCTGGGAAACCCAGTGATGAAATCCATACTGATTTTATCCCATTTCCACTCGGGAATAGCCAAAGGTTGAAGGGTGCCAGCAGGCCGTTGATGCTCTGCTTTAACACGACGACAAACGTCGCAATTAGCAATGTATTGAGCGATTTCTCTCTTCATCCTAGTCCACCAAAACCTCTGGCGTAGGTCTTGATACATTTTAGTACTACCGGGATGAATGGTGAGAGGGGATTCATGAGCTTCCTTAAGGATCAACTGGCGTAGATGTTGTTTCTTGAGAACCACCAAACGGTTCTCGAAGAAGACAACACCTCGCTCATCCATGGAGAAACATTTAGCAACTCCGCTAGCGATGTTTTCCTTAATTCGGGATATGCCCTTATCATACCGCTGGGCGGTTATGATTTGATCCATAAGGTTAGGTTTCGCTACCAGGGTGGATAGAAAACCTCGAGGAACAATGTGAAGATTAAGGTTACGAAATTCCTCATGGAGAAGTGGTTGACTTTGTTGTAACATCAGGTTGTTACAATAGGACTTACGGCTTAGCGCATCAGCCATGACATTGGCTTTGCCCGGGATGTAAGTTATTCCTAAATCGTAATCCGAGATCAACTCAACCCAACGTCTTTGCCTGAGATTCAAATCTGGTTGGGTGAAGATATATTTCAAACTTTGGTGATCGGTGAAGATCTCGCAACGATTACCGAGAAGGTAATGTCGCCAAGTTTTAAGTGCATGGACTACAGCTGCAAGCTCTAGATCATGTGTGGGATAATTTTCCTCATGTGGGTGTAATTGCCGTGAAGCATAGGCAATTACCTGACGATCTTGCATGAGTATGCAACCTAGTCCTTGTCGCGAGGTGTCGCAATAGATAATAAAGTCCTTGGAGAAATCTGGTGGTACCAGTACGAGAGCAGATGTCAGGCGTCTTTTCAGTTCCTGAAAGCTGAACTCGCACTGTGGAGTCCACTCGAACTTTTTATCTTTCTTGAGGAGTTCAGTTAGAGGTTTAGCAACCTTGGAGAAATTCTCAACGAAGCGGCGGCAATAGCTCGCTAAGCCAAGGAAGCTCCGAACTTGCTTAACCGTCTCAGGTGGAGTCCAATCAAGGACGGCTTGAACTCGCTCGGGATTGACAGCAATACCCTTACCAGAGATTACATGGCCTAGATAGGTCACTTCTGGCAACCAAAATTCACACTTGGAGAATTTGGCATAAAGGCGATGCTCTCGGAGTTTCATCAATACCAGCCTTAGATGTTCGACATGTTCCTCTTCGTTCTTGGAGTAGATGAGTATGTCATCGAGGTATACTATGACGAATTTATCCAAATACTCCATGAAGACCGAGTTCATTAACCGGGAGAAGGTGGCTGGGGCATTGGTTAAACCGAAGGACATAACGGTGTACTCGTATTGGCCATAACGAGTAACAAAGGCCGTTTTGGGAATGTCCCCGTTTCTGATTTTGATTTGATGGTAGCCCAACCTCAAATCCATCTTGGAGAAGACTGAGGATCCAGCGAGCTGATCATACAGATCGTTGATCCTGGGAAGCGGGTATTTGTTCTTGATGGTGACCAAATTGACAGGTCGATAATCCACAACCATTCGATCCGTTCCATCCTTCTTCTTAACGAAGAGGACGGGGCAAGCCCAAGGAGAGGAACTAGGACGGATGAAACCCTTTTTCAAGGACTCGTCGAGTTGGTTCTTAAGCTCGGCTAGTTCTAAGGGTGCCATCTTGTAGGGTCTTCTAGAAATTGGAACGGTTCCTGGAACAAGGTCTATCACAAACTCAACATCCCTGTCAGGTGGAACACCTGGCAGTTCTTCTGGAAAGACATCCGGAAAGTCTCGGACTACCGGAACATCCACAAGGTCTGGAAGGGGGTTGGCATTTAAAGAGTAAAGCTGGCGCTTGGCCACTCGAGTTAAGACATTGACTGTCTTGCCCGATGGGTGAGTAAGTTGAACGGTTCTAGTGGCACAATCAATCTTAGCATAATGAGCTGACATCCAGTCCATACCCAAGATGATGTTTATGTCCGAGGACTTGAGAGCTATTAAGGATGCAAGGAAGACAAGTCTATCGACAAGAATTTCGTTCCCATGGCTTACTCTAGAAGTTTGCCATTTGGAACCCAGAGTTTGAATTACCATGGAAGTGGGCATGTCATAGAATGTCGTGTTATGCAATCGAGCATAGTTCTCGGATATGAATGAATGAGATGCTCCAGTATCAAAAAGAACAGATGCCGGATGGCAGTTAACAAGGAGCGTACCAAGGACGACGTTAGGATCCTCATGAGCCTCCTCAGCTGAAACATAGTTGACATGGCCACGGGCAGTGGTGACTGGCTTGGCGTAGAATGTCTTTCCCGCGGGCTTACCACGGCCAACAGACTTTCCAGTTTGGATGGGGTTGTTGTTCTGGGGACACTCTCGGCTATAGTGACCCGGCTCTCCACACTTAAAGCATGTCACCACATTGGGGCGTGGAGCAGCATTAGCAGCGGGCCACCATAGGGCTTGGGAGGTGCAAATTGCTAGTTGGGACGAGGGGCCTCAAAGGATGGTCTCGGGATGAACCTGGGTGGCAGTGCCATGCTTGGAATCCACACCCGACGCTTTTGAGCTCCAGAGCCGGATGAAGAGCCAAAATCACGGGAGTGCTTGCGTGAAGCGTCATAATCAGTCTGGCCTGTCTCAGCACTGATGGCTTTATTGACCAACTTCTGAAAGGATGTGCACTCGTGCAGAAGGAGATCGTGGCGAAGCTCAGGGCTAAGTCCCTTGCGGAACCTTGCCTGCTTCTTAGCGTCAGTACATACCTCTTCAGGGGCATAACGTGCCAGATTCCCAAATTCACGACTATAAGCATCCACAGTCAGTCTTCCTTGGGTGAAGTTGCAGAACTCCTCCCTCTTGCGATCCATGAGACCTTCCGGAATGTGATGCTCACGGAAAGCCTCACTGAATTCAGCCCAAGTAGTGATTTGGCCGACCGGGCGCATAGCTTCAAAATTCTCCCACCAGAGGCTAGCAGGGCCTTCGAGATGATAGGCAGCATAAGTAACTTTGTCGGCTTCGGCTACGTTGGCAGAACGTAGCTTGTGGGTGATGTTGCGAAGCCAGTCATCCGCGTCGAGGGGCTCGACGGAATGGTTAAACTTTGGTGGGTACGGCTTGATAAAGTCATTGATTGACACCAAGTCATTTCGTGGGTGGCGTGCATGAAGGAAATATGCCCTAGAGGCAATAATAAAGTTATTATTTATTTCCTTATTTCATGATGAATGTTTATTATTCATGCTAGAATTGTATTAACCGGAAACATAATACATGTGTGAATACATAGATAACCAGAGTGTCACTAGTATGCCTCTACTTGACTAGCTCGTTAATCAAAGATGGTTATGTTTCCTAACCATGAACAAAGTGTTGTTATTTGATTAACGAGGTCACATCATTAGTTGAATGATCTGATTGACATGACGCATTCCATTAGCTTAGCACCCGATCGTTTAGTATGTTGCTATTTCTTTCTTCATGACTTATACATGTTCCTATAACTATGAGATTATGCAACTCCCGTTTACCGGAGGAACACTTTGGGTACTACCAAACGTCACAACGTAACTGGGTGATTATAAAGGAGTACTACAGGTGTCTCCAAAGGTACATGTTGGGTTGGCGTATTTCGAGATTAGGTTTTGTCACTCCGGTTGTCGGAGAGGTATCTCTAGGCCCTCTCGGTAATGCACATCACATAAGCCTTGCAAGCATTGCAACTAATGAGTTAGTTGCGGGATGATGTATTACAGAACGAGTAAAGAGACTTGCCGGTAACGAGATTGAACTAGGTATTGGATACCGACGATCGAATCTCGAGCAAGTAACATACCGATGACAAAGGGAACAACGTATGTTGTTATGCGGTCTGACCGATAAAGATCTTCGTAGAATATGTAGGAGCCAATATGGGCATCCAGGTCCCGCTATTGGTTATTGACCGGAGACGTGTCTCGGTCATGTCTACATTGTTCTCGAACCCGTAGGGTCCGCACACTTAAGGTTACGATGACAGTTATATTACGAGTTTATGCATTTTGATGTACCGAATGTTGTTCGGAGTCCGAGATGAGATCACAGACATGACGAGGAACTCCGGAATGGTCCGGAGATAAAGTTTGATATATATGATAATAGTGTTTGGTCACCGGAAGGGTTCCGGAAATCACCGGAAGGGGTTACGGATGTTTCCCGAAATGTTTGGGTACGAGAACACTTATTTGGGCCAAAGGGGAAAGCCCACAAGGTTTTTGGAAAGCGCAAAAGGAAGTTTTGCGGAGTCCAGGGGCCAGACGCCAGGGTCCCTCGCGTCTGGGTCCAGACGCCGGGATCCCTGGCGTCTGGCCCTGGAGTCCGAGAAGGACTCTTGCCTATCGGGTGAAACCGACTTTGTGAAGGCTTTAACTCCAAGTTTTGACCCCAGGGCTCAAGATATAAATAGAGGGGCAGGGCTAGCACCAAAGACAGATCAAGAAACACAAGTTGATCCACGTGATCTATTCCTTAGCCGTGTGCGGTGCCCCCAGCCACCATATTCCTCGATAATACTGTAGCGGAGTTTAGGCGAAGCCCTGCTGCTGTAGTGCATCAAGATCGTCACCACGCCGTCGTGCTGACGAAACTCTTCCTTGACACTTTGCTGGATCGGAGTCCGGGGATCGTCATCGAGCTGAACGTGTGCTCGAACTCGGAGGTGTCGTAGTTTCGGTACTTGATCGGTCGTATCGGGAAGACGTACGACTACTTCCTCTACGTTGCGTCAACGCTTCCGCAGTCGGTCTGCGTGGGTACATAGACAACACTCTCCCATCTCGTTGCTATGCATCACATGATCTTGCGTGAGCGTAGGAAATTTTTTGAAATTACTACGAAACCCAACAGTGGCATCCGAGCCTAGGTTATTTATGTTGATGTTATATGCACGAGTAGAACACAAGTGAGTTGTGGGCGATATAAGTCATACTGCCTACCAGCATGTCATACTTTGGTTCGGCGGCATTGTTGGACGAGACGACCCGGACCAACATTACGCGTACGCTTACGCAAGACCGGTTCCCCCGACGTGCTTTGCACATAGGTGGCTTGCGGGCGACTGTCTCTCCAACTTTAGTTGAACCAAGTATGGCTACGCCCGGTCCTTGCGAAGGTTAAAGCGGAGTCTATTTGACAAACTATCGTTGTGGTTTTGATGCGTAGGTGAGATTGGTTCTTGCTTAAGCCCGTAGCAGCCACGTAAAACTTGCAACAACAAAGTAGAGGACGTCTAACTTGTTTTTGCAGGGCATGTTGTGATGTGATATGGTCAAGACATGATGCTGAATTTTATTGTATGAGATGATCATGTTTTGTAACCGAGTTATCGGCAACTGGCAGGAGCCTTATGGTTGTCGTTTTATTGTATGCAATGCAATCGTGATGTAATGCTTTACTTTTATCACTAAGTGGTAGCGATAGTCGTAGAAGCACAAGCTTGGCGAGACGACAACGATGCTACGATGGAGATCAAGGTGTCACGCCGGTGACGATGGTAATCACGACGGTGCTTCGGAGATGGAGATCACAAGCACAAGATGATGATGGCCATATCATATCACTTATATTGATTGCATGTGATGTTTATCTTATATTGATTGCATGTGATGTTTATCCTTTTATGCATCTTATCTTGCTTTGATTGACGGTAGCATTATAAGATGATCTCTCACTAAATTATCAAGAAGTGTTCTCCCTGAGTATGCACCGTTGCGAAAGTTCTTCGTGCTAAGACACCACGTGATGATCGGGTGTGATAGGTTCTACATTCAAATACAACGGGTGCAAAACAGTTGCACACGCGGAATACTCATGTTATACTTGACGAGCCAAGCATATACAGATATGGCCTCGGAACACGGAGACTGAAAGGTCGAGCATGAATCATATAGTAGATATGATCAACATAATGATGTTCACCAATGAAACTACTCCATCTCACGTGATGATCGGACATGGTTTAGTTGATTTGGATCACGTGATCACTTAGAAGATTAGAGGGATGTCTATCTAAGTGGGAGTTCTTAAGTAATATGATTAAGTGAACTTAAATTTATCATGAACTTAGTCCTGGTAGTATTAGCATATCTATGTTGTAGATCAATAACTCGCGTTGTTGCTTTCATATGTTTATTTTGATATGTTCCTAGAGAAAATTGTGTTGAAAGATGTTAGTAGCAATGATGCGGATTGGATCCGTGATCTGAGGTTTATCCTCATTGTTGCACAGAAGAATTATGTCCTTGATGCACCGCTAGGTGACGGACCTATTGCAGGAGCAGATGCAGACGTTATGAACGTTTGGCTAGCTCAATATCATGACTACTTGATAGTTTAGTGCACCATGCTTAATGGCTTAGAATCTGGACTTCAAAGACGTTTTGAACGTCATGGAGCATATGAGATGTTCCAGGAGTTGAAGTTAATATTTCAAGCGAATACCCGAGTTGAGAGATATGAAGTCTCTAACAAGTTCTATAGCTAAAAGATGGAGGAGAATCGCTCAACTAGTGAGCATGTGCCCAGATTGTCTGGGTACTACAATCGCTTGAATCAAGTGGGAGTTAATCTTCTCGATAAGATAGTGATTGACAGAATTCTCTAGTCACCATCACCAAGTTAGTAGAACTTCATGATGAACTATAATATGCAAGGGATAACGGAAACAAACTCCCAAGCTCTTCGTGATGCTGAAATCAACGAAGGTAGAAATCAAGGAAAAACTCAAGTGTTGATGGTTGACAAGATCACTAGTTTCAAGAAAAGGGCATAGGGAAGAAGGGGAACTTCAAGAAGAACGACAAGCAAGTTGCTGCTCAAGTGAAGAAGCCCAAGTCTGGTCCTAAGCCTGAGACTAAGTGCTTCTACTGCAAAGGGACTGGTCACTGGAAGCGGAACTACCCCAAGTGATTGGCGGATAAGAAGGATGGCAAAGTGAACATAAGTATATTTGATATACATGTTATTGATGTGTACTTTACTAGTGTTTATAGCAAACCCTCAGTATTTGATACTAGTTCAGTTGCTAAGATTAGTAACTCGAAACGGGAGTTGCAGAATAAACAGAGACTAGTTAAGGGTGAAGTGACGATGTGTGTTGGAAGTGGTTCCAAGATTGATATGATCATCATCGCACACTCCCTATAATTTCGGGATTAGTGTTGAACCTAAATAAGTGTTATTTGGTGTTTGCGTTCAGCATGAATATGATTTGATCATGTTTATTGTAATGCGGTTATTCATTTAAGTAAGAGAATAAATTGTTGTTCTGTTTACATGAATAAAACCTTATATGGTTACACACCCAATGAAAATAGTTCGTTGGATCTTGATCGTAGTGATACACATAATCATAATATTGAAACCAAAAGATGCAAAGTTAATAATGATAGTGCAACTTATTTGTAGCACTGCCGTTTAGGTCATATTGGTGTAAAGCGCATGAAGAAACTCCATGCTGATGGGCTTTTGGAATCACTTGATTATGAATCAGTTGATGCTTGCGAACCATGCCTCATGGGCAAGATGACTAAGACTCTGTTCTTCGGAACAATGGAGCGAGCAACAAGATTTGTTGGATATCATACATACTGATGTATGTATTGAGGCTCGCGACAAGTATCATTATTTTCTGATCTTCACAGATGATTTGAGCAGATATGAGTATATCTACTTGATGAAACATAAGTCTGAAACATTTGAAAAGTTCAAAGAATTTCAGAGTGAAGTGAAAAATCATTGTAACGAGAAAATAAAGTTTCTACGATCTGATCGTAGAGAAGAGTATTTGAGTTACAAGTTTGGCCTTCAGTTAAAAACAATGTGAAATAGTTTCACTACTCATGCCACCTAGAACACCACAATGTAATGGTGTGTCCGAACGTCATAACCGTACTTTATTGGAGATAGTGTAATCTATGATGTATCGTACCGATCTACCACTATCGTTTTGGGGTTATGCATTAGAGACAGCTGCATTCACGTTAAATAGGGCACCATCAAAATCCGTTGAGACGACGCCTTATGAACTGTGGTTTGGCAAGAAACCAAAGTTGTCGTTTCTGAAAGTTTGGGGCTGCGATGCTTATGTGAAAAAGCTTCAACCTGATAAGCTCGAACCCAAATCGGAGAAATGTGTCTTCATAGGATACCCAAAAGTTACTGTTGGGTACACCTTCTATCACAGATCCGAAGGCAAGATTTTTTGCTAAATTTGGAAACTTTCTGGAGAAGGAGTTTCTCTTGAAAGAAGTGAGTGGGAGGAAAGTAGAAAACTTGATAAGGTAATTGTACCTTCTCCTTTATTGGAAAGTAGTTCATCACAGAAATTTGTTCCTGTGACTCCTACACCAATTAGTGAGGAAGCTAATGATGATGATCATGAAACTTCAGATCAAGTTACTACCGAATCTCGTAGGTAAACCAGAGTGAGATCCGCACCAGAGTGGTACGGTAATCCTGTTCTGGAAGTCATGTTATTAGACCATGACGAACTTGCGAACTATGAGGAAGCGATGATGAGCCCAGATTCCGCAAAATGGTTTGAGGCCACGAAATCTGAGATATGATCCATGTATGAGAACAAAGTATGGACTTTGATGGATTTGCCCGATGATCGGCAAGCCATAGAAAATAAATGGATCTTCAAGAGGAAGACAGACGCTGATAGTAGTGTTACTATCTACAAAGCTAGAATTGTCGCAAAAAAGGTTTTCGACAAGTTCAAGGTGTTGACTACGATGAGAGATTCTCACCCGTATCTATGCTTAAAGTCTGTCCAAATCATGTTAGCAATTGTCGCATTTTATGAAATCTGGCAAATGGATAAACAAAACTGAATTCCTTAATGGATTTAATAAAGAAGAGTTGTATACGATGCAACTAGAAGGTTTTGTCAAATTCGAAAGGTGCTAACAAAATGTGCAAGCTCCAGCGATCCATCTATGGACTGGTGCAAGCATCTCGGAGTTGGAATATACGCTTTGATGAGTTGATCAAAGCATATAGTTTTATACAGACTTGCGGTGAAGCCTGTATTTACAAGAAAAGTGAGTGGGAGCACTACAACATTTCTGATAAGTATATGTGATTGACATATTGTTGATCGGAAATAATGTAGAATTATTCTGTAAAGCATAAAGGAGTGTTTGAAAGGAATTTTTCAAAGAAAGACTTCGGTGAAGCTGCTTACATATTGAGCTTCAAGATCTATAGAGATAGATCAAGACGTTTGATAAGTTTTTTCAATGAGTACATACCTTGACAAGATTTTGAAGTAGTTCAAAATGGAGCAGTCAAAGAAAGAGTTATTGCCTGTATTACAAGGTGTGAAGTTGAGTAAGACTAAAAGCCCGACCTCGGCAGAAGATAGAAAGAGAATGAAAGTCATTCCCTATGCCTTGGCCATAGGTTCTATAAAGTATGTCATACTGTATACCAGATCTATTGTATACCCTACACTGATTTGGCAATGGAGTACAATAGTGATCTAGGAGTAGATCACTGGACAGCGGTCAGAATTATCCTTAGTAAAATAAGGATATGTTTCTCGATTATGGACGTGACAAAAGGGTTCGTCGTAAACGGTTACGTCGATGCAAGTTTTTGACACTAATCCAGATGATTCTAAGTCTCAATCTGGATACATATTGAAAGTGGGAGCAATTAGCTAGAGTAGCTCCGTGCAGAGCATTGTAGACATAGAATTTTGCAAAATACAAACGGATCTGAATATGGCAGGCCCGTTGACTAAGGTTCCCTCATAAGCAAAACATGATCACACCTTAGTACTCTTTGGGTGTTAATCACATAGCGATGTGAATTAGATTACCAAATCTAGTAAACCCTTTGGGTGTTGGTCACATGATGAACTATGGGTGTTAATCACATGATGATGTGAACTATCGATGTTAATCACATGGTGATGTGATCTAGATTATTGACTCTAGTGCAAGTGGGAGACAGAAGGAAATATGCCCTAGAGGCAATAATAGAGTTATTATTTATTTCCTTATTTCATGATGAATGTTTATTATTCATGCTAGAATTGTATTAACCGGAAACATAATACATGTATGAATACATAGACAACCAGAGTGTCACTAGTATGCCTCTACTTGACTAGCTCGTTAATCAAAGATGGTTATGTTTCCTAACCATGAACAAAGTGTTGTTATTTGATTAACGAGGTCACATCATTAGTTGAATGATCTGATTGACATGACCCATTCCATTAGCTTAGCACCCGATCGTTTAGTATGTTGCTATTGCTTTCTTCATGACTTATACATGTTCCTATAACTATGAGATTATGCAACTCCCATTTACCGGAGGAACACTTTGGGTACTACCAAACATCACAACGTAACTGGGTGATTATAAAGGAGTACTATAGGTGTCTCCAAAGGTACATGTTGGGTTGGCGTATTTTGAGATTAGGTTTTGTCACTCCGATTGTCGGAGAGGTATCTCTGGGCCCTCTCGGTAATGCACATCACATAAGCCTTGCAAGCATTGCAACTAATGAGTTAGTTGCGGGATGATGTATTACAGAACGAGTAAAGAGACTTGCCGGTAACGAGATTGAACTAGGTATTGGATACCGACGATCGAATCTCGGGCAAGTAACATACCGATGACAAAGGGAACAACGTATGTTGTTATGCGGTCTGACCGATAAAGATCTTCGTGGAATATGTAGAAGCCAATATGGGCATCCAGGTCCCGCTATTGGTTATTGACCCGAGACGTGTCTCGGTCATGTCTACATTGTTCTCGAACCCGTAGGGTCCGCATGCTTAAGGTTACGATGACAATTATATTATGAGTTTATGCATTTTGATGTACCGAATGTTGTTCGGAGTCCGAGATGAGATCACGGACATGACGAGGAACTCCGGAATGGTCGGAGATAAAGTTTGATATATATGATAATAGTGTTTGGTCACCGGAAGGGTTCCGGAAATCACCGGAAGGGGTTCCGGATGTTTCCCGAAATGTTTGGGTACGAGAACACTTTATTTGGGCCAAAGGGGAAAGCCCACAAGGTTTTTGGAAAGCGCAAAAGGAAGTTTTGTGGAGTCCAGGGGCCAGACGCCAGGGTCCCTGGCGTCTGGGTCCAGACGCCGGGATCCCTGGCGTCTGGACTTGGAGTCCGAGAAGGACTCTTGCCTATCGGGTGAAACCGACTTTGTGAAGGCTTTAACTCCAAGTTTCGACCCCAGGGCTCAAGATATAAATAGAGGGGCAGGGCTAGCACCAAAGACAGATCAAGAAACACAAGTTGATCCACGTGATCTATTCCTTAGCCGTGTGCGGTGCCCCCAGCCACCATATTCCTTGATAATACTGTAGCGGAGTTTAGGCGAAGCCCTGCTGCTGTAGTGCATCAAGATCGTCACCACGCCATCGTGCTGACGGAACTCTTCCCCGACACTTTGCTGGATCGGAGTCCGGGGATCGTCATCGAGCTGAACGTGTGCTCGAACTCGGAGGTGCCGTAGTTTCGGTGCTTGATCGGTTGGCTCGGGAAGACGTACGACTACTTCCTCTACGTTGCGTCAATGCTTCCGCAGTCGGTCTGCGTGGGTACGTAGACAACACTCTCCCATCTCGTTGCCATGCATCACCTGATCTTGCGTGAGCGTAGGAATTTTTTTGAAATTACTACGAAACCCAACAATGCAGTGTTCTGCTCAATCCGCTCCAGCAGGCGGTTAGTCTCACGCTTGTTTCTTTCCGCCTCCAGCATCACTTCGGCCAGAGAAGGCGGGTGAGGCAGATTTTCACCCCTAGCTGCACTGGCTTCCCCCTCCTCCGAGGCAGCAGGGTTGCTGCGGGTGTTGACCATCCTAGGAGAAAAACAATACAACGGTTTAGATAAGGATGGTTCAAACTTAGCAAGGAAGTGCAGAATGTAATGGATAACACGGAATGCAGAGATGTTCATCCGTATGTCATGGTAATATAAAACTTCCATATATATACCATCGGTCATACACATCATACATAGTTTAGTACAAGCCCAGGCTACAGTACAACTATGATGAAAGACGTTACATCTCATCGGAGACATTCCAAGCTCCTATACATTATTTGTCTACACCTCCGGAATTGACTACACGCCAAGTCATATTCCACAAGTCACGCAGGACAGTGGAGATACAACTATTACAATACTAATGGTACTACTACTAACTCAGACAGCTCCGTAGTAGTCCTCATAGAAGTCACCTCCACAGCATGGAAGTTCAACATGACCATCCGGGAATAGACGGTCTTGAGGAGCCTGTGGACCATAGGGACTAGGATGAGGTCTTGGACCAACAAATGGTGGCCTGCAGGGACCACGGGGTGGGGTAATGCCTCCCACATCACGCCAATCCACTATGTCTGGCAGAGCTGATCTCACAGGATACAAATCCCTTGTATCCATACATCCATCTTGCACCGCAGGTGCAAACCGAGTCAATGTGGCCCAATGATCAGCACGGGTATTGAAAAGCTCCAACCTCAAGGCCCAATTCTCTCGGTCCTTATCTTCGAGCATCTCAGCAGTGGTACGGGTTAATGAGTCCTCCTGAGTGGAGTAAGCATAGATAGCCTGAAGATACCCTTGCGCTCCCGGAAGTGAAGCTGGCATGTAACGGAAGTTGGTGTTCCGAAGCAGGCCAGTCAGGACTCGCATAATGGTCATCATGGAATAGGCAGCATCCTGCACAGCCATCTCAACAGTAACCCCGAGTCCATAGGAACAGTGAAGGGGCTCGATAGATCCAGGATAAGAAGGAAATATCCTGACGGTGCAGAAATATTGGCTTTGATTAAAGTCTCGGAATTGCTCTTCGACGGTGTATTCGGGATACCAATGGTAACCCGTCTCGATCATTACCCGGACTAACATAGCAGTATGACCGGGCACGTCGAGGCACCGGGTCAGGCGAACCACTTGGTTTTGAACACGGTTTGCCATCTAAAAGCACAACCACAATGCAAAGACATCAGAATTTCTAGGGAAAATTGGACAGCATAACAACTGTAAATGCTTAGAAAAAGATTTGAGACATCCACAACAGTTCGCAATACCACTCAACATCATCATATCAAGGTTCTGATCCAATTCACAACATACTAAGAATAGTAGAAACTAAACTGGGACTTGTAACAACAATCCTATAAGCTACTACGGATTAGTAACACGTGAACCTGATAGAAGAAGAGAGCCTAGTCCTTAACCCACGTTGAATGAGAAGAGAATGACTCAGATCAGAGACATAGGGTAAAGGAGTAAAAGAGCCTTACGTTCCCTCCCACAATCAATTCCCCTACATATAACTAAAGCATTTCTGGACTCGACATTGACCAGTTTGGCTCAACGAACCTACAGGCAGTCCGTCTCTGATACCAACGCTATCAGGACCCCGATTCCAAGTCACATCGATCTAGCCGGTAACACCTCATATCACTTTGTGGCCTCACGCACGGTATCCCATGGGTGTCGCCTTACCATGGCCCGGGACCGTTTGCGCCTTTTGGCTCACGTATATGATAGTGTCGCTAGCATCCATATGACAGAGAACCCGGGCCGACATGGCTAGTCGTGAACCCAAAGTGGCACAAACCTATGGAGACAGGCATACATGAATCACATCGAGCATGTCGGTCATCAGCGAGTGATTCCGGGCTGTAGCACTGGGCTAATAGGACTCCGGGGGACCCGGGCTGTAGCAGGCTAGGAAGGACCCCGGAAGTCACCGCGTGACATTTCCCCGAAGGGACAGACATAGGAACGAAGTGAAACACATGCCGGCCAGTCAAGTGTCCTGAACAGTAGTGCTGGGCTAGCAGGACTCCGGTGAACCGGGCTGTAGCGGACTACTATGGCTCGAGGAACACTAGACTACATTTCCCCATAAGAAAGGCTGCCAAGGATAAACAACTAGATTGTCGGATCCCACTCATACCAAGCATTTCAATCATACACACAATATGCCCGATATGAGTACATACACATGGCATCACAACAAAACTCTACAACTCAAGTACTTTATTTAAAAGGCTCCAGGGAGCCATACATAACATGTTCATACAGATAAGGGTCACATGACCCGACACTCAAGTCATACAAACATACAAGCACATGCGGAAGCAACTAGTCTGAGTACAGACTATAGAAAGAAAGAAGGCTTCTCGAAGCCTGTCTATCTACATAGGGCCCTCCATGGCCAGGATCACCACCTGGGTGGCTAGTCACTCGTCGACGTCAAGGTCTACATAAAACCCATCGGAGGGGGCAGTGTTGTCGTCTGAAAACAATAAATAAGCAAACATGAGTACAAGGTACTCAGCAAGTCTTACATCAGAATCTAATATACATGCTCATTCTCAAGAAGGTGGTGGGGTTATTGCAGCAAGCCAGCTTTGACTCTTGGCTAAGCTATCCTACGGAACTTCACCAGTAAAATAGTTTTCGCACACAAGTCCACTACTCACCAACACAATACTCCACCGTGGATCCTCCCTCGTCATCCTACGAGAGGGCCATCCTCGGTACTCACACTTATCTTGAGTCTTTTAGTAGTATCCATTAACTTGTCTATGAACTGTATAGGCAACCAAGTAGTCCTTTACCGCGGACGCGGCTATTCGAATAGTTTTATACCCTGCAGGGGTGTACTTCGTCATACACGCTTTCACCACTTACCGTCGTTTACACGACATGTACTCGGCAACCTTCAAGCGGAAGCCCAGCGAGGGTGTCGGCCACGGCCTACCTAAACACTTAAGTCTCTAGTCCAGGTTTATCGCCTATCCAGGTTCCATCCGCAGGGAGTCCGGCCGAGGTTTCCACATATGGCCCCGAACGATGTGAACAGGGTTCCCGAGACACCAAACGGGTGACTCGGTACACCGTGCCATGGTGTATCTACCGCAACATAGCCCACCCCTAGGGTCAGCGCTACGCACGGCTGCCAACACATAACCTACAAACACCAGAAACTATCTGCAACTCCTGGACAGAGTACTAGGGTGATTAAGAAGTCGAGAGGGTCAATTAAGGATCCCAATGCATGGTAGTAGCTGAATCTTAAATCACACATACAGATCTCAGTTCTTAGGGACGATCTCAATGAAACAACCCACCATGTACTCCTACATGGCCTCTCATCGATACCTTTACCAAAACATGTTCGACACATCCCTCATATTACCGACATAAGCATTTCACTCTAGCCCATCACCCAGATGAACCAGACCTGACACAACTCTAAGCATAGCAGGCATAACAAGGTAGGAATCACATACATGGCTCAATCAACTCCTACACATGCTAGTGGGTTTCATCTAGTTACTGTGGCAATGACAGGTCATGCAGAGGATAAGGGTTCAACTACCGTAGCACACGGCAGTTTGAATCGCATTGTCTTTATGCAGTAAACAAGAGCAGAAGCGAGAACATGGGTTTGTATCGGAATGATCAATGGGTTGCTTGCCTGATGGAGTGGTAGTGGGATACTGCCCTTCAGTTGGATACTCGTGAATATCCTCGGAGGCAGAACCTACCACGAAGAACACATCGGAACACAATCAACACATGACAATATGCAACAATATGATGCATGCTATGACATGGCAATATGAATGTGTCTTGGCCTAATGCAAGCTATAACAGAAAGGAATGTGCTTATTTGAATCAAAGATTCAATTATTAGCTTATTAAACATGGCTTTAATAGTGCATTTCCTTATTCTGCTTAAACAGCAAGGTAAACTTGTTTTGTCATGCATGAAACCATTACAGATGGATAGATTGAATTTTTCTGATCATTTTTCATATATAAATCTTTGCATTTGGAGCTATGGTTGATTTTCTATGATTTTTAGAAGTTTTGACTATTTTCTGGAATTTCCTAAATAAAAATAAATCCAGAAAATGCATTACTGCGTCAGCATTGCGTCATGCTGACCTCAGCAGGTCAAAGGCACCAGCCCAGGTCAAACCTAACTGGTGGGCCCCTTCTGTCAGCCCCTCAGCTAATTAACAGGATTAGATTAACACTAATTAGCTGTCAGTGGGGCCTGGGCCCACATGTCAGTGACTGATTTAATTAAAATTAGTTAAAACTAATCCTAGATTAGTTAGGAGACCGGCCCCACCTGTCATAGACTCAGGGGGGTCTACCTGGGCCCACCCAGGAGTCAAACTGGGTCAAACTCGCCGGCGACTCGACACCGGCGAGGCCCGAGACGGTGGTGCGGCTCGGAAAACGCCCACAGGGCACGGGCGAGGCCGTTCTTGGGCTCGTTGGAGAGCTCTTGCAGTCACGCATCTAGTGGTGGTGGAGGCCGGGCCTACGGTGGCCGGAGACGACGACAGCGAGCTCCAAGGCGGCGGCCAGAGTTCGGCCATGTGCGGGGTGTGGGCTGCGGCGTGCAAACGTGAAAACTAAGGCGCTAGCGAGGCACTACGCGATGCGACAAGCATGTTGCGTAGCACGGGAGGACCAAATGGTCGCCGGAGCGACGCCGGCGACAAGCTCGAGCGGAGACGAGCTTCGGCCATGGTGGAACTATGGCCTAGAGGGTGCAAATGCGTGGGAAAGAAGAGGGGAAAGGCGGCGGAGCTCACGGGGAGGTCGATGAGCAGCTCAGTGGGCTCAGGGGCGACCGGAGCGAGGCGAATCGATGAACGGCGTCCGGCGGGTACCGAGGTTGAAGACGGCCCGATGGCGGCGATGCAGGGCCTCCGGCGAAGCGTGGCTTGGTGGGAAGGGCGAGGGCATCGCGGCGGAGCTTCTGGACATGTCAGAGAGGCGAGGGGTGATGGAGGGCGCGACTACGGCGGTGAGACGGCGACAGGTGCGTCGTCCATGGTGCGGGAGAGGGTGAGGGAGACGAGGGGAGAGTGAAAGAGGATGAGAGGGGGACGTGGGGGTCGCGTGGCATCCCTGGACGTCTCCGGGACGTCGGCAGAAGCAGGAGGTGGCCGGCGTGTGGCCGCGGGCGCCGGCCACGCGCTCCGCGTCCTCCTGGCGGGAGGTGGACGACGACTGGCAAGCCAGTCGGCTGGGCCGAGCCAGGTGGCTGGGCCAGCACTGGTAAGGCCCAGGTGGGCTCCCTCTCTCTCTTTCTTTTTTTGATTTGTTTCTGTTTTTTCTATTTAACTGCAACTGTTGGGCTTTAATTAAAATACTAAAACGTTTCCAAAAATCCTGAAAATAATTGTGGGCTCTGTTTAGAATATTTCCAACAACAAACATTTATTTCCAGAATTATTTGAGCATTTAAATTATTTTATAGCATTTAAATGCCCAAATTCAAATACTTATGATTTAATTCAATGACCTTCTGTTGACCTAGAAAATTGTGCACCAATTTTGCCAGAGGTTCTAACCCAAGACAAAGAGGGTGAACTTTTTAGAAGGGCATTTCAGGTTCATTGAAAATAATTTTAGTAAACCCTAGTTGTTTCCAGGGGGTGTTGGGGGTTTCTGCCTTCCCCATTTCAAATTTAAGAGAAATTTAAACATGATGCACACTCTAATGCTTGAAGTAGCTAGGGTGTGACACTTATTTTTTTAGGGGACGCGTCACTTAGTAGGCCCACAAGTGTGTGGCAGAGAACTTATAGCCCATTTGCGTTTTGTAAGAATGTACAACCCATTTTGGAATTCTAATGGAATTTACAATAGCCATTTACAGTTTGTTAAAAGTACAACCCATTTTCTAGCTAGGACAATGATTAATAATTTCAACCAACCATTGAAGACAGAATTCAATAAAATTTCTCACATTTTGATGGGCTCCGAAATATTTTTATCCCGAAATTTCTAGTCAGATTAAATATAAATTTGTATTACGTAAAAATCGAACGAAACATTGGGCGCACAACAATGAAAATTTAAGATTTTCAAAATCCATAAATAATATTTTATAAACTAATTTCGTGTTTGGTGCATTTTTTTATAGTTACTGCCCATTTTTATAATCACATCCCATTTATTATTTTTTAAAGCCCATTTTCTAGTTAAGCCTAATGCATCCCTCCTAGGAAAGATTTGCAGCCCAGCGGGGCGGAGAATAACTAGTTGACCTTGCCTGGGTATTCCTCAAAAAGACGTATAGCTGGGCTAGCCATTTTCATCTTGAAAAAATTAGTATCTGGGCTGGATATCTGGTCTGGGCTAGACGGGCCATAGCCCGCCCAGTTAATACCCTACTCTCCTCTGAACAACAACGAAATCATTGCCAAGAAAAACTCTGCAGTGCTCACGCCTCAAAAACACAAATACTGCTCGAGCTGCTTGGTCCTAGCTGTCGGCCGCACCTTGTGCAATTCTCTCATTTATATTGACTACATAGGTTACAATGGTGTGGGACCGTGATGTCAGGAAACCAGGAGAAAGAAAAAAAATATAGTTGTACATAATAAGGAGGCACTTGCGTACGTACGTCTATGGCCCTAGTGGGTCCCTAGTGTCATCCAGTCAAAATAAAGTCATCTCCTGAATCCTCATGTTCGTTGACGATGTTAACAATGCTCGGCGCCACGGCGAGCACAACAACTCAAAGGACAACGGAGAGGGCCTCGTGGGCCCTACGGATGGTCTGATACAGCGCTCGCTACTCATTCGGGAAGCCAGGATCATCGGACACCTATGAGCACCTTCGAGAAACTGAGACGGCATGAAACGGTAAGGCCGCGCTTGGGAGCTCTGGTTTATTTCAAACCTGTATTAACATACAAGTGTAATTTACTCTTCATCGAAAACAGCGTGTAAAATACAGGCGTAATGAAACCGAGGGCCCGAGGTCTATAAGTAAAACCGGCAGGTTACACGTGTAATTTGAGAGACCAGTGTATATTTTACGAGCACTGCTATATGGACGACATTACCAGACGATACATGCACGACGTGCGTATCATGCCATCCATGGGCAAGGCTGAAACAACAGCTAACGGCTGGATTAGCAATCGTCCGAGTGTCGTTCAACGTTTTTATCATGTGTCAAGTACTTCCGATATTTTACTAGTCGAAATCGACCAACCAAGCGCCTTCGCCCGAGACCATCTGCTTTAATTTACAAGCGTCAGTTTTACAAGCAGTTTTGGTTGGAAAATGACGATCCAATCACGGCCTAATATCATGAGTTGGTCGGAAGATCATATGGTTTCACGTCTAACCTACCTGACTTGTCGTATAGGCTATGAATGAAACATCAGACGATGAACTTCTTAAGCACGGAAACAAGCAAATCACTGGCATTAGATCGACATGCAAAACAATATGAAGCATTATTCTCAGGAGGCATGGTGAACAGCTCGTGATGCCGCATGCCACAACATTCCAAGCTCAACTTTGCAATCAAACACAAGGCCTGGCATTACATAGACAATATTTAGAACAAACTCTTAACACAGGAATATCTCAGCAGAGTAACTATTTACTTCTAAACTAAACACAGGAATAGGAAAAAACACTTAACGCTGCTCACAGCAAGGGCATCCCACTCAAAAATACCAAATGCATGTCTTCTGGCTAACATCAATGAGCAAATTTTGACAAGGTTTTCCAATTCCAATATATTAAACTAACATCTTCTTGCTAACATCAATGATTATACTTTGACAAGCTTTTCCCATTCAAAATATGTAATGCCTATGATCGTGGAGTCCTGTCGTAGCTTTTGTACTTGTTTGGGCACTTTTTGCCCAGGGCACTCCACGTGTTGTTAAATTGCCAATTGTCTTTGCAGACTAGTCATGTCACTGGTGTCTAATAATACTCTGTAAAGCTTCTCGGTCATTCCTTCTATAATGTAGCGCAAACAGTGACTGCTTCTTTCTGCAAAGTGGAACGACCAACTAGACCTAGTAATGCAACAGTTTGCCTTACACATTGGCTCCTTTTGTGCAGTTCAACTAAAATCAAAGTCGGAATAAAACTGAGCTTTAATTTTGATATCCCTGTAAGCAACAATAGGTATAAGGGAAACAATTACTAAGAAATAACGGTTGATGACTTGTACTCCCAGAAGAAAAGCATCTACTGATCTACTTTATCTTAATGGGAAACAAAGCAGGAGAGTAGCAATTCTCCATCAGTGTGATTCATTCATATTGATTGAGACATTATCTTAACAATGCCTTGTTTCAACATGTATAAAGAACGACAAAGCTTATAAAGGGGGTGATGCTGAATTTGTTGTAACAAAGCAACAAGCATCATGTCTGGGTTGGTCCCATTTTTGTTCACTACTTGATGGGAAAAGACAGCAATACAATAGCTTCAATTCATCATTTATTTAAAACAGTACCAATACAAGTAGCACAACATCTTAAAACACACTGCACGATCATGTGGATGAAGGCAAGTACCAACCTGTCATGACGCACACAAGATCACGTACGAATCTGCCAACACGAATAGGAAATCCAATCTCGTTTTGTGCAGTTGCACTGAAATCAAGCAAAGTGTTTCGCGTAGCGAAGCAAAATGTCACAATAGCAACAAGTTGAACAGATATCCCTGTATAAACAGAGGCAAAAAAGGAATCAATTACTGGCTAATAAAGGAGGATGAAACATGTGGCCACAAAAATGGTAATCCCGCCAATCCCTAACAAGTGTTGTAGTTTTGAAATAAGATTCAGTAGTTAATTCTGAGAGTGGCATCAATTACTGGCTTATAAAGGGGGTGATGCTGAATTTGTTGTAACAAAGCAACAAGCATCATGTCTGGGTTGGTCCCATTTTTGTTCACTACTTAATGGGAAAAGACAGCAATACAATCTTCAATTCATCATTTATTTAAAACAGTACCAATACAAGTAGCACAACATCTCAAAGCACACTGCACAATCATGTGGATGAAGGCCTGTACTGACCTTTCATGAGACGACCAACATAAAATACGAATCTACCAACATGAATAGGAAATCCAATCAAGTTTTGTGCAGTTGCACTGAAATCAAGCAAAGTTGCTGGTGTGACATTTAAGTTTTCTATAGCAACAAGTTGAATAGATATACCTGTTTTAAGAGGCAAAAAAGAAAACAATTACTGGCCAATAAAGGAGGATGAAACATGCGGCCACAAAAAGACGCATCTACATTATCTTGATGGAAAACAAAGTATAGGACAGTAGCATTTCTAAAATGGTTGCATTGATTCATATTAATAGAGAAATTCTTTTAAAACAGATCAGTAGTTAATTCTGAGATTAACAACAGCAAAATAGCTGCATGGGACATGCCAGCACCATGTGCGTCCACACGTATAAATGGGTGATGCAGAGTATGTAGCCAAGCAGCATATATGCGCTGGTCCCATATTTGTTCTCTTTGAACCTTCTTCCTATGTGAGGGCAGCAAATCTAGTCGTGCACAAACTACCCGACCCCCCAGTTTCTTTCCCTTTTCAACAAAGAGATCGGTTCCTTACAGATGTGTGTACTGGGTTACCCCCCCTTTTCCCTTTTCAACCTACAAAGCGGCTGGATAGCCAGTCTATACTACTTTCCGCCCCTCCTTTCCTCATTGAACCACATCCTAGATTCTTGCTCCAGCCCACCGCACCCTTCTTTCCTCTTTGAACCAAGACCTAGATTCGACTACAGACCGAAAAAGATCCACATGCAGCTAGAGCAATGACGGTTTCAAAGAAACTTATACCTTAGGGTCATCGGATGTGGCAAGGCATGCAGCGGGAGGCCGGATCTGCCCACACTATGTACGGTAACGAGGAAGAAGGGGTCGGTGGCCCTCCCGCACAGGCGTTGGGTGAAAGAGAACAGCGCAGACGGCAGTGGATTGCCTCCCTCGCCGAAGGCAATAGAGTGAATGCTGCACCTCCTCCCCTTCCCGGTGCGACGGGATACAGACGCCTCCTTCACCAGCTGTGAGGGGGAGAGAGAGACAAGAGGCCAACATAGTCTTGTTTAGATCTGGTGAAGAGAGGGTGAGAGACTGTGAATATAGCAAACCCTAGCAAATGAACGCTGAGCCTCTAGCGTGTAACATATATGTAGTGCGGCGAGCGTGTGGAGAGTGCAAACCCTAGCGAACAAGCGCTGAGGCTCCCGCTTATATATATACCACTGTAGTATGGACTGAGCTCCAGTGCCTTCACTGCACCTGCTTTTGGCTATATGACGGGTGAGCCAGCCACATTTTGGGCCCACCTGTCGTAAAACCCTAGCGAAAATTGCACCAACGTGAAAGACGACTGCGTCTCCAACGCAACCAAGGTGAACTGACGAAGGATATCATCATGCATAACAAGCAAAGAGCACTGATGGAAGACAGCTTGTTTTTCATCGAAAATCGATCAGCTTCACCAGCCGACGCAACCATGAGGCGCAACCATGAGCATCGATAGGTCATCATGGTGATGCATCATCCATTTGGCATCAAGTTTGGGTGAGGCACCTAAGAAGTTCGACAAATCCTCACTATGGTCTGTTTCTTCTCAGTAATCAAGCTCGAGGAAGGAAGAACCACGTGGCAGAGGATAGTGAGGCGGAACAACAATGGCCATCCAATTTTGTGCAGTTCCACTAAAATTGAGGAAGACATGCCCGGGTATGGAGACACGCATTGTTGTTTCCAAAAATATAAAAGGGTTAGCAACGACATCTCAATTGTCAATAAGAAATAATGAAAAGTACACCAACAAACAGAAGCATCATAATTATCTTGATGGGAACTAAACCAGGATACCCGAGAAAAAAAGCATTTCTTCATTTAACCAGTGATAGTACTACCACCATATGGACAATGACCGCACAACCACCATGTAATTTTTGTCGAAACAACATGTATACCTCCACCGAGGCATAAATCAGGACAACTTTTTGAGTGGCATTTCCTCTATAATAGTACTAGTAGGTGATGTTGGACCAGCCGACGAACCCTAGCTACTATGCATGGGGAGCTGGGGAGTAGTCGCATAGAAGAAAACCCGCACGCAGCGACCTGGGGAGCTGGATCAGTATAAGAAGTTATACCTCAGGTGGGCGAGATGTCGTTTAGGTGGGCGGGCGGGATCTTCCCACACGACGGCAATGAACAAGGGCGCGGAGGATCTTCGTCCGCACCAGCGCCGACTCCGAGAGGACGGTGCGCATCGGCTTCCTCCATCGCCGACGGCGACAACGTCAACGCTGCACCTCCTCACCTCCCGCAGCGGACGGGATTCGGCCGGATCTGTGACCACCGGTGAGGAGAGAGATAGAGTGGGCACTGTCATCTTGTTCTGATATGGAGAGGGTGAGAGAGCGAGACGCAAGAAACTCTATCAAACAAGAGGCTATAATGGAGTAAAAAATCTCTCCATAGCAGTGGTTTTAAATAGAATACGCGCGTTCCCGGAAAAAAGAAACGAAAACTAGCGGACAATTTTTTAAGGGTCTGTCTAGGACACATCTAGATGTGACATAGTTATGTCACATATAAGTTGATGTCCACTCTGTTTGTGGTCTTTTCCTAGTTTTTTTTTGTTTCTTGTTGCTACATTATATACTTGTGGGAGCTTAGATGTGATATCCTTAAATAACATCTAGATGTGAATTAGACAAACTGATTTTCTAACGTACCAAGAAAGAAAACTCGATCAAAAACACGTCCCCGCTTCCATGTCGCGAGAGTCGTCGCGCACACACACATAGACATAGACATGCATATCCGTCTTTACGTAAAATTCCATTTCCATCTCCATCTCCAATCATATTTGTCCAACTGGCACATTATTTACGTTGTTAATTATATACGCAACAATATTAACGTACAACATCTCTTGTTTGTGCACGTCCGGACCGCTGCCACGGCCGGTCCTGACCAACCCAAACCCTCTTCATCACCTGCGCGTGCTTCCCGCCCGAAACGGTCAGTGCCCCATTCATCCTGGCCAGAGCGGACGCGACCTCTCACTGGCGCCGGCATTGATTGTGGCGCGCCGGCCGAGAGAGCGTCGCCCATGCCGCTTCCGGGTGCACGCGGCTGCTCCGCGTTCAAAGGTCGCAATAGCCGGCTACAACATGCGCGATCTCTTCCAGTAGTAACTTCTTGGGAGTCCGTGCTACAACTAGCTGTCCTCCCCCAACTCGTCAATCTCTTCCAGTAGTGCTAGTACTCCATGGCGCGATCCATTGATAAGCAGGCGGGAAAGTTATGGTATACTACCCGGTTTGCGGTGAGTGGCATGCCGAGCGACCGTGTGGGGTCGAGCCGTGGAGGAGGGTGAGACACGAACACAACAGACGTGATTTAAACGTTGGTTTTGCTCGATGGCGCGATCCAACGAAACGAAACATTGGTTTCTCTCCGTTTCCATTTTTTCTCCGGAAAAACGGAAACTTTTCCACTCCATTTTCATTCCTATTCCAAGGTTGCCCCGTTACAACATTCCATCAAATACAAAGGAAAACTAACACGCATGCTGATGCATCTCAATGATTCACAGATCATAGCCAATATTTACTTCACAACTAAAGAAAAAAGTTGTGAGAGCGTGTACGATAGAAAAACTACTGATGGGGTCACTACAACTTAAACCCTAAACCCTAAACATGATTTAATTTCCTGGCCAGGTAGAACCTGTCCAAGGAATGTGCTGGAGGGAGATTCTTTAGTGAGAATTGTTGGGTTTCGTAGTAATTTCAAAAAAATTCCTACGCACACGCAAGATCATGGTGATGCATAGCAACGAGAGGGGGAGTATGATCTACATACCTAGTAGATCGACAACGGAAGCGTTTGGTTGATGTAGTCGTACGTCTTCACGATCCGACCGATCAAGCACCGAAACTACGGCACCTCCGAGTTCTAGCACACGTTCAGCTCGATGACGATCCCTGGACTCCGATCCAGCAAAGTGTCGGGGAAGAGTTCCGTCAGCACGACGGCGTGGTGACGATCTTGACGTGCTACTGCTGTAGGGCTTCGCCTAAGCACTGCTACAATATTATCGAGGACTATGGTGGCTGGGGGCGCCGCACACGGCTAAGGAATAGATCACGTGGATCAACTTGTGTTTCTCTGGGGTGCCCCTGCCTCCGTATATAAAGGACTAAGGGGGGGAGGCTGGCCGGCCAAGGAGGGCGCGCCGGGAGAGTCCTACTCCCTCTGGGAGTAGGATTCCCCCCCCCCCCCAATCCTAGTTGGAATAGGATTCGCGGAGGGGGAAAAGAGAGAGGGGGGGCCGGCCACCTCTCCTTGTCCTAAAAGGACTAGGGGAGGGGGGAGGCGTGCGGCCCATCTTGGGCTGCCCCTTCTCTTTTCCACTAAAGCCCACTAAGGCCCATATAGCTCCCGGGGGGTTCCGGTAACCTCCCGGTACTCCGGTAAAATCCCGATTTCACCCGGAACACTTCCGATATCCAAACATAGGCTTCCAATATATCAATCTTTATGTCTCGACCATTTCGAGACTCCTCGTCATGTCCGTGATCACATCCGGGACTCCGAATAACCTTCGGTACATCAAAATGCATAAACTCATAATATAACTGTCATCGTAACCTTAAGCGTGCGGACCCTACGGGTTTGAGAACAACGTAGACATGACCGAGATGCGTCTCCGGTCAATAACCAATAGCGAGACCTGGATGCCCTTATTGGCTCCTACATATTCTACGAAGATCTTTATCGGTCAGACCGCATAACAACATACGTCGTTCCCTTTGTCATCGGTATGTTACTTGCCCAAGATTCGATCATCGGTATTCCAATACCTAGTTCAATCTCGTTGCCGGCAAGTCTCTTTACTCGTTCTGTAATACATCATCCCGCAACTAACTCATTTAGTTGCAATGCTTGCAAGGCTTAAGTGATGTGCATTACCGAGAGGGCCCAGAGATACCTCTCCGACAATCGGAGTGACAAAACCTAATCTCGAAATACGCCAACCCCACATGTACCTTTGGAGACACCTGTAGTACTCCTTTATAATCACCCAGTTACGTTGTGACGTTTGGTAGTACCCAAAGTGTTCCTCCGGTAAACGGGAGTTGCATAATCTCATATTTATAGGAACATGTATAAGTCATGAAGAAAGCAATAGCAACATACTAAACGATCGGGTGCTAAGCTAATGGAATGGGTCATGTCAATCAGATCATTCACCTAATGATGTGATCCCGTTAATCAAATAACAACTCTTTGTCTATGGTTAGGAAACATAACCATCTTTGATTAACGAGCTAGTCAAGTAGAGGCATACTAGTGACACTCTGTTTGTCTATGTATTCACACATGTATTATGTTTCCGGTTAATACAATTCTAGCATGAATAATAAAAATTTATCATGATATAAGGAAATAAATAATAACTTTATTATTGCCTCTAGGGCATATTTCCTTCAGTCTCCCACTTGCACTAGAGTCAATAATCTAGTTCACATCACCATGTGATTTAACAGCAATAGTTCACATCACCATGTGATTAACACCCATAGTTCACATCGATATGTGATCAACACCCAAAGGGTTTACTAGAGTCAGTAATCTAGTTCACATCGCTATGTGATTAACACCCAAAGAGTACTAAGGTGTGATCATGTTTTGCTTGTGAGAGAAGTTTAGTCAATGGGTCTGCCACATTCAGATCCGTATATATTTTGCAAATTTCCATGTCAACAATGCTCTGCACAGAGCTACTCTAGCTAATTGCTCCAACTTTCAATATGTATCCAGATTGAGACTTAGAGTCATCTGGATCAGTGTCAAAACTTGCATCGACGTAACCCTTTACGACGAGTCCTTTTTGTCATGTCCATAATCGAGAAACATATCCTTATTCCACTAATAATAGTTTTGACCGCTGTCTAGTGATCTACTCCTAGATCACTATTGTACTCCCTTGCCAAAATCAGTGTAGGGTATACAATAGATCAGGTACACAGCATGGCATACTTTATAGAACCTATGGCCAAGGCATAGGGAATGACTTTCATTCTCATTCTATTTTCTGCCGTGGTCGGGCTTTGAGTCTTACTCAACTTCACACCTTGTAACACAGGAAAGAATTCTTTCTTTGACTGTTCCATTTTGAACTACTTCAAAATCTTGTCAAGGTATGTACTCATTGAAAAAACTTATCAAGCGTCTTGATCTATCTCTATAAATCTTGATGCTCAATATGTAAGCAGCTTCACCGAAGTCTTTCTTTGAAAAATTCCTTTCAAACACTCCTTTATGCTTTACAGAATAATTCTACATTATTTCCGATCAACAATATGTCATTCACATATACTTATCAGAAATGATGTAGTGCTCCCACTCACTTTCTTGTAAATACAGGCTTCACCGCAAGTCTGTATAAAACTATATGCTTTGATCAACTTATCAAAGCGTATATTCCAACTCCGAGATGCTTGCACCAGTCCATAGATGGATCGCTGGAGCTTGCATATTTTGTTAGCACCTTTAGGATTGACAAAACCTTCTGGTTGTATCATATACAACTCTTCTTTAAATCCATTAAGGAATGTAGTTTTGTTTATCCATTTGCCAGATTTCATAAAATTGCGGCAATTGCTAACATGATTTGGACAAACTTAAGCATCGCTACGAGTGAGAAAATTTCATCGTAGTCAACACCTTGAACTTTGTCAAAAACATTTTTCGACAAGTCTAGCTTTGTAGATAGTAACACTACTATCAGCGTCCGTCTTCCTCTTGAAGATCCATTTATTTTCTATTGCTTGCCGATCATCGGGCAAGTCAACCAAAGTCCAAACTTTGATCTCATACATGGATCATATCTCAGATTTCATGGCTTCAAGCCACTTTGCGGAATCTGGGCTCACCATCGCTTCTTCATAGTTCGTAGGTTCATCATGATCTAGTAGCATGACTTCCAGAACAGGATTACCGTACCACTCTGGCGCGGATCTTACTCTGGTTGATCTACGAGGTTCAGTAGTATCTTGTTCTGAAGTTTCATGATCATCATCATTAGCTTCCTCGCTAACTTGTGTAGGTGTCGCAGAAACAGTATTCTGTGATGTACTACTTTCCAATAAGGGAGTAGGTATAGTTACCTCGTCAAGTTCTACTTTCCTCCACTCACTTCTTTCGAGAGAAACTCCTTCTCTGGAAAGGATCCATTCTTAGCAACGAATGTCTTGCCTTTGGATCTGTGATAGAAGGTGTACCCAATAGTTTCCTTTGGATATCCTATGAAGACACATTTCTCCGATTTGGGTTTGAGCTTATCAGGTTGAAACTTTTTCACATAAGCATTGCAACCTCAAACTTTAAGAAACAACAGCTTAGGCTTCTTGCCAAACCATAGTTCATACGGTGTCGTCTCAACGGATTTAGATGGTGCCCTATTTAACGTGAATGCAACTGTCTCTAATGCATAACCCCAAAACGATAGTGGTAGATCGGTAAGAGACATCATAGATCGCAACATATCTAATAAAGTATGGTTATGACGTTCGGACACACCATTACATTGTGGTGTTCCAGGTGGCGTGAGTAGTGAAACTATTTCACATTGTTTTTAACTGAAAGCCAAACTTGTAACTCAAATACTCTTCTCTACGATCAGATCGTAGAAACTTTATTTTCTTGTTACGATGATTTTTCTCTTCACTCTGAAATTCTTTGAACTTTTCAAATGTTTCAGACTTATGTTTCATCAAGTAGATATACTCATATCTGCTCAAATCATCTGTGAAGATCAGAAAATAATGATACCTGTCGCGAGCCTCAATATTCATCGGACCACATACATCAGTATGTATGATTTCCAACAAATCTGTTGCTCACTCCATTGTTCCGAAGAACGGAGTCTTAGTCATCTTGCCCATGAGGCATGGTTCGCAAGCATCAACTGATTCATAATCAAGTGATTCCAAAAGCCCATCAGCATGGAGTTTCTTCATGCGCTTTACACCAATATGACCTAAATGGCAGTGCCACAAATAAGTTGCACTATCATTATTAACTTTGCATCTTTTGGTTTCAATATTATGATTATGTGTATCACTACGATCGAGATCCAACGAACTATTTTCATTGGGTGTGTAACCATATAAGGTTTTATTCATGTAAACAGAACAACAATTTATTCTCTTACTTAAATGAATAACCGTATTACAATAAACATGATCAAATCATATTCATGCTGAACGCAAACACCAAATAACACTTATTTAGGTTCAACACTAATCCTGAAATTATAGGGAGTGTGCGATGATGATCATATCAATCTTGGAACCACTTCCAACACACATCGTCACTTCACCCTTAACTAGTCTCTCTGTATTCTGCAACTCCAGTTTCGAGTTACTAATCTTAGCAACTGAACTAGTATCAAATACTGAGGGGTTGCTATAAACACTAGTAAAGTACACATCAATAAGATGTATATCAAATATACTTATGTTCACTTTGCCATCCTTCTTATCCGCCAATCACTTGGGGTAGTTCCGCTTCTAGTGACCAGTCCCTTTGCAGTAGAAGCACTTAGTCTCAGGCTTAGGACCAGACTTGGGCTTCTTCATCTTGAGCAGCAACTTGCTTGTTGTTCTTCTTGAAGTTCCCCTTCTTTCCTTTGCCCTTTTCTTGAAACTAGTGGTCTTGTTAACCATCAACACTTGATGTTTTTCTTGATTTCTACCTTCGTCGATTTCAGCATCACGAAGAGCTTGGGAATTGTTTCCGTTATCCCTTGCATATTATAGTTCATCACGAAGTTCTACTAACTTGGTGATGGTGACTAGAGAATTCTGTCAATCACTATCTTATCTGGAAGATTAACTTCCACTTGATTCAAGCGATTGTAGTACCCAGACAATCTGAGCACATGCTCACTAATTGAGCAATTCTCCTCCATCTTTTAGCTATAGAACTTGTTGGAGACTTCATATCTCTCAACTCGGGTATTTGCTTGAAATATTAACTTCAACTCCTGGAACATCTCATATGGTCCATGACGTTCAAAACGTCTATGAAGTCCCGATTCTAAGCCGTTAAGCATGGTGCACTAAACTATCAACTAGTCATCATATTGAGCTAGCCAAACGTTCATAACGTCTGCATCTGCTCCTGCAATAGGTCTGTCACCTAGCGGTGCATCAAGGACATAATTCTTCTGTGCAGCAATGAGGATAAACCTTAGATCACGGATCCAATCCGCGTCATTGCTACTAACATCTTTCAACACAATTTTTCTCTAGGAACATATCAAAATAAACATATGAAAGCAACAACGCGAGCTATTGATCTACAACATAGATATGCTAATACTACCAGGACTAAGTTCATGATAAATTAAAGTTCAATTAATCATATTACTTAAGAACTCCCACTTAGATAGACATCCCTCTAATCCTCTAAGTGATCACGTGATCCAAATCAACTAAACCATGTCCGATCATCACGTGAGATGGAGTAGTTTCATTGGTGAACATCACTATGTTGATCATATCTACTATATGATTCACGCTCGACCTTTCGGTCTCCGTGTTCCGAGGCCATATCTGTATATGCTTGGCTCGTCAAGTATAACCTGAGTATTCCGCGTGTGCAACTGTTTTGCACCCGTTGTATTTGAACGTAGAGCCTATCACACCCGATCATCACGTGGTGTCTCAGCACGAAGAACTTTCGCAACGGTGCATACTCAGGGAGAACACTTCTTGATAATTAGTGAGAGATCATCTTATAATGCTACCGTCAATCAAAGCAAGATAAGATGCATAAAAGATAAACATCACATGCAATCAATATAAGTGATATGATATGGCCATCATCATCTTGTGCTTGTGATCTCCATCTCCGAAGCACCGTCATGATCATCATCGTCATGGGCGCGACACCTTGATCTCCATCGTAGCATTGTTGTCGTCTCGCCAATCTTATGCTTCCACGACTATCGCTACCGCTTAGTGATAAAGTAAAGCATTACATCGCGATTGCATTGCATACAATAAAGCGACAACCATATGGCTCCTACCGGTTGCCGATAACTCGGTTACAAAACATGATCATCTCATACAATAAAATTCAGCATCATGTCTTGACCATATCACATCACAACATGCCCTGCAAAAACAAGTTAGACGTCCTCTACTTTGTTGTTGCAAGTTTTACGTGGCTGCTACGGGCTTAAGTGAGAACCAATTTCACCTACGCATCAAAACCACAACGATAGTTTGTCAATTTGACTCCGTTTTAACCTTCGCAAGGACCGGGCGTAGCCATACTTGGTTCAACTAAAGTTGGAGAAACTGTCACCCACAAGCCACCTCTGTGCAAAGCACGTCGGGAGAACTGGTCTCGCGTAAGCGTACGCGTAATGTCGGTCTGGGCCGCTTCATCCAGCAATACCGCCGAACCAAAGTATGACATGCTGGTAGGCAGTATGACTTATATCGCCCACAACTCACTTGTGTTCTACTCGTGCATATAACATCAACATATAAAACCTATGCTCGAATGCCACTGTTGGGTTTCGTAGTAATTTCAAAAAATTTCCTACGCACACGCAAGATCATGGTGATGCATAGCAACGAGAGGGGGAGTATGATCTACATACCTAGTAGATCGACAACGGAAGCGTTTGGTTGATGTAGTCGTACGTCTTCACGATCCGACCGATCAAGCACCGAAACTACGACACCTCTGAGTTCTAGCACACGTTCAGCTCGATGACGATCCCCGGACTTCAATCCAGCAAAGTGTCGGGGAAGAGTTCCGTCAGCACGGCGGTGTGGTGACGATCTTGACGTGCTACTGCTGCAGGGCTTCGCCTAAGCACTGCTACAATATTATCGAGGACTATGGTGGCTGGGGGCGCCGCACACGGCTAAGGAATAGATCACGTGGATCAACTTGTGTTTCTCTGGGGTGCCCCTGCCTCCGTATATAAAGGACTAAGGGGGAGGCTGGCCGGCCAAGGAGGGCGCGCCAGGAGAGTCCAACTCCCCCTGGGAGTAGGATTCCCCCCCCCCCAATCCTAGTTGGAATAGGATTCACGGAGGGGGGAAAGAGAGAGGGGGGTGTAGGATCGAAAGTATGTCTAGAGGGGGGGTGATTAGACTACTTGACCAAATAAAAACTTAACCTTTTCCCAATTTTAGTTCTTGGCAGATTTTGGCTATTTTAGGACAAGTCAAGCAATCATCACATAATTCAAGCAAGCATGCAAAGAGTATATTGGCAGCGGAAAGTAAAGCATGCAACTTGCAAGAATATAAAGGGAAGGGTTTGGAGAATTCAAACACTATTGGAGACACGGATGTTTTTCTCGTGGTTCGGATAGGTGGTGCTATCCTACATCCACGTTGATGGAGACTTCAACCCACGAAGGGTAACGGTTGCGCGAGTCCACACAGGGCTCCACCCAAGGGCAACGGTTGCGCGAGTCCACGGAGGGCTCCACCCACGAAGGGTCCACGAAGAAGCAACCACTCACAAAGGGTCCACGGAGAAGCAACCTTGTCTATCCCACCATGGCCATCGCCCACGAAGGACTTGCCTCACTAGCGGTAGATCTTCATGAAGTAGGCGATCTCCTTGCCCTTACAAACTCCTTGGTTCAACTCCACAATCTTGTCGGAGGCTCCCAAGTGACACCTAGCCAATCTAGGAGACACCACTCTCCAAGAAGTAACAAATGGTGTGTAGGTAATGAACTCCTTGCTCTTGTGCTTCATATGATAGTCTCCCCAACACTCAACTCTCTCTCATAGGATTTGGATTTGGTGGAAAGAAGATTTGAGTGGAAAGCAACTTGGGAAGGCTAGAGATCAAGATTCATATGGTAGGAATGGAATGTCTTGATCTCAACACATGAGTAGGTGGTTCTCTCTCAGAACATATGAGTTGGAATGATGTGTGTGTTCTGATGGCTCTCTCACTTCATGAGAAAGAGGTGGAGGGGTATATATAGCCTCCA
Source organism: Triticum dicoccoides (assembly GCF_002162155.2). NCBI lineage: Eukaryota > Viridiplantae > Streptophyta > Magnoliopsida > Poales > Poaceae > Triticum > Triticum dicoccoides. The sequence goes on along the minus strand of NC_041382.1, from coordinate 139,251,318 downwards.
CACAAAATCCAACCGTTACACAGTTTTCCAATCTCGGTGGGACCGAATCAATAAACTCGGTCTGACCGAAATAGTAAACCTAGTGACCGTTAGGAATTTCGGTGGGACTGACATGCAACTCAGTAGGACCGATTCGGTTAGGGTTTGGGCATAACGTAATCTCGGTGAGACCGATTACACAAACTCGGTGAGACCGAATTTGGTAACTAGCTAACCAGAGAGTTGGTCAGGCAAACTCGGTGGGACCGATTTGCTCTTTCGGTGAGACCGAGTGGAACTTGGTGAGACCAAAAAGTTACAAAGGGGAAACACTGAGTTTACATTGCAATCTCGGTGGGACCGATTCGCTCTTTCGGTGGGACCGAAAAGTTACGAAAGGGAAATAGAGAGTTTGCAACCCCATCTCGGTGGGACCGAGAACCTTATCGGTAGAACCGAATTGCTAGGGTTTGGCAGTGGCTAATGACAAGTGAAACTCGGTGGCGCCGGATAGGAAAAATCGGTAGGACCGAGTTTGGCTTAGAGTTTAGGTCATATGTGGATATGGGAAAGTAGTTGAGGGTTTTGGAGCATATCACTAAGCACATGGAGCAAGAGGCTCATTAAGCAACACCTCATCCCTCCTTGATAGTATTGGCTTTTCCTATGGACTCAATGACCGGGGAAAGCTTGCCGCCGTGAACAGTAACCTTGCCGGGGAAAGCTTGCCGCCGTGACAGTAACCTTGCCGGGGAAAGCTTGCCGCCGTGAACAGTGACCTTGCCGGGGAAAGCTTGCCGTCGTGACAGTAACCTTACCGGGGAAAGCTTGCCGCCGTGACAGTAACCTTGCCGGGGAAAGCTTGCCGGGGAAGAGCCAATCCATTGTCCTTAGCATTTTGAGGGTTCCACTTTCACATCCATGCCATGCCAATCATTGAGCTTTCCTGAAATAATCATCTTGGAATAGCATTAGCTCAATGAGCTATATGTTGTTATGAATTACCAAAACCACCTAGGGATAGTTGCACTTTCAATCTCCCCCTTTTTGGTAATTGATGACAACATATAGATCAAAGCTTCGACAAAAGATAATAAGCATGAAATATATCGTCGCTTTGAGAAGTATGTGATAAGTAAGTGCTCCCCCTAAATTTGTGCATATTTTAAAATTTGCTTTGGACTGCAAATGCACAAAGAGTTAGAGTCATGGGTTACTCTTCCATGTCACATATATCTTGGTGGAGCGCTCGAAATGATAAGATTGAAATGCATGCACTCATCACCAAGAGTAGTGAATGATCACAAATGATAGATAGAATGATAATATTTAAGCAAGCACTAAGCAAACATTAAGTGTAGCTTATGATCAAACACATGATCATCGATGTCTCACAAACATATGGACATAGTATCAAGCACTCAAAAGCAAACAAAGTTCGAAGAAACCACCAAATAAAACAAGAGAGAAAAGCAACACTCTCTCTCTCTCGAAGCCTATGATCTATACATCTTCTCCCCCTTTGGCAACAAGTTACCAAAAAGTTCCTAGAAAATGCATAGTGCTAGATCGACGCTCAGGCTTGATCTTCAGGTGGTGGTGGAGTCCGGATCACTCCAAGGACGAAGGCTTCTGTAGATGTTGAAGTAGTCGCTGGAGTTGGAGCTGAAGTAGACGCTAGAGCTGAGGCCGTAGCTGGTGCTGAAGTAGTAGCTCTGGTGTCAGCAACTGGCAGTGCAGACGACCTCGGACCCTCGCAAACGCATGAGTCGTGGTCCTGCCTCTCCTCTCATTCATGTCCTCCTGGAGCTGCTCCACTGCAGACTGAACTTCCGTTACCTTGACATCCAAGTCATAGAACTTCTGTTCCATGATTCTCTCTAGGCTCTGCCGATTTTTAGTGAGGTTGGCCAGACTTTGCTCAATTCTCAGCGTGGATGCAATCAAGTAACTGAGCTGCTCTTGCTTGGTCTTCAAGAAATAGTCAGATGCCTCCTCTTGAGTAGGCATCCTGGCAGCTTTTTCCTTCTTCGCCTTCTCCTTCTTTGCATATGCTTGTGCAGACGATGGCTCATTCTCTGTCATCACAACTTCATTGTCCTCGAAATCTGGATGGATGGGCAGGTGTTCCTTATCCAACAAATATACGCCCGTGCCCATCTTGGAGTTGATGAGCTCCTGAATCTGAGGGGCATATCCACAGCTCCTCTTCTGATCTGCAGCTGTCCTCTTAATGGTTTCCACAATGAGACTCATGACCTTGAATTTCTAAGGCACATCAAACACATGTAGCAAATTGATCGCGTGACCTCTGATCATCTTGTGATCTCCAGACTTAGGCAACAGAGTGTGCCTTAGTATCCAATTGATAGTAGGCAATCCTGAGAGCAGATAATGTACTGAGCCAAACTTGAACATGTCAAGTGCTTCATTCGGGATCTCCTTGTACATGTTGGACATTGAGTTATGATCCATCTTCTTCTTGGCGTAAATGTCTAAGTCCTCATCTTGCTCTTCTGGGGCATTGATGATCTGTGCCCACTCAGCTACTGTAGATTTGTACCTTGTACCCTCTGACATCCATGTAATCCTTCCATCCGGATAAAAGTGAGCTGTGGAGTAGAACTGCATGATGAGTTCCTCGTTCCACTTTGTGAGCTTCTGCCCAACAAAGTCAGCTACTCCACAAGCTACGAAGCTGTCTTGCACTCCAGGATAGTGCTCTTCATTCTCCTTGATATAGGTCCAGTCGACCCATCTCATGTCACAAACGATTGGCTTCTTGTCAAGCAAAACAGTCTCATAGAAATCTTGCTGCTCCTTAGTATGAAATCTGTAATCCACGACAGTCCTTCTCCTAGAAGCATACGGATCTGCTTCTCTCCATTTCCTCAGCCATGAATCTCTCCTGAGCTTCATATCCTCAGTCACAGGATGAGCATCATTGTGGTATGGGATCTTGGGCTTGAGCTTCCTAAGGACACTCTCTTCCTCTTCTTCGATAGCTTCAGGCACTGGGGCCTTGTTCTTTTCTGCAGCAGGTATACTCCTTGTGTTTCTCTTTGGAGCTGTCTTAGGCTTAGATGCAGACTTGGGTGCTTCCTTGGGCTTGGATGCAGCTGTTCCTGACCTTATGGCATCTCCCATAAGTTTGGCTGCCTTGGGTGCTGGAGCAGCAACTTCTTCTTCCTCCTCCTCTTCTACCATGATGGAGGCTCTCCCAAGCACTTTGGCTATAGTCTTCTTTACTCTCTCCTTCCTCTTCTTGCCCTCAGTAGCAATGGGCTCAATGGGAGCAGGTGCAGGCTTCTCAGTTGAGGCTCTAGCCTTTGACATTGGCTGCCTGCCTGCTGGCCTCTTGACTTTCAGGCCTGGCTTTGAGCCTTGAGTTGGCTCAACTCTCTTGGAGGTGGCCTCTTCCTCTGCCACATAGTCCTCATCTTCAGAATCAGACGTTCTCTTCTTTCTTTGATGTGTGGCAGCCTTAGGCAGATTGCTGGGTGTGCTCCTGCTGCCATCATCAGAAGAACTTGAGGGGCTAGTGCCCTCACTCATCACAACTTGCTGCTCTGAGAGGTTCTGGCTGTCACTTTGATCAGACATGTTGCAAACTGACTGCTGACCCTGTGAATAGATTATAGAAGAGATAGAGTGGATGAGCATCACAAAAAGCTGAGATTTTTGCAAAAGATTAATTCAAAAACTTAGTTTTAGTTTTCCATAGAAAGCATCTCGGATCTACCGATTTTCAAACTCGATGACACCGAAGCAGTTTTGGCACCAGAACTGGTGAACTCGGTCAGACCGAGTCACAGTTCGGTGGCATCGAGACTGCTAGGGTTTCACAGAATTCCAAAATCGGTCGCACCGATAAGTTATTCTCGGCCAGACCGAGTTTCACTTGTGCAATGGCAAAAGCCAGATTGGTGGGACCGAGTTTTTCAACTCGGTGGGTCCGAGATGGTTTCGGCGGAAACCTAACCCTAAAATTTTCGAATTAAACCTAATCTACGAGCGTTTTTGACTGGATAGAAGTGTTTCAATCGTGGCAAGAATCAATGTGATCACAATGTGCTAGGAATCAGATTGAGGAATAGCACAAAGATCAAGTCCATACCCTAGTTTGGCGTGGACTTGCTACGGTGGCAACGGCGGGGCAGAAATCCGTTGACGGTGACGAAGACCAGCGACTGGAGGCTGCTGGCGGCGAGGAGACGATCCGGAGACCATGAAGGCAGAGCAGGCTATCGCGCGGGCGAGGAGGTTTCGGAGAAATTTCCAAAATTCTACCCGTCATATATAGCCCGACCCTGTCGGTGTGACCGAGTGGAACGACTCGGTGGCACCGAGATGCAAAACTGTGTGCAGTTATTGCAACTCGGTGTGACCGAAAAGTTCAAGTCGGTTGCACCGAGATCGAAAACCTAGATCAACTTAATGAACTCGGTAGGACCGAAAGTGGAGTATCGGTCAGACCGAGAATCATAAAGAGGTTTTGGAAGTTTAAGTCTATGACGAATCGGGGACTCCGAGCGCTCCTCACACAGAGTGGTTCCAATCTGACTTGATCAAGTTTTGTGATGCAGCATGAATAGAGTTTGAGACGAGAAAAGCATAGATAGCTAGAGGAGGTTCTTAGGCATTCTTGTCCATCCACTTGGCAAAAGAAGATAAAGCCGAACAATCAAAGCAACAAGTGGATGTTCTCGAATGAGTAAAATATGCAATCAGCATGCTCACACAATAAGATAGCAAATGAAATATGTGGCAAAGCATGCACAACCAATTCTAGCATCTATCAAGCAATTTGCGATGACTAGGTCATCTATATATGAGTATATTGACTTAGGAGTCAAGTGAGAACACTTGATCGTAGGTCATACTCATCGTTTAAGCTCAAGTGGGGTTACCACTTTTACATAAAGCATTGTTTTGTTCATATCTTTAGAGTTGCTTTAGCTCAAGTCTTAGAGTAAAGCTGCCCCTAGATGTGATATCCCCCCTAAGAGGGATGAACTAACCTTGGGTTTTGTCGATGATGACTTCATGTAGCTATTTTAGGACAAGTCAAGCAATCATCACATAATTCAAGCAAGCATGCAAAGAGTATATTGGCAGCGGAAAGTAAAGCATGCAACTTGCAAGAATATAAAGGGAAGGGTTTGGAGAATTTAAACGCTATTGGAGACACGGATGTTTTTCCCGTGGTTCGGATAGGTGGTGCTATCCTACATCCACGTTGATGGAGACTTCAACCCACGAAGGGTAACGGTTGCGCGAGTCCACACAGGGCTCCACCCAAGGGCAACGGTTGCGCAAGTCCACGGAGGGCTCCACCCAGGAAGGGTCCACGAAGAAGCAACCACTCACAAAGGGTCCACGAAGAAGCAACCTTGTCTATCCCACCATGGCCATCGCCCACGAAGGACTTGCCTCACTAGCGGTAGATCTTCACGAAGTAGGCGATCTCCTTGCCCTTACAAACTCCTTGGTTCAACTCCACAATCTTGTCGGAGGCTCCCAAGTGACACCTAGCCAATCTAGGAGACACCACTCTCCAAGAAGTAACAAATGGTGTGTAGGTAATGAACTCCTTGCTCTTGTGCTTCAAATGATAGTCTCCCCAACACTCAACTCTCTCTCATAGGATTTGGATTTGGTGGAAAGAAGATTTGAGTGGAAAGCAACTTGGGAAGGCTAGAGATCAAGATTCATATGGTAGGAATGGAATGTCTTGATCTCAACACATGAGTAGGTGGTTCTCTCTCAGAACATATGAGTTGGAATGATGTGTGTGTTCTGATGGCTCTCTCACCTCATGAGAAAGAGGTGGAGGGGTATATATAGCCTCCACACAAAATCCAACCGTTACACAGTTTTCCAATCTCGGTGGGACCGAATCAATAAACTCGTTCTGACCGAAATAGTAAACCTAGTGACCGTTAGGAATTTCAGTGGGACTGACATGCAACTCGGTAGGACCGATTCGGTTAGGGTTTGGGCATAACGTAATCTCGGTGAGACCGATTACACAAACTCGGTGAGACCGAATTTGGTAACTAGCTAACCAGAGAGTTGGTCAGGCAAACTCGGTGGGACCGATTTGCTCTTTCGGTGAGACCGAGTGGAACTCGGTGAGACCGAAAAGTTACAAAGGGGAAACACTGAGTTTACATTGCAATCTCGGTGGGACCGATTCGCTCTTTCGGTGGGACCGAAAAGTTACGAAAGGGAAACAGAGAGTTTGCAACCCCATCTCGGTGGGACCGAGAACCTTATCGGTAGAACCGAATTGCTAGGGTTTGGCAGTGGCTAATGACAAGTGAAACTCGGTGGCGCCGGATAGGAAAAATCGGTAGGACCGAGTTTGGCTTAGAGTTTAGGTCATATGTGGATATGGGAAAGTAGTTGAGGGTTTTGGAGCATATCACTAAGCACATGGAGCAAGAGGCTCATTAAGCAACACCTCATCCCTCCTTGATAGTATTGGCTTTTCCTATGGACTCAATGACCGGGGAAAGCTTGCCGCCGTGAACAGTAACCTTGCCGGGGAAAGCTTGCCGCCGTGACAGTAACCTTGCAGGGGAAAGCTTGCCGCCGTGAACAGTGACCTTGCCGGGGAAAGCTTGTCACCGTGACAGTAACCTTGCCGGGGAAAGCTTGCCGCCGTGACAGTAACCTTGCCGGGGAAAGCTTGCCGGGGAAGAGCCAATCCATTGTCCTTAGCATTTTGAGGGTTCCACTTTCACATCCATGCCATGCCAATCATTGAGCTTTCCTGAAATAATCATCTTGGAATAGCATTAGCTCAATGAGCTATATGTTGTTATGAATTACCAAAACCACCTAGGGATAGTTGCAGTTTCAGGGGGCCGGCCACCTCTCCTTGTCCTAAAAGGACTAGGGGACGCGGAAGGCGTGCGGCCCATCTTGGGCTGCCCCTTCTCTTTTCCACTAAAGCCCACTAAGGCCCATATAGCTCCCGGGGGGTTCCGGTAACCTCCCGGTACTCCGGTAAAATCCCGATTTCACCCGGAACACTTCCGATATCCAAACATAGGCTTCCAATATATCAATCTTTATGTCTCGACCATTTCGAGACTCCTCGTCATGTCCGTGATCACATCCGGGACTCCGAACAACCTTCGGTACATCAAAATGCATAAACTCATAATATAACTGTCATCATAACCTTAAGCGTGCGGACCCTACGGGTTCGAGAACAACGTAGACATGACCGAGATACGTCTCCGGTCAATAACCAATAGCGGGACCTGGATGCCCATATTGGCTCCTACATATTCTATGAAGATCTTTATCGGTCAGACCGCATAACAACATACATCGTTCCCTTTGTCATCGGTATGTTACTTGCCCGAGATTCGATCGTCGGTATTCCAATACCTAGTTCAATCTCGTTGCCGGCAAGTCTCTTTACTCGTTCTGTAATACATCATCCCGCAACTAACTCATTTGATTGAATGCTTGCAAGGCTTAAGTGATGTGCATTAACGAGAGGGCCCAGAGATACCTCTCCGACAATCGGAGTGACAAAACCTAATCTCGAAATACGCCAACCCCACATGTACCTTTGGAGACACCTGTAGTACTCCTTTATAATCACCCAGTTACGTTGTGATGTTTGGTAGTACCCAAAGTGTTCCTCCGGTAAACGGGAGTTGCATAATCTCATAGTTATAGGAACATGTATAAGTCATGAAGAAAGCAATAGCAACATACTAAACGATCGGGTGCTAAGCTAATGGAATGGGTCATGTCAATCAGATCATTCACCTAATGATGTGATCCCGTTAATCAAATAACAACTCTTTGTCTATGGTTAGGAAACATAACCATCTTTGATCAACGAGCTAGTCAAGTAGAGGCATACTAGTGACACTCTGGTTGTCTATGTATTCACACATGTATTATGTTTCCGGTTAATACAATTCTAGCATGAATAATAAACATTTATCATGATATAAGGAAATAAATAATAACTTTATTATTGCCTCTAGGGCATATTTCCTTCAAGAATGTCAGCAACAATAGAAGCAGCACTCTTTGGTTCTCCACCTTCTGGTACCTCTTGTTCCATAGCACTTTCCTTGTCGGGAAGGAAAGACGGCTAACACCCTCGGATCATGCGATGCTTTTGTGCAGTTCCACTAAAATCGACCTGAGCATCCCTGATGGCAAAGATATTGAAGAAGTGTGATTAGAATAATAGTACTTGCACTAGTTCATGAGACATAAACTCATCACAAATAGAAGCCGGTAGAAGTAGAGAAAGATCGACATGGAGATGGAGCTACGGTAGTGGAGCAAGCCGGCTCCAAAAGGAAGATGGACTACCTGGGACGTCGGGCTGTAGCTAGAAGGGTGGTTGGGACGCAGCATCAGCCCATACCGCGGTGACCCCCGATTGGGACGCACCGACTGTGGGTTTTCTCCCTCGCCGATGTCGACCGCGTCTACACAGAACATTGTTCCCTTGCCCCAGCTGCGGGATCAGGCCCGTCGTTCTATGCTTGTGAAGAGAGCAACCTAAGCAAGCAGGCTTGTAGCTTAGGCTCCTGGTAGTGTATATATAGTGGTTTTCTTTTTCTCTCCATATCAACCATTTTATATTGCGTACGTGTCATTCAAGAGTGAAATGATGGTTGCTTCTTCCGACTAACTTACTGTGTGATTTGACTGCTCCTTAGTGGCCCCTACACGTACTCCCCCTACGTGTATGCAACAGTCATACGTACACATGGACGCAAAAACGCGCGCGACGCCCTAATGCATGCATGCCCGAGCACAGGACGGAACACACACGGTCACGCTCAAGTGCTCAACCTACACGCGCATGCACACACATACTCAGTCAGAGTGAGGTAGTGACCGTATGAACACCGGAATATATATATATTAAGCGCAATGAGCGTATTATGAAGTCCACTGACCGTATTTTTACAAATATACAGTGACAGACAGTGTATTTATCTCATTTGAAATTAAGCCATATTAACCGGAGAGGAGGCAGCATGGACTAGCATTACTTTGCTGTGTCCCGTCAACTTGCCGAATGAGGAGAAGGTTGCAGGACGGGAGAAGCTTGCGCGCGGTGGCTCGCAGGAGAAGGAGAAACTTTTGACTAATGCAAGCTCTCCCTCGCTCAGGCGGTGGACGTGCAACAGTTAATTCTGTGTCAGATTGCCAGAAGCATACACTATACTACTAGTGCTATTATTGTTCGACTTCCCGAACAGCCAAGCGCAAAGTTTACTAGTACTACTACTATAGTCCATGAAGGTACGTACTATACTAGTACTAGGAACCGGATGGAGGAGCGTCCGTACTCTTATTATAATTTTAAAATGTGATAAGGCAATCTTCAACACATTTGGTTCTCTTCGAGGGTTCTCGCATGTGATAATGGAAGTTGATTGCATGGAACACTCACCACAATTCCCGCTTAATTCTGGCTCATATCCTGTTACAAATAGTAGCGCTCAGTAATATTTCCTCTTTTTTTGTTATTCAACATGTAAACAGGTCAGCAAACCTTGCGGCGCATCTTCGTGCGAACCGTGCTTGCTGCACTTTGAATGTGGCCGAGAGCTGGCTTGATGAAACACCTCGCTTCCTACTTATTTTTTTGTGGGGTACCTCGCTTCCTAGTGACCAGTGTCTTGGCTAATCGTCCTAAGAATGCTTATATATGAATAAAGCTCTCTCATTTACCCGCAAAAAAGATTAAGCCATATTAACCGGAAAGGAGGGAGTATGGACTAGCACTACTTTTTGGTGTGTCCCGTCAACTCGCAGAACGAGGAGAAGCTTGCAGGACAAGGTGAAGCTCGCTTACGCCTTTTGACTAATGCAACCTACCCTCGGTGGACATGCATCAGTCCATTCGGTGTCAGATTGTCAGAGGCATACACTGTAGTACCCAACATGCGGAGTACCATCATTGTTCGTCTTCACGAAGGGGCAAAGAGCCAAGTGCAGTAGTACGCATACTTGGTTTTGCACCTTCATACTACTCCACCCTCCGTCACAGTTTACAGGGCACGCTTCATTATGATGCATTTCTCTCAATGCATTTCCACCACTAGAGAGACTTTAGACGCGTTTGGTTTAATGCTCAACTAATTAGGGCGTGGTAACCGCAATCAAGTCCACAATTTTCTCTCCATGTACTGTACTACTACGGAGTGCATGCATGTGTGTACCCGGGGTGGAAGCACTGCATGCATGTGTGTATGCATTATTCCCTCTAGTAATAGACGCCGTGCTATAACTACCAATGCTATTTTTCAGGCCGATCGCTAGTCGCCTTGGTCCCATAGATTTTTTTTCTTTTTTCTGAAGCGCGTTGTATAAACAGTGACGGATGGAGTAGTATGAGCCGATTCAAAGAAGAGCGTATTGATGGTTGCTTCTTTAGAGCAACTTATAGTGGGAAAGGTGGGGCTTATGATTTGACTGCTCATTACTCACTATTAATGCGGCGCAACGACCGGGCTGAGTCTCCCATGCGGTTGTGCACTACCCCTCGGTTCTTAAATATACTCCGGAGTATTTGTCTTTCTAGATATTTCAACGAGTGACTACTCAAATATTTGTCTTTTTAGAGATTTCAAATGGACTAGCACATACGGATGTATATAGACATATTTTAGAGTGTAGATTCACTCATTTTGCTCCGTATGTATTCACTTGTTGAAATCTCTGTTAAGACGAATAGAATATTTAGGAACGGAGGGAGTACACATACGAAGCAAAATGAGTGAATCTACACTCTAAAATATGCCCGTTTAAAATTTGTAAAAAGACAAATATTTAGGAACGAAGGAGTATAATTTTGTGCATGGCACATGGACCCGGATGATGAAGAGGCTTCTGGCAATGCTATCAAGCTTCCATCATTTGTTTACATAATTGACGTACTATACAAATAATTTTCCAGCAACATGAAATTGTACAATGGTGTAAGCTTTCAGCCTTTGTTCCGCGTGTCTTGCCATCGATGCTCTTTAGGAAACAATAAAAAACTAACTTCCTTGCTAATGCATGTCAATTATTAGCAGATCAGAGCTAATAAATTACATCACAATTGAAGACAAAGTTGTGAGAAGGTGTTAAATTAAAATTGATCCATGCTTTCATTGGCAGCAACGTCCCCCCAGCTCTGTTAAATCAATAAGGCATGTTGGGGAAAAAAGTAGCTGTCTGGAGCATGCAACATTCCGATCATTTTGTGTAGTTCCACTAAAATAGAGCTGAGCATCCCTGTTCCAAAGATATCAAGTGAGATTACGATAATAGAGGACTCCTGATGAAACAATAAACACACAAATAGAAGTCGGTCACCTTTGCAGTCTCTCTTAAGACTAACTAGTTGGAGAAGATTAGGCTCGGAGTTGGATGAGGAGGATAGAGCAAAACCAATCTCCCTTTGTGCAGTCGCACTGAAATGTAGAGACGTTGCCCGTGTGACATTTTAGTACAACTGCACAAAACACTCTTAAGAAAAAAGTGATTTGTGCAATTCACCAAAAGGTCGCAATAGCAACGACGTGAAATGGATAGCCCTGTTTGCAAAAAAGAGGTAGAAAGGAAACAATTACTGGCCAATAACAGTTGATGACACATGCGACGACAAAAAAGAAGCATATTCCTTGTCCTAAGGGAAGATAACAACACGGTTGTGTTTGTCTAAAACAGTGTGAGGACGAGAATGCAATATGGAAAGTACGCCGGACGAGCTACGTTTTGGGCAAAGAACTATGGAAGATCCACATGCAGCGACGTGGGAAAACGGGCAGTGGAGCAAGGCCGGAGGGGATACCTGGAGGTCGTCGAGATGTAACTAGGTGAGCGGCGGCGGGCGGAATCTGCGAGCAGGTGGCGTAGGCCCTGCCGTGCCAGAGCTTGGTCAGAGAGAACGGCGTGTACCGCAGATCAGGACATGCTGCCTCAGCGCCGTCGAACGGAGAAACGATGCACTTCCTCCCTTTCCCCCAGCAGACGGGATGCGGCCGGATCAGTGACCAACGGTGAGAGAGAGAGAGAGAGGCCACCGCACTCCCTTTCCCTCGGCGGACGGGATGCGGCTGGATCAGTGACCAACAGTGAGAGAGAGAGAGAGAGGCCACCGCACTCCCTTTCCCCCGGCGGACGGGATGCGGCCGGATCAGTGACCAATGGTGAGAGAGAGAGAGGCCATCAGAGCCTTGTGTGAGATACTCTGAAGAGCGGACTACCTTTTCGTCCATAAAAATCATTTTATATTCCGTGTATGTGCCATTGAGCGCTATAACTTTATTTAAAAATAACGCGGCAACATGTCAAGTCGAATTTTGTTTCATGCACGCGTGGTACACGACCTCCCTAGGTAAACAACCGCTACAGGCGTTCAAATTAGCACGTGGGCTGCCATTTCGTAAAGAAATGAGCTCCACCGTGTACCCGAGCGGGTGTGGGCGGGCAAGAAGCGTGAGTACATGCACGGTGCACCTATTCTCTTCTTGTATACGTACACCACCTATGTGGGGTTGTGTGAGAGAGATACAAACCTAGAGAGATATAGTGTGTGGGTT
>NC_041382.1:139192857-139238586 GCF_002162155.2 Triticum dicoccoides | reverse complement strand
TATGCAATGTGTGTGAAATAGAGTCCTGGATATAACATATATATAGAGGGGGTGATCCACGAGAAGAGAGTGGAGGTATCATCGGCTTGATGTGTCCATAGAATCGAAGAGAGGGATGATGATGATGTGTGTGTGTGTGCACGCGATTGATAAAGAGTGCCATCGAATTTGTGTGTGCCCACGTCAAAGATATAGAGTGGTTGGCCTACTGGAACGTGAGATGGGACATGTGCAGTTTGTCTCTGTGGCATGGATACCTACCTGCAGCGCTCGACTATCGGTGTGTGGTGGGGGAAGAGATAGGCCCAATTAACTATAGAGGTACAATGGCTGGTATATGTGTCGAGGAGGAGAGAGGCCTACCTCATGTATTAAGGAGATCGATCTGCCTCATGTATTAAGGGAGATCGATCGACATCCATGCATATGTGCAGGAGATGAATAAGGTTGGGAGAGAGACAGAGCTAGAGTGTTGGAGGGGGTGGTAGTGGAGTTGCTTCTAACAAATGGTGGGATAGGCTTGCTAGACAAACGGAGGGCACGCCCGCAATATCAATAAGAGAGGAGATGGCTGCTTGTTGTCTGTGCACGTGCATGTGAGAGACAGGTCAGGAGGCATGCACGAATGATGAGGGGGGACGATGTGGCTATGGTAAGCAGACGTAACTATATAGGAAGATCAATCGCCATTTGTAAGAGAAAGGAGAGACATAACTTGTGAGGTACGTCGATCGATGGGGGGGTAGTTAAAGTCGATCTAGGTATATGTTGGGAGATCGATCGGTATACATGCATGTGTGTGTTAGAAGCAAATGAGGCACGAGGAGAAGGATAGAGAGAGAGGGATGCATGTAGGAGGTGGTATGAGAGGCATACTATATCGAGGGGGAGGAGTGTGCAAGTACAAGAACGATGAAAAGAGTGGTGGGAGTGAGGCATGGACGGTGACAAGAGAAGAGGGGAAGCTTGTGTTTGTGCTAGGCACACCTGGCTAGAGAGGCATATCGATCGATGTGTGCTGCAAAGAAGGAGATGGGGGCCTACACACACAGTGGGTGAACGAACTAAAGTGAAAAGACAAATTTGCGCGATGGAGCTAGAGAATGCTGAGGGAGGGTGAGAGGGATGCGGGCATGTGCATGCACAAGAGAAAGTTAGCGCTAGCTACAAAGATAAGAGGGTTGTGTGGGTGTAAAAGACGAATAGAGATCATATATACTTCATTATAAAAAGCGAATTCGGATATTTGAAGAATTTATCATAGTGTTTCAAACCGACGGATGTGTGAATATATATAACGGTGATACACATGGTGTGGTTATGAACATGGTATGCTACATTTAATATATTTTATCTCTACTCTTATAAAAAAACGGAGTTGTTGATGATGGTGTGCCTGCAATCCTGCATTATAGGCCGTCTGATTTATCTCTGGCGGATAGCAAGGAAACTATGATGGTTGAAGTTGGCAACAATCATGATTGTAGATTCTTATTGAAATAGAGAAACGAATTCAAATTTAGTTCGAATTGCAGCGGTAGTATAGACATTTGGAATGCACTAAAATGTTGGTATGAGTAGGTTACATGCATTATACAGCAAGCGAAAAAATTTAATCGGACATAACATGGATTCATACTCCCTCCTTCCATCTATATAGGGCGTAATGAGATTTTTAAGACCGTCTTTGACTATTGACAAGATTAATAGTACATGACATGCACAACGTGAAAATTATATCATTGAAAGAACCTTTCACAGATGAATTTAAGGGTGTGCTTTGTGTAAGTTGCATGTCATATATCATTGCTCTAATATTTGGTCAAAGTTAGCATCGAAAAACGCATTAGGCCCTATATAGATGGAAGGAGGGAGTAGCTTTGAATAGCATTTGTATAGTAAAACGGGGCAAGACTCTCTCTTTGTGTGGTGTGAATAGTTTTATTTTTTTTGTTTTCTTTTTGGTTGAGGGAAGTGCGAATTGATTTGGTACGTACAAGTACAATATTACTACACGTTAGGCTTGTCCCTAAAATTCAACCCGCGTCTTGTTATATCCCGAAAATCCAGATATCGTGCTCCCAAAACTGGCGCCTTCACAACCCGAGCCTTGTTATCCCGAAATTACAACGCGCGCGAAAACTCCCTCCAGCTGCCAAATCCCGACACGCAAAATCCCCCTTCTAACCCTGAGCCGAAAGGGCCGCTAGTTCAAATCGGTGGGGGGTACTTTTGTAACACACCCTACATTTTGGACAAGCGTGTTCATGAGTCATGCTTCACCCCCTCCCATCGCCCCCTTTTCGCCATTCGAAATCCTAGGCCGCCATAACCTCTTCACTCCAGCCACGAAACCCCACCCTCCTCCTCCGTCCGCCACGTCACCGCTGCCCAGCCGGAGCCTCTTCCTCGACGACGTCGTCCACCGCAACAGCTCGACGTCCCTCGTCCACATCCCCGGATGAGGATCCGTCGTCCATCTCGCCGTCCCGCTGGTTCAGCCGCCCCATCCTCCACCTCCAAGGAGTTGCTACGACGATCGCCTCGTCTATCGCGGCTGCTCCATCCCCACAGCGCCGCCTTAACCTGCTCCACCAGAACCGCAGCATCCTCACCGACTCCTCGGACGAAGCCGAGGCCTACTCGGCGCCACCAAAGAGGTTGTACACTCATCGCATCGCACCTTCTCCTTAACTCGACCTCCCAGCACCGACGGTGCTCCATCCTGCACCCCCATGGAGCGGCTACCTGGAAGCCGGCGCTGCGGGCGACATCTCCACGACGGCTCTCCCCCAGTGCGAGGCCCCTTCGGCGGTGGCGTCCATACCAGCCGGATCTGCTGCTGCTGCTCTGGCTCTTGCTCGATCACTCGCTCGCCCAGCTGCTGCTGCTGCTGCTGCTCTCTCCCTCGCTTGTGCTGCCGCTCTGCTCCAATTAAGCCACACTTCAGTCGACTGAATCGACTTTTGGGTCAGTTGATTTTCAGGGGTTGGGGGGGCTCGCCGGAGTTAAGGAAGAACCACCCGCAATGGGGACGGGGGCTCGCCGGAGAGGTACCCCACTATCTATCTTAGGGTTCAGGGTGGGGGAGGGGGGCTAGAGGGCTAGCCGGGCAGCGGTGACGAGTTTTTTTGGGGCGGCGAGGCGGCACTGGGGCCAGCGGTTCGGCCGGTGGTGGCTGGCGGCTCAGGGGGGTGCAGGTTGAAGATGAACTGCAGGCCCTCCCTAAACTACATGTCAAGTGCCTCTCTTCTACCATTGCGTTCAGTTTCGACAGTAGCATTCAGATTCCATAGTAAATTTTAGTTTCGACAGTTAAGTTCAGAGTCAACAGTTTTTACCTCATCTGTTGTAGTCAGGTGGTTTTTGGTGATGTTAATTTTACATCCATTTTACATCATCTATTGGAGATGCTATTAGAATCCCACTTGAGATTGACGATGTCTGTCTTGTGCTGCTTCAACCTTGACGTCTTACGGCTCACCGGAGCTGCTCCAACGACAGAACAATCCATCACAACAGAGCAGTGCCCTGGACAACGTCTACAGATTCCTCAGATCTTCCTCCACACCTCTGACAACCACCTCTGCCTCAACTACTTCAGCGACCAACCCAATGATGCTAAGGTCGACACGGCTATGGCAAAGAGGTTGTACACTTGTTGCATCACTTATTACTATACATTCACGTCGATCCATTAGGGCTATTTTGGTTCAACGGAAAAACATCGATCCACTGGTTGTTACCATCACTCTAAATTTCTGCATGCTTTCCTTACATAATCTCACCATATTTTTTCGTATGCATGTCAGATATTGTACATAGTCATGCTGAACATGTAGAGAAAAAGAGAAGAGTTTTGCGCGGCAATGCAATGTCATGCAGACATCGCTCCATGGTGGGTTCAATGGCAAACCCTCCCCACCCCTCTCCAGATTGTAATCCAGAGGAAGATATCTGTTCTGAGGCGGATTCGGACGCCGCTGACCACTCCTATTTACCCCCAAGGTGTTTGCTCTACCTTGGCATGATGATATTAGTCATATCATGCATATGTTGCCTTGCAGTGCCTACTTTTGACATCATATATGTCATCTGCTTAGTTTAGACATGTTCTGTAATGCCACCTGTTTAGTTTCTATATCATATATGGGAATTATGCAGTCTCATGTCTTTTAGCCAGCCATAATATATGTGAAATGTGCAATGCCATCCTGTTTAACTAGGCATCATATATTTGAATGATATCTTGCCCATCCTTTTCTTCATTACATTCCATTTGTCGACAATGTTTGTACATTAAACTATTCTTCCTGTGAATCGGCCATTTGGGTGGGAGATGGAAAAATCTGGAGTGAAAACAAAGCCTTCAGAGCAGACAGTGCTACCTGTCGAAGCAGATCCCTTGTTGGGTCCCGATAGCTCCTCAGAGATGGATTCAGAGACAGATGACCAGTCCTATTCCCCCAATGAGGTGTATGCTCTAACTTGGCACGGTTATACTGCTCATATCATGCATACGGTGTCTTGCATTGCATAGTTTAGACATCATATACACAATATTCAACACGATGTTCTTAGTTCAGACATCATATCGAATGCCCTCTGTTTAGCATATAAATCACATATGTGAATTAAATGATGCGATCCTGATGTTGAAATATGCCCTAGAGGCAATAATAAATAAGTTATTATTATATTTCCTTATTCATGATAATCGTTTATTTTCCATGCTAGAATTGTATTGATAGGAAACTCAGATACATGTGTGGATACATAGACAACACCATGTCCCTAGTAAGCCTCTAGTTGACTAGCTCGTTGATCAATAGATGGTTACGATTTCCTGACCATGGACATTGGATGTCATTGATAACGGGATCACATCATTAGGAGAATGATGTGATGGACAAGACCCAATCCTAAGCCTAGCACAAAGATCGTGTAGTTCGTATGCTAAAGCTTTTCTAATGTCAAGTATCATTTCCTTGGACCATGAGATTGTGCAACTCCCGGATACCGTAGGAATGCTTTGGGTGTACCAAACGTCACAACGTAACTGGGTGACTATAAAGGTGCACTACAGGTATCTCCAAAAGTGTCTGTTGGGTTGGCACGAATCGAGACTGGGATTTGTCACTCCGTGTGACGGAGAGGTATCTCTGGGCCCACTCGGTAGGACATCATCATAATGTGCACAATGTGATCAAGGAGTTGATCACGGGATGATGTGTTACGGAACGAGTAAAGAGACTTGCCGGTAACGAGATTGGACAAGGTATCGGTATACCGACGATCGAATCTCGGGCAAGTACAATACCGCTAGACAAAGGGAATTGTATACGGGATTGATTAAGTCCTTGACATCGTGGTTCATCCGATGAGATCATCGTGGAACATGTGGGAGCCAACATGGGTATCCAGATCCCACTGTTGGTTATTGACCGGAGAACGTCTCGGTCATGTCTGCATGTCTCCCGAACCCGTAGGGTCTACACACTTAAGGTTCGATGACGCTAGGGTTGTAAAGAAAGTTTGTACGTGGTTACCGAATGTTGTTTGGAGTCCCGGATGAGATCCCGGACATCACGAGGAGTTCCGGAATGGTCTGGAGGTAAAGATTTATATATGGGAAGTCCTGTTTTGGTCACCGGAAGAGTTTCGGGGTTTATCGGTAATGTACCGGGACCACCGGGAGGGTCCCGGGGGTCCACCAAGTGGGGCCACCAACCCCGGAGGCTTGCATGGGCCAAGAGTGGTGAGGGACCAGCCCCTGAGTGGGCTGGTGCGCCTCCCACAAGGCCCAAGGGGCAGCTAGGAGGAAAAAAGGAGGAAACCCTAGGCTTACATGGGCCTAAGGCCCACCCTAGGGGGCGCCTCCCTCTCTCCCCTCTTGGCCGCCCCTTGTTTCCCATCTAGGGCTACCTCCCCCCCTAGGGGTGGGAACCCTAGAGGGGGCGCACCCTCCTCCCTCTCCCCTATATATAGTGAGGCCTAGGGCTTCCCATAACACGCGATTCGATCTCTCGTTGGTGCAGCCCTACATCTCTTCTTCCTCCTCTTCTGTGGTGCTTGGCGAAGCCCTGCAGGATAGCCACGCTCCTCCACCACCACCACGCCGTTGTGCTGCTGCTGGATGGAGTCTTCCTCAACCTCTCCCTCTCTCCTTGCTGGATCAAGGCATGGGAGACGTCACCGGGCTGTACGTGTGTTGAACGCGGAGGTGCCGTCCGTTCGGCACTTGGTCATCGGTGATTTGGATCACGACGAGTACGACTCCATCAACCCCGTTCTCTTGAACGCTTCCGCTTAGCGATCTACAAGGGTATGTAGATGCACTCTCCTTCCCTCGTTGCTGGTCTCTCCATAGATAGATCTTGGTGACACGTAGGAAAATTTTGAATTTCTGCTACGTAACCCAACAGTGGCATCATGAGCTAGGTCTATTGCGTAGATTCTATGCACGAGTAGAACACAAAGTAGTTGTGGGTGTTGATTTTGTTCAATATGCTTGCCGTTACTAGTCCAATCTTGTTTCGACGGTATTGTGGGATGAAGCGGCCCGGACCAACCTTACACGTACTCTTACGTGAGATCGGTTCCACCGACTGACATGCACTAGTTGCATAAGGTGGCTAGCGGGTGTCTGTCTCTCCCACTTTAGTCGGATCGGATTCGATGAAAAGGGTCCTTATGAAGGGTAAATAGCAATTGGCATATCACGTTGTGGTTTTTTGCGTAGGTAAGAAATGTTCTTGCTAGAAACCCATAGCAGCCACGTAAAACATGCAAACAACAATTAGAGGACGTCTAACTTGTTTTTGCAGGGTATGCTATGTGATGTGATATGGCCAAAGGATGTGATGAATGATATATGTGATGTATGAGATTGATCATGTTCTTGTAATAGGAATCACGACTTGCATGTCGATGAGTATGACAACCGGCAGGAGCCATAGGAGTTGTCTTAATTTATTTATGACCTGCATATCAACATAAACGTCATGTAATTACTTCACTTTATTGCTAACCGTTAGCTGTAGTAGTAGAAGCAATAGATGACGTGACAACTTCAAGAAGACACGATGATGGAGATCATGATGATGGAGATCATGGTGTCATGCCGGTGACGATGATGATCATGGAGCCCCGAAGATGGAGATCAAAAGGAGCAATATGATATTGGCCATATCATGTCACTATTTGATTGCATGTGATGTTTATCATGTTTATACATCTTATTTGCTTAGAACGACGGTAGTAAATAAGATGATCCCTTACAACAATTTCAAGAAGTGTTCTCCCCTAACTGTGCACCGTTGCTAAAGTTCGTCGTTTCGAAGCACCACGTGATGATCGGGTGTGATAGATCCTTACGTTCACATACAACGGGTGTAAGACAGTTTTACACATGAAAAACACTTAGGGTTAACTTGACGAGCCTAGCATGTACAGACATGGCCTCGGAACACAAGAGACCAAAAGGTCGAGCATGAGTCATATGGTAGATACGATCAACATGAAGATGTTCACCGATGATGACTAGTCCGTCTCACGTGATGATCGGACACGGCCTAGTTGACTCGGATCATGTAATCACTTAGATGACTAGAGGGATGTCTATCTGAATGGGAGTTCATAAGATGAACTTAATTATCATGAACATAGTCAAAAGATCTTCGCAAATTATGTCGTAGCTCGCGCTTTAGTTCTACTGTTTAGTTATGTTCCTAGAGAAAATTTAGTTGAAAGTTAATAGTAGCAATTATGCGGACTAGGTCCGTAAATTGAGGATTGTCCTCATTGCTTCATAGAAGGCTTATGTCCTTAATGCACCGCTCAGTGTGCTGAACCTCGAACGTGGTCTGTGGATGTTGCGAACATCTGACATACACGTTTTGATGACTACATGATAGTTCGGTAATGTTAAATGGTTTAGAATTGAGGCACCGAAGACATTTTTTGAAATGTCGCGAAACATATGAGATGTTTCGAGGGCTGAAATTGGGATTTCAGGCTCGTGCCCACGTCAAGAGGTATAAGACCTCCGACGATTTTCTTAGCCTGCAAACTAAGGGAGAAAAGCTCAATTGCTGAGCTTGTGCTCAGATTGTCTGAGTACAACATTCGCTTGAATCAAGTGGGAGTTGATCTTCCAGATGAAATAGTGATGGTTCTCCGAAGTCATTACCACCAAGCTGCTAGAGCTTTGTGATGAACTATGATATATCAGGGACATATATGATGATCCTTGAGATATTCGCGATGTTTGACACCGCGAAAGTAGAAATCAAGAAGGAGCATCAATTGTTGATGGTTGGTGAAATCACTAGTTTCAAGAAGGGCAAGGGAACAAAGAGATACTTCATGAAACGGCAATTCAGCTGCTGCTCTAGTGAAGAAACCCAAGGTTGAACCCAAACCCGAGACTAAGTGCTTCTGTAATAAGGGGAACAACCACTTGAGCAGAATTACCCTAGATACTTGGTAGATGAGAAGGCTGGCAAGGTCGATAGAAGTATATTGGATATACATTATGTTGATGTGTACTTTACTAGTACTCCTAGTAGCACCAGGGTATTAGATACCGGTTCGGTTGCTAAGTGTTAGTAACTCGAAATAAAAGCTATGGAATAAATGGAGACTAGCTAAAGGTGAGCTGACGATATGTGTTGGAAGTGTTTCCAATGTTGATATGATCAAGCATCGCACGCTCCCTCTACCATCGAGATTGGTGTTTGCGTTGAGCATAGACATGATTGGATTATGTCTATCGCGATACGGTTATTCATTTAAGGAGAATAATGGTTACTCTGTTTATTTGAATAATACCTTCAATGGTCTTACACCTAAAATGAATGGTTTATTGAATCTCGATCGTAGGATACACTTGTTCATGCCAAAAGATATAAGATAGTAATGATGGTACCACCTACTTGTGGCACTGCCACGTAAGTCATATCGGTATAAAACGCATGAAGAAGCTCCATGTTGATGGATCCTTGGGCTCACTCGTTTTTGAAAAGTTTGAGACATGCGAACCATGTCTATTGGTGTATATGCATGAAGAAACTCCATGCAAATGGACCGTTTGGACTCACTTGATTTTAATCACTTGAGACATGCAAATCATACCACATGGGCAAGATGACTGAAAGCCTCGGTTTCAGTAAAATGGAACTAGAAAGCAACTTGTTGGAAGTAATACATTTTGATGTGTGCAGTCCAATGAGTGCTGAGGCGTGTAGTGGATATTGTTATGTTCTTACTTCACAGATGTTTTGAGTAGATGTTGAGTATATTTACTTGATGAATCACAAGTCTGAATTATTGAAAGGTTCAAGTAATTTCAGGGTGAAGTTGAAAGATCGTCGTGACAAGAGGATAAAAGATCTATGATATGATCATAGAGATGAATATCTGAATTACGAGTTTGGCACAGAATTAAGACATTGTGGAAATTGTTTCACAACTAATACAACCTGGAACACCATAGTGTGATGGTGTGTCCGAACACCATAACTGCACCCTATTGGATATGATGCATACCATGATGTCTCTTATCGAATTACCATGATAGTTTATGGGTTAGGCATTAGAGACAACCACATCCACTTTAAATAGGGCACCACGTAATTCCGATGAGATGACACCGTATGAACTATGGTTTAGAGAAACCTAAGCCGTCATTTCTTAAAAGTTTGGGGCTGCGACGCTTATGTGGAAAAGTTTCAGGCTGATAAGCTCGAACCCAAAGCGGATAAATGCATCTTCATAGGACACCCAAAGCAGTTGGGTATACCTCATGTCTCAGATCCAAAAGCAATAAGGGATTGTTTCTAGAATTGGGTCCTTCCTCGAGGAAAAGTTTCTCTCGAAAGAATTGAGTGGGAGGATGGTGGAGACTTGATGAGGTTATTGAACCGTCTCTTCAACTAGTGTGTGGCAGGGCACAGGAATTGTTCCTGTGGCACCTACACCAATTGAAGTGGAAGCTTATGATAGTGATCATGAAACTTCAAATCAAGTCACTACCAAACCTCGTGGGATGACAAGGATGCATACTACTTCAGAGTGGTACGTAATCCTGTCTTGGAAGTCATGTTGCTAGACAACAATGAACCTACGAGCTATGGAGAAGCGATGGTGGGCCCGGATTCCGATAAATGGCTCGAGGCCATAAAATCCGAGATAGGATCCATGTATGAAAACAAAGTGTAGACTTTGGAAGAACTACTTGATGGTCGTAAGGCTGTTAGGTACATATGGATTTTAAAAGGAAGACGGACAATGATGGTAAGTATCACCATTAAGAAAGCTCGACTTGTCGTTAAGATGTTTTCCGACAAGTTCAAGGAGTTGACTACGGTGAGACTTTCTCACTCGTAGCGATGCTAAGAGTCTGTTGGAATTATATTAGCGATTACTGCGTTATTTATGAAATCTTGCAGATAGGATGTCAAAACATTGTTTCCTCGACGATTTTCTTGAGGAAAGGTTGTATGTGATACAACCAGAAGGTTTTGTCAATCCTGAAAGATGCTAATAAGTATGCAAATCTCCAGCAATCCTTCTGAGGACTAGAGTAAGCATCTCGGAGTTGGAATGTATGCTTTGATGATCAAAGATTTTGGTGTATACAAAGTTTATGAGAAACTTGTATTTCCAAAGAAGTGAGTGGGAGCACTATAGAATTTCTGATGAATATATGTTGTCGACATATCATAGATCAGAAATGACGTAGAATTTCTGGAAAGCATATAGGGTTATTTGGAAAATGTTTTTCAATGGAAAGCCTGGATTAAGCTACTTGAACATTGAGCATCAAGATCTATAAGGATAGATCAAAATGCTTAATAGTACTTTCAAATGAGCACATACCTTGACATGATCTTGAAGGTGTTCAAGATGGATCAGTCAAAAAAGGAGTTCTTGCCTGAGTTATAAGGTATGAAGTTAAGACTTAAAGGCTCGATCATGGCAGAATAGAGAGAAAGGACGAAGGTCGTCCCCTATGCTTAAGACGTAGGCTCTACAGTATGCTATGCTGTGTACCGCACCTGAAATGTGCCTTGCCATGAGTCAGTCAAGGGGTACAAGAGTGATCCAAGAATGGATCACAGGACAGCGGTCAAAGTTATCCTTAGTAACTAGTGGACTAAGGAATTTTCTCGATTATGGAGGTGATAAAGAGTTCGACGTAAAGAGTTACGTCGATGCAAGCTTAACATCTATCCGGATAGCTCAGAGTAGAGATACCGGATACGTATAATGGAGCAACAATTTAGAATAGCTCCAAGTAGAACAGTTATTTGGAAAAGCTCCAAATAGAACGTGGTAGCTGCATCTAGGAGATGACATAAAGATTTGTAAAGCACACACGGATCTGAAAGGTTCAGACCCGTTGACTGAAACCTCTCTCACAAGCAACATGATCAAACCCATAACTCATTGAGTGTTAATCACATAGTGATGTGAACTAGATTATTGACTCTAGTAAACTCTTTGGATGTTGGTTACATGGCGATGTGACCTGTGAGTGTTAATCACATGGCAATGTGAACTAGATTATTGACTCTAGTGCAAGTGGGAGACTGTTGGAAATATGCCCTAGAGGCAATAATAATTAAGTTATTATTATATTTCCTTGTTCATGATAATCGTTTATTATCCATGCTAGAATTGTATTGATAGGAAACTCAGATACATGTGTGGATACATAGACAACACCATGTCCCTAGTAAGCCTCTAGTTGACTAGCTCGTTGATCAATAGATGGTTATGGTTTCCTGACCATGGACATTGGATGTCATTGATAACGGGATCACATCATTAGGAGAATGATGTGATGGACAAGACCCAATCCTAAGCCTAGCACAAAGATCGTGTAGTTCGTATGCTAAAGCTTTTCTAATGTCAAGTATCGTTTCCTTAGACCATGAGATTGTGCAACTCCCGGATACCGTAGGAATGCTTTGGGTGTACCAAACGTCACAACGTAACTGGGTGACTATAAAGGTGCACTATAGGTATCTCCAAAAGTGTCTGTTGGGTTGGCACGAATCGAGACTGGGATTTGTCACTCCGTGTGACGGAGAGGTATCTCTGGGCCCACTCGGTAGGACATCATCATAATGTGCACAATGTGATCAAGGAGTTGATCACGGGATGATGTGTTACGGAACGAGTAAAGAGACTTGCCGGTAACGAGATTGAACAAGGTATCGGTATACCGACGATCGAATCTCGGGCAAGTACAATACCGCTAGACAAAGGGAATTGTATACGGGATTGATTAAGTTCTTGACATCGTGGTTCATCCGATGAGATCATCGTGGAACATGTGGGATCCAACATGGGTATCCAGATCCCGCTGTTGGTTATTGACCGGAGAACGTCTCGGTCATGTCTGCATGTCTCCCGAACCCGTAGGGTCTACACACTTAAGGTTCGATGACGCTAGGGTTGTAAAGGAAGTTTGTATGTGGTTACCAAATGTTGTTCGGAGTCCCGGATGAGATCTCGGACGTCACGAGGAGTTCCGGAATGGTCCGGAGGTAAAGATTTATATATGGGAAGTCCTGTTTTGGTCACCGGAAGAGTTTCGGGGTTTATCGGTAATGTATCGGGACCACCAGGAGGGTCCCGGGGGTCCACCAAGTGGGGCCACCAACCCCGGAGGCTTGCATGGGCCAAGAGTGGTGAGGGACCAGCCCCTGAGTGGGCCGGTGCGCCTCCCACAAGGCCCAAGGGGCATCTAGGAGGAAAAAAGGAGGAAACCCTAGGCTTAGATGGGCCTAAGGCCCACCCTAGGGGGTGCCTCCCTCTCTCCCCTCTTGGCCGCCCCTTGTTTCCCATCTAGGGCTACTGCCCCCCTAGGGGTGGGAACCCTAGAGGGGGTGCACCCTCCTCCCTCTCCCCTATATATAGTGAGGCCTAGGGCTGCCCATAACACGCGATTCGATCTCTCGTTGGTGCAGCCCTACATCTCTTCTTCCTCCTCTTCTGTGGTGCTTGGCGAAGCCCTGCAGGATAGCCACGCTCCTCCACCACCACCACGCCGTTGTGCTGCTGCTGGATGGAGTCTTCCTCAACCTCTCCCTCTCTCCTTGCTGGATCAAGGCATGGGAGACGTCGCCGGGCTGTACGTGTGTTGAACGCGGAGGTGCCGTCCGTTCGGCACTTGGTCATCGGTGATTTGGATCACGACGAGTACGACTCCATCAACCCCGTTCTCTTGAACGCTTCCGCTTAGCGATCTACAAGGGTATGTAGATGCACTCTCCTTCCCTCATTGCTGGTCTCTCCATAGATAGATCTTGGTGACACGTAGGAAAATTTTGAATTTCTGCTACGTAACCCAACACCTGATTACTTAGATAACATGTAGGTGAATTATGTCATTCGATCATGTTTAGTTATTCATCATATCTTTGAATTATGTTATGCTATGCTATCCAGTTTAGATAGACATCATATATGTGAAATTATGTCATGCTATCTGTTTTAGTTAAACAATATACATGTCAACTATTTCATGCCCTCTTTTTTCCACACTATCTATTGCATCTGTCTCTCATACAATGTCTGTACATTCAACTATTTTTCCTGTTTATCAGCATTTGAATTGGAGCGGGTGATGCCAGTATCTAGCGGACTAAAAATACGGTCTTCAAATAAAACAATGCTACCTCTTGGTGGAGATAGCACCCCGGTTGTACATGCACAAGAACCAGCCCTACCACACATAACCCAAACTCTCGCAGATTGTACCCCTACTACGATGGACAGAGAACCAGCTTCACCCAATCTAACCCCAACCCCAGCCGATAGTAACCCAGTTCCTGTTGACACAGCACCATCTCCACCACAGAGCTCCCAAACAAGAGCAGTTAGTAAGGCAGCTCGAGTGCCCAAAGGGCCAGTACTATCACGATGAACCCCAACTCCACCAGTTAGTACGCCTATTCCTGTGGAGGAAGCACAATCAGCTAGTCGTAGTTTAGCATCTATCGCATTTGATGTTGTTAAATCGTATGTGCGTATCTTCCCATCTTGGAAATATTATACTGAAGATGAAGGAAAATGCCAGTTGCAGGTGTTTGTCCAGGAGTTATGTGTAAGTAATGTTATTCATGGCAATTACTTTGCTTCGTCCCATACATCCTACCTCCATGATGGTTATAATACAGTAAATTTTCCCATTTTTCTCTATAGAGAAGGACCGATTTGGAAACTCGGGATGAGGTAACCTGTGCTAATACCTCTACTATCTTCAAAAATGCTTGGTGGCAGTATCGGAATTACCTGAAGAAAACGTACTTCACTGACAAAGAAACTCATCAAATTCCCTTATGTTCTCCCGAGACACATTTACTAGACGATGACTGGGAACGCCTTGTTCTATACTGGTCCCGAACCAAGAATGTGGTAAGGTCTATGAGCTCATTTTCTATTTTGAAGTATTATATTCTTGTGTCTTACTGTACTCTGTTCATGTAGAATAAGTGCCTAAACCTGAAGAACAACTGTTCTAATTTAAGATTCCATTGCTACCATAGGACATAGATATATGTTTGTTTGATGCTTTTATTATGTACTAGTACTTGGCAATAGAAGACTTGGTAGTTTAATCCTGTCCACCTTACTAATGAACTGGTTCACCGAAATGAGTTTCATATACTAGTACATGCTAAACTTGTTATGTGTCTGCTTGTTTCTTCTTTTAGAATGCTGACAGAATATTGGGGAAGAGTGCCTTATTAAGCAACGGTAAAGGAAGTAATGCAGATAAGGTTCAGGATAGTGACACATCCTGTCTTGGTTTAGTGTTGGAGTTACTGGCCACTACCGCTTGCACGAGCTATTCAAACTCACTGTCTGAATCAGTTTGGTTTCTTGAGTCTCAACTACAAGCTGAAAGACATCGATCAGTTGTGCTGCGATAAGAAGCGGAAGGAGTGCGGAAGTCCCTGGAGCATTCAGATGCATACTTTCTGGTGCAACAGCAAGCGTTGGAGGATTTTAGCACCAAACATGTCAAAGCTAATCAGCTTGCTAAGCTTATTGCCAGCATGGTGGATACCCAGGATAACGTTTCTTGAGCTCTTCTGAAGTTGTTTCAGTTATGCTCTTGTTTTGATGCCGCATTTATTTGCACTGGTGGCCAATTTTGACGGCCAATGAATATGATATGCTGCTTTGTTCCCTATATTTGCACCCGTGGCGAACTTTGATGCCTAGTGGATGTAATATGTGTAATAGCCGTGATAGCCTAGCGTTAGTTGCTTGCTTATTTATTTCGTTGTTGTCTTGTTTATTTGTTTGCTTGTAGTCATTGCAGTTCTTTTTCCGTGGTTAACTAGTGGCTACAATAAACTATTTTTTAAAACTAGGCCACAATAACCATGGGCTAATATTTACTGTAGTGACACTGGGCCTCCTACGGGCCGTAGAAACAGTGGGCCTTCTACGGGCCGTAGAAACAGTAGGCCTTCTACGGGCCATAGAAACAATGGGCCTTCTACGGGCCGTATCATCAATGGGCCTTATACAGGTCGTATGATCGTTTGGCCAAACATGGGCCAATAACAGGCCGCATTATGGCCGTAAACGGGCTAGAATTGGAATCATCCGTTCATGGGCCGACCGTAATGGGCCATCGTTAATAGGCCGTATTTGATGACGCTATGAAAACGGCCCAACGTATTAACGGACCACAAACGGGCCGATTGTAACCACGGGTTGAATTTGACCCACAAGCAGAAAATGACAGTAACGGGTCGTAAGTAAACGAATGCTGGAAATGAGCCCAAGAATAAATGGGCTCTGAGAAGGCCGAAAGATAACATGGGCTGGAAACGGCCCAACAGAATAACGGCCCATTAATGGGTATAAAGTGATACACTGTTCATTACGGGCCAGTTTCACCACGGGCCGTTAATGGGTGTAAAGTGATACACTGTTCATTACGGTCCAGTTTCACCATGGGCCGTTAATAGGCCAAGAGTTACATAGGGCCTCATATGGGCTGAAAGACGTCATGGGCCATACATGGGCCAGAAGTGAAAACGGGCTGGAATCATATTGGATGGCCCAGATGATGCTACTGGGCCTAATTCGGATAGGGCGTAACGGGCCTTGGGTTAGCGGGCTGTAAATGGGCTATATGCGAATAAACCGTTAACAGGCTTTCCATGGGCCGGCCCGCCACCTTTTGACCAAGTCAAATGGGCCGGCCTTTTCACAGGAATGGGCCTCTGTTGGGCCGTGCCACGTGTCGACGTATCATAGGCGCCTATCTGACCCACTGACGAGCTGACACATGTTTCGTCCGGCCAATAAGAATTTTACACGTGGAAATTTCCCATTGGTCGGGGCTATTAACGGGTTATCGGATCCAAAACCTGACCTGATAGCTTAACGGCGTTCCGTTACGGTGGATGCCACATGTCGGTCACCCTTGACGAAAGCACTTCTGTGACGTGCGATTTATCGTCATGGAAGTGGACACTTCCGTGATGATAATTTTGGTAATATCATGGAACACTTCTACGACAGCACAGGTATGACTATCTTGATTCTGTCATAAATTTGTCATGGATGTACATGCATGACAA
Organism: Triticum dicoccoides; assembly: GCF_002162155.2. Lineage (NCBI taxonomy): Eukaryota > Viridiplantae > Streptophyta > Magnoliopsida > Poales > Poaceae > Triticum > Triticum dicoccoides. The sequence continues at coordinate 139,221,967 of NC_041382.1, read as the reverse complement.
AAAACACGACCTACTGTGACAAACACGTATTATCACGGAAGTGTATTTTTTGTAGTGAGTCCTTGTACACCATGTTGCATTTTGTGTTTTTTGGTGCTTGCATCATTTAGTGTTTATAATCTGAACTTCTTTGGATCATTAGCTAGTTTTCAAAGTGCATGTAGCTTCACATTTCTCAAATTATGTTGATTTCCGGAGTGCAAGTGCCTTCGTATTTTTTAAGTTAAATGTTCGCCCCTGGTAACTTGAATTCATGGATCCGCCACTGCACACAAATCATACACAAATGCTAGTACGAATTAATTGAAATGTAAGGACTTACGCTAGCTCGTTGTACAGGCTCACTGCAGCTCTGCTTGCGCTTGGGATGTTCCATGTACAAGTCCATGTTACCACTTGCTTGGATGTGCATGCCTTGTGTTGGGGAACGTAGCAGAAATTCAAAATTTTCCTACGTGTCACCAAGATCTATCTATGGAGAAACCAGCAACGAGGGGAAGGAGAGTGCATCTACATACCCTTGTAGATCTCTAAGCGGAAGCGTTCAAGAGAACGGGGTTGAAGGAGTCGTACTCGTCGTGATCCAAATCACCGGAGATCCTAGTGCCGAACGGACGGCACCTCCGCGTTCAACACACGTACAGCCCGGTGACGTCTCCCACGCCTTGATCCAGCAAGGAGAGAGGGAGAGGTTGAGGAAGACTCCAACCAGCAGCAGCACAACGGCGTGGTGATGATGGAGGAGCGTGGCTATCCTGCAGGGCTTCGCCAAGCACCACGGGATATGAGGAGAAAGAGAGGGAGGGCTGCACCATCAGGCAGAGATCAAATCGTCTATATTGGGCAGCCCCCTAGGCCTCATATATATAGGGGAAGGGGAGGAGGGTGCGCCCCCTCTAGGGTTCCCACCCCTAGAGGGGCGGCAGCCCCAAACCCATCTATGGGTGGCGGCCACAAGGGGGGAGGAGAGGGAGGCGCAGGGAGTATGGGCCTTAGGGCCCATGTGCCCTTAGGGTTTGCCCCCTCTCCCCTTCTAGGCGCATGGGCCTTAGTGGGAAGCGCCCCAGCCCGCCTAGGGGCTGGTGCCTTCTCACACTTGGCCCATGTATGCCTTGGGGCCCATGGCCCCCCCCGGTGGACCCCCGGACCCCTCCGGTGGTCCCGGTACATTACCGATAAACCCCGAAACCTTTCTGGTGACCAAAACAGGACTTCCCATATATAATTCTTTACCTCCGGACCATTCCGGAACTCCTCGTGACGTCCGGGATCTCATCCGGGACTCCAAACAACATTCGGTAACCACATACAAGCTTCCTTTATAACCCTAGCGTCATCGAACCTTAAGTGTGTAGACCCTACGGGTTCGGGAGACATGCAGACATGACCGAGATGTTCTCCGGTCAATAACCAACAGCGGGATCTGGATACCCATGTTGGCTCCCACATGTTCCACGATGATCTCATCGGATGAACCACGATGTCAAGGACTTAATCAATCCCGTATACAATTCCCTTTGTCTAGTGGTATTGTACTTGCCCGAGATTCGATCGTCGGTATCCCGATACCTTGTTCAATCTCGTTACCGGCAAGTCTCTTTACTCGTTCCGTAACACATCATCCCGTGATCAACCCCTTGGTCACATTGTGCACATTATGATGATGTCCTACCGAGTGGGCCCAGAGATACCTCTCCGTTTACACGGGGTGACAAATCCTAGTCTCGATTCGTGCCAACCCAACAGACACTTTCGGAGATACCTGTAGTGCACCTTTATAGCCACCCAGTTACGCTGTGACGTTTGGTACACCCAAAGCATTCCTACGATATCCGGGAGTTGCACATTCTCATGGTCTAAGGAAATGATACTTGACATTAGAAAAGCTTTAGCATACGAACTACACAAATCTTTGTGCTAGGCTTAGGATTGGGTCTTGTCCATCACATCATTCTCCTAATGATGTGATCCCGTTATCAACGACATCCAATGTCCATAGCCAGGAAACCATGACTATCTGTTGATCACAACGAGCTAGTCTACTAGAGGCTCACTAGGGACATATTGTGGTCTATGTATTCACACGTGTATTACGATTTCCGGATAATACAGTTATAGCATGAATAAAAGACTATTATCATGAACAAAGAAATATAATAATAACACTTTTATTATTGCCTCTAGGGCATATTTCCAACAGTCTCCCACTTGCACTAGAGTCAATAATCTAGTTCACATCGCCATGTGATTAACACTGACAGGTCACATCACCATGTGACCAACATCCAAAGAGTTTACTAGTGTCATTAAACTAGTTCACATCATCATGTGATTAAGACTCAATGAGTTCTGGGGTTTGATCATGTTCTGCTTGTGAGAGAGGTTTTAGTCAACGGATCTGTAACATTCAGATCCGTATGTACTTTGCAAATTTCTAGGTCATATCGTAAATGTTGCTTCCACGCTCCACTTGGAGCTATTCCAAATGGTTGCTCCACTATACGTATCCGGTTTGCTACTCAGAGTCGTACGGATAGGTGTTAAAGCTTGCATCAACGTAACCCTTTACGCCGAACTCTTTATCACCCCCATAATCGAGAAACATATCCTTATTCCTCTAAGGATAACTTTGACCGCTATCTGATGATCCACTCCTTGATCACCTTTGTACTCTCTTGACATACATGTGGCAAGGCACACATCAGGTGCGGTACTTAGCATAGCATACTGTAGAGCCTACGTCTAAAGCATAGGGGACGACCTTCGTCTTTTCTCTCTTTTCTGCCGTGGTCGAGCTTTAAGTCTTAACTTCGTACCTTACTACTCAGGCAAGAACTCCTTCTTTGACTGATCCATCTTGAACACCTTCAAGATCATGTCAAGGTATGTGCTCATTTGAAAGTATTATTAAGCATTTTGATCTATCCTTATAGATCTTGATGCTCAATGTTCAAGTAGCTTAATCCAGGTTTTCTATTGAAAAACACCTTTCAAATAACCCTATATGCTTTCAAGAAATTCTACATCATTTCTGATCATCAATATGTCAACAACATATACTCATCAGAAATTCTATAGTGCTCCCACTCACTTCTTTGGAAATACAAGTTTCTCATAAACTTTGTATAAATCCAAAATCTTTGATCATCTCATCAAAGCGTACATTCCAACTCCGAGATGCTTACTCCAGTCCATAGAAGGATTGCTGGAGCCAGCATACCTTTTTTAGCATCCTTAGGATCGACAAAAACTTTCTAATTGTATCACATACAACCTTTCCATACGAAGACTGGTAAGGAAACTCGTTTTGACATCCACCTGCTAGATTTCATAAATGCAGCTAACGCTAACATGAATCCGATGGACTTAAGCATCGCTACGGATGAGAAAATCTCATCGTAGTCAACTCCTTGCACTTGTGAAAAACTCTTCATCACAAGTCGAGCTTCATAGATGGTGACATTACCATCCACATCCGTCTTCTTCTTAAAGATCCATTTATCTCAATGGCTTGCCGATCATCGGGCAAGTCCACCAAAGTCCATGCTTTGTTCTGATACATGGATCCTATATCGGATTTCATGGCTTCTAAACATTTGTTGGAATTTGGGCCCACCATCGCTTCTCCATAGCTCGTAGGTTCATTGTTGTCTAGCAACATGACCTTCAAGACAGGGTCACCGTACCACTCCGAAGCAGTACGCGTCCTTGTCGTCCTACGAGGTTCGGTAGTGACTTGATCTGAAGTTTCATGATCACTATCATAAGCTTCTACTTCAATTGGTGTAGGTGCCACAGGAACAACTTCCTGTGCCCTGCTACACACTAGTTGAAGTGATGGTTCAATAACCACATCAAGTCTCCACCATCCTCCCACTCAACTTTTCGAGAGAAACCTTTCCTCGAGAAAGGACCCGATTCAAGAAACAATCCATATTGCTTTCGGATCTGAATTAGGAGGTATACCCAACTGTTTTGGGTGTCCTATGAAGATGCATTTTATCTGCTTTGGGTTCGAGCTTATCAACCTGAAACTTTTTCACATAAGCGTCGCAGCCCCAAACCTTTAAGAAATGACAACATAGGTTTCTCTAAACCGGTGTCATCTCAACGGAATTACGTGGTACCCTATTAAAGTGAGTGCGGGTGTCTCTAATGCCTAACCCATGAACGATAGTGGTAATTCGATAAGAGACATCATGGTACTCACCATATCCAATAGGGCGCAACTATGATGTTCGGACACACCATCACACTATGGTGTTCCAGGCGGTATTAATTGTAAAACAATTTCCACAATGTCTTAATTGCGTGCCAAAACTCGTAACTCAGATATTCATCTCTATGATCATATCATAGACATTTTATCCTCTTGTCACAATGATCTTCTACTTCACTCTGAAATTACTTGAACCATTCAATAATTCAGACTTGTGTTTCATCAAGAAAATATTCTCAACATCTACTCGAATCATCTGTGAAGTAAGAACATAACGATATTGTGGTCTATGTATTCACACGTGTATTACGATTTCCGGATAATACAGTTATAGCATGAATAAAAGACTATTATCATGAACAAAGAAATATAATAATAACACTTTTATTATTGCCTCTAGGGCATATTTCCAACACCTTGTGCTCCTTGCATCCCCCTCTGCATTTTTGACACAGCGAATGGCTGATCAAATAAGAGGAATCGACCTTGCTGTTGTACCGGAGGACAGATACTTACAAGGTTATACGGGCGTGCAGGATGTGTACCAGATCCCGTAGCGCCGTCATGCTTCGCTAAAAAATGGATTTGCTTGTTTCAGATGATATATCAAGAAGAAATAAGAGTTAAAGTCAAATTTGGATAGGCGTGTAAGCTAAGAGAGCGGTGAAAGGATATCCATCGTCGGAACAGTGCACAAGGGAGTGATGTGTGGATACCTAGTTCGGGCCGGCGTTTGGGCATGCTCGCCTAGCTAGAGTGCGGGTCACTTCAGAGCCGTTGAGGGTGAGACGCTGGCGTTGGCTGACCGCGCATGGATGCAGATCTTGAGTGGCAGCGGAGCGGTATGATGCGGTGGACGAGACCGTTGGTGAAGCCCCAGCGGCCTCGGGGGGCGGAGGCGCGACGATGTGCTCGGTGAAGTAGCCCCGGTGAGCTAGGAGACGGCGTCGGTGAAGCGCACCTGATGCGGTGGAAGTCAGTGTTTGTGAGGCACATCGGTTGCCGCGGCCGACGTTGTCGGTGGACCACCCGGTGCGGTGGACGAGGGCGTAGATGAGGTAGTTCCGGTGCGGTGGTGAAGCGCGACCATCATCTGCACAGAGGTGGGGAAAGAGACGAGACGAGGGGCGATTCGAACTTTGCTTGGGTTGGCGGCAAATTAGGGATTTGAGCAATCTGGGCGCAGAAGGGGACGGTGGAGAAGAGAGATTTTGCAGGGCTAGAATTGGGGCCGCTAGATATTTCAATCCGAAACAAGAAGCGCGAACTTATTTTGTCGTCGTCCTTTTTTGGGGGGTGGGTGGGTGCTACCACCACGACACGGCCCTGGTGCGCCTACATTTGAGAATGCAAACGAATCTTCTTTCATTTGCAAACGAATCTGTATGTATTATCATGCCTGTGTTTTCCTTGCAATAATTAGTCATTCGAAACGAGATACTATAAATTAATTAATGAGGAGTTATTTGAAAAAATCGAAACGGTATCCACGCTAACGTGGATTAGAGTGTGTGTCACATAATTAGTTATTTGAATTAGAGTGTGTGTCACATAGCGATCTCCAATTCTAATGTGGATTTTGCATTTCACTGTATCCATGCTACTTTTTTAATACAAATTCATATGTATATGATGAACACCATGGTAGTTAGAAAACTTTTGGATGGATTCAAACATATGACCTACAAAATAGCACAACAAATCGAGTCAATGTCAACTTTTCGAAATCTAGTATGGCACGAATTCGAAATAATTACCCATATGCATGGCCCTCAGTTCAAATCTTACAATGTACACCGAATTGAAACATCGATATTAAGTCTTATACTATCTACATTCAAATGTTGTTTTTAGCCCCCCCACGCACACACGCTACATACTTCATGTATCGGTCAATCTTCCTCTCCTAACCACCTTAGGAAGCTATCAGTTTCCAACACACATCCATTCTTTCTCTCCATATTTCGATCTCTAACTCTCTCAACTACACAACCCCATTTTTCCACTCTGTTATGAAATGTATTTACCTCACACACCTGCCATTGCACCCCATGCCGAGCTCTCTCTCTCCCTCTCCCTCTCACCCTCTCATGCTAAATACATGCATTGCCTATCTAGCCCCCAACCTCTCGTGCACACGCACGCACGTTGTCTATCTAGGTCACTCCCTCGAGACTGTCTCACTCTTTCTTCCGCATGGCGGGCCACACTCGCTCAATCTCGCTCTCTTTATCTGAGTCTCGTTTAACCTCGTTTTCTTTCACACACAAATGATATATCTCCCTGTTCGGGCCTCGATCGACACACTCTATACTCTCTCACACAGATTGTTTATCTAGGTCAGTCCATCGAAGCTGCCCCCACTCTTTCGACCTCATGGCGGGCCACTCTCTCTCTCTCTCTCTCTCTTTGTATGTCTCGATTGACCTCACTCTTTCTCGGACAAAAATGATATATCACCATGTTTGAGCCCAATTTGACTTATTCACATTGTATACTCTCTCACGCACATTGTCTATCCAGGCCACTCTCTCCAACCCATCTCACTCTTTCGATCGCACGATGACCCTATGTGATCGATCGACCTTGCTTCCTCCCACGCACAAAATATATCTACATGTCTGTGGCTGGATCATCTCTCAAGCTCTATCTTACAGCCCTCACCCTTATCAAAAGCTCAATCAGACAATATCTCTCCAGAGCATATATATTTGTTTCATGAATGTCGGACCACACTCACTTTGTGTCTCTATCTATATGTCTCTCGATTGACCTCACTTTCTCACGCCGTATCTTCCACACATTGAAGCTACCTCTCCATCCCTTGCAAAGCCGGAGCTATTTACATTGCGAGGGGCACTATAACCTTGGATTAATTTGTGTAGGCATTTATTCTGGTCGGTTTAGATTATATTTTCGTAGCATTCGGCCCACAACTACTCGAAACACCGTTACAACCCCCGCAACTCCCCTAGTTGATTTCCCTCTGGCTCGGTCATCGCTCTCTCGCACGTCCTTTCTCACCTTCAACGTTGCACCATGGTATTATTGCAAAAAACTCTGTTGTTCTCTTTAATTATTATAAATAAGCTACAAAACTATACACCGATAGTCCACTTGGAATGAAACAAATTTGGACCCACAAATTAAAGTGCTACAAACTACACACCAAGGGGCCCACATGTCATGAAACAAATTTGGACCCATATTTAAAACAATACAGAGGCTAGCCAACTCGCTCCTAGTGAGCTCCCTCGATTTCCTGCTTCGTTGGCCATTCGATCGTGGTCAAACTGGTCTTTGACTTTGTTTCGACCGTTAGATGCTCGCCGCTCTCGCTGCTGGTTTTGACCGCGTGGTAAATTTGCATGGCCAATGACCGGTGGGCTCTTGTTCTGTGCCTATTGGCTGGGTAAGCCGTTTCGAGGTGCGAGTGCGCCCTCTCCCCGCACGCCGCGTGCACGTCGCGCCATTTGCGGGGGCGTGGGTAACCCTGCCGTCGAAACCCCTCGGCCCAATCCAATCGCCCGCACTCTACAACCCTCCCTCTCTCCTCGATCTCTCTCCCTCAGCCGCCACAAACCCTAGGTCCCTTTCCTACGATCCCGTGGTCGCTGCCCCTGCTCCATCCGACCTCCGTGGCGACCGAGGGCCCGATCCGCGCCAACGCCGTGCGGGCGGCGGCCGGGGCGGGCGCGGAGAGGGCCGATGCGGCGGCCGCGGGCGGGGCGGTGGCGGCCAAGGCCAGGGAGGACGAGGTCAGGGAGTACAAGAGTGACGTGCTGAACCCCTCCGCGGAGGAGTTCGTGCCGCTCTCCCGCCGCCTGTCGGCCGACGCGCCCGTCTTCGTCTCGCCCGACTACTATGCTGCTCCGTCCACCGACTCTGTCCGTGCAGGTGGCCAGTTTCCTTCCGCCCCAACCTTTTCCACTGTCTCCCTAGTTCATCCTCCGTCCTTGTTGCCCGAGATTCTCATCTTTTCAGGCAGCGAGGAAGCCACGTGAGGAGAGACCTCGTCTCGAGAATCCCGGGAGGAGGGGCTCAACCAGAGAGGAGCAGATGCCAGCCAGGTAGTCGGCTCGGCTCGACGCCGTCTTTCGTGTCTGGGCCGCGGCAGACCCTAGCGCCGTCCTTCAGGTGTCTTCACGGCTGCAGGAGTGTATGTGAGCCCCCAACCATCTCTCTCTCCCGCACTCATTTTCTCTCTCACACATTTTGCCTTTGTGGTTCTCTGTTCAACTGAAGATGGCTTCAGATAGGACTAACGTTGGAATATTCATGTGTTATAGGCCAATATAGATTTTCATTTAACTTCTGGATTGGTGCAGGTTCGAGGATGTAAATCCATCTGATATGTTGTTGACAGGGATTAAGATTATTGTATTGACATATCTGAGAGTATTGTACTGACATATCTGAGAATTTAATGATCTATTAGCAACTAGGTAGATGTACTCACCTCAAACTATTATTTTTGTGTGCTTCAGCTCATTTAACTACATGTTAATTTACTCATAAACCCCTTGCTGCAGCTACAGGTTCCTTTGTAAAAATTATTGATTATTCTGAAATCTTATTATTAGGTGTTAAGCTTCAGGCTGATGTATTGGTTGAGATCGAGGAGAGAGTGAGCCGTTGCAGAGGAGAGGGGATACGAGGGTGGGCGGAGGTCAGGCATTGCTAACAGATTTGAGGAGGAGTGGGAAAGGTGAAGGTGATGCCGGCCGGCCGGCGCCTCACCACTGGCTCCTGTTTTGCAGCGGCAAAGAGAACGGTGTTGAGGATGTGTTGCTCTATGCACGGCTGTCAGAAGTACATCCTTGCTATAATGTGTATGGTTTCTCTACTTTCCTCCTATTGCTCTATTCCCAATTTTACAAACTGCTAAGTTGGTGGTTGACTTTGTTTCTTTCAGATTTTTCTGTGGCTTTCTCCATTAGAATATTTCTCCTCAACGACCATATCAACCTGTCTGGTGTTTGCACATGTCATTTTGGTTGAGGTGTGTGCAAGATCATCCCTCTCTAAACTATAAATTTGTCTGTATGTTTTGGTAGATTTGATTTATGGGCGGCGAAGGCAGGCTGGCTGTACTACAAGGCGGGGTGCCATTGTTATTTTGGTTTTGGCTCATGAACTTCAAATCAGTTCTCCTATGAAAGAAAATCAATCTGTGTATGCATGATACTTGTTAATACTTTAACTGCAGTTTAGGATACAAATGTGATTACATTAATCATTTGTTAAACAGGTTACCGCCATTCCACCTCTTCCTCGTGATGGTATAGGAGTACATACTAATTCGATAAACAAGAGGCAAAGTTGCCAACGCCTGAGATAGTGGTTCCTACCTCTGGCCTTCGCACCTTTAGTTCCACAAGTAGTTAAGCAACTCAAATGGTAAGAACTTCAGGGTTCTTTTTTCTCTTTCTTTCTTTCTTTCTTTATTTCTTTCTTTTCTCTTGGGACTGTTTATTCTCTGTTTGTATATATTTCCTTTGATTGAAATAAAGGATTGTGTGGCCTTTGCTCCACATAAGGTAGTCAAAAGAAAGTACTTCCTCTAATCCATATTAGTTGTCGCTGATTTAGTAGTGTACTAAATCAATGACAATTAATATGGATCAGAGGAGGTAACATGTATTTTGTTAAAACTGCTTTAAGTAACTAGGGCCAAGTAACATACTATGTGATTGTTGTGTGTGGTCGTGGCATGTGAATCTGATTAGACCATCATAGTTGGATAATAGCAGTCTTGGGGAGGAATACGATGTGTGTTTCAGATATTTAAGAGCGGTTTGATTATGTTTCAATTTCGAAGACATGGTCGTGGCATGTGAATCTGATTAGACCATCATAGTTGGATAATAGCAGTCTTGGGGAGGAATACGATGTGTGTTTCAGATATTTAAGAGCGGTTTGATTATGTTTCAATTTCGAAGACATGGTTTCGTGTTATGCCTTATAAGGTTGAGGCATGTGCTATAGAGGCAAGGAAGATTACTTTGATTTTGTTGATTATTAGGGTTTTTGATAATGCAACTTCTTTTGGAATCTGTTATTAGTGTTTTATATATTGTTCCCCCAAACGTCCTTTTTTGTTTAGTTATGTATTGGCAACCGTTTCCTTCTTCCATTGTAGTAAGTAGAAGTTATATATTTTCCTGTCCATGCCCTTCTTTTCCTAGGCCAGCAATTTGCTTTCTCCTTGGTTTACAGTGGCTGCAGCCTCGTATTTGTGACGTCGTAGCCCCAAAGGTATCCTTCTCTCTATACTGAATCTGATTCTTTGCATTTTGGGTTTGGATATGTTTGCTATTGCCAGCTCTATTTGCACTTAATCAATATATGTGCGTGCACTTGTAGAAGTGAAAGAGAAATTTGGAGGGCGATAAAGGAATATACATAAGGTCCTGAGGAAAATGATACTTGTACATGGTTTGGATTACTCGTGTTTTTTTATTTTGACTGCAAATAACTTCTCTTTTCAACACACTTAGTACGTGATCTAGCAATCACATTATAATAGAGTAAGTGAGAAAAAGCTCTTTATTTGAATGACCAAGAATCCGTGGTGTTCTCCTGAACTGCAAGGAACACTCCACTACGAAACTCACTTAAGCAGGTTGATAGATGATACCTTGTCTTGAGCCTATTTTCTCAAAATAATGAGAGGCTGAATGATTCAGACACAGGATGAACTTTCTCACCTCATCATTTCATTACATTTTGATTTCATTGTGTGGTGTGCTTCGATCTAGGTGAGTTGAGTTGCTGCTTGGTTGGAGATGTTGATGTCGCTCGAGACGCCCGCTGGATTCACCCTTTTCAAGGTTCTGAATAAGGGCAAGCTCGACAAGGTCGAGCTGAGTGTTCGTCACCACCTTAGCTCTTGGTTTGGTTTGGATTACTCATGTTTTTTATTTTGACTGCAAAATAACTTCTCTTTTCAACACACTTAGTACGTGATCTAGCAATCACATTATAATAGAGTAAGTGAGAAAAAGCTCTTTATTTGAATGATCAAGAATCCGTGGTGTGCTCCTGAACTGCAAGGAACACTCCACTACGAAACTCACTTAAGCAGGCTGATAGATGATGTCTTGTCTTGAGCCTATTTTCTCAAAATAATGAGAGGCTGAATGATTCAGACACAGGCTGAACCATCTTTCTCACTTCATCATTTTGTTACATTTGATTACTGATTCATCAAGGAGTTGTTGTTCTGCGTTCACTTATTTCCCCAAACTATATGTACGCATCGCTCGCAAAAGAAATCGATTTAAATCCTCTCCGAAAAAATTTGGACTGTTGTAAGTTGAAAAAATGCATGTGTTCTGTAAGCACTTGAATTGAAGGGCAAAATGAAAATGCATGTGTTGGTATGCTGTTGCTGGCCCATATATCCCAAGACAGGGTATACAGATAGCTTTTGACCTTGCCAGAGCGTAAGTAGTTCATTTGGTTAATCTGTTTTGCGTTTTGACATGCATCATTTGTTGCAGACTGCTAGATCGATGCTACTTCCATTATTATTATTTTTTATTGCCTAAGCACCGAACAAGCACTCTTGCATTGGAGGTGCCCTGAATGGCTTCTACAGATTTGTCCCAATGCAATTAGCAGGCTAGCATATTTGAAAAATGAAATTTTGAATGACATATAGCAGGATATGCATCTATTCCTACTCCTATCTTATATGGACAAATAGATCTAACAGCTGGCTTGCTTGCTTGCAGTGGTACAGGTGTGATCTTCATGGAGCTAGCCATCATTGGATTTGGTAATACATAATCACTTATTCAGAGAGCCCAAGGTGAGAAGGGATGAGCATCTAGAACACCACCACCTACTAATCAGTGAGCTACTATCTGTATTTCAATGAGTTACTTAACAAGAGAAGGCAGGTAGCAATAGAACACGTGCAATTTCAATGTTTACTAATTATCTATTTCTGAATTTATTCGTTCCCAGCTGCTCTGAATCTGGGTGTTTTGCTTGCTGCTTTGTAGGAGTTTCCTACCTTTCTTCTGCAAATATGGAATGCCTTTATGGCATGATCATGTGAAAAAAGTACCTTGATGCAGTAATGGATTTGATTATCACTGGTTACTCTGTTTTCACGAATTACTATCCAACTGTAAGTCTGTTCTATACCCTAAGGCCCATGTAAATCTAATAGAAGATTAAGCTATTTAATTTTAACTAAAAAGGATAATATTCTTTCAGTCGGTTGAATCTGTCCAGACCTGAAAAATACTTATACTTTGAAAGCTTGATATATGAGTATGTAATTTTACAGGTATGTAGATAGCCGACAATGTTATTGTTCAAATGTACTCGAGCCAGGTTTTCGGTGTTTCATTGCAACCAAAAGAATTGGTAATATTGTTTTGATGAAAACATGGCCGCACTTGTCGGTGTTGTAGTGGCATAGGAATTTTTCCCCTAAGATCCACTATGAAGTTGATTAAAAAGTCCATTTTCCCTAAGATCCACTATGACAATGAAAAAGATTTCTGAAAACTGTGTCACCATAAATGTTCCATCATTGTCCATAGTAGACCCATGCCATATTAATTTCAGAAGAATAATTTCTTATTCAGATGTTCATTGTGTTTTTATGTACTGCTATATCTAAAAAAGCAAGTTTCAGCTAAAACCAGAGCCGTGGTTAAGATACTCTTCGCACCTAGGATATGTGTATATGTTCAGATTTCTAACTTTAAACTATAGTTTTAGAAAATGTGGTGCCCTCGCTTATTTTTCTAATGCATGAACTGGGTATGTTTTATGTGTAATGCGTGCTTGATTTCTTTTTGGTTCTGGTGGATTTTGATTTTGTCCACCATGCTTCTCTCCAAAGAGATGAGTCTGTTTTCGCAGCAGCGGGTGATGCATGTGCTTATTGTTGGCTGTTGCTATGTGGTATGCATTTTCTCATTGTTGGCTGTTTGTTGTTTGCTATAATTTGTCGTTAATAGAGTAGTTTCTCCTTTATTGCATTGCATAATGCTAGCAAGCTACATTGCACCATAAACAAAAATAATCCTCTTCCAAGGTTAAACCTGTTTTTTCCTTCTAGCAAAGATCTCTGGAAAAGTTCAATTCCGTTAGCCTATAATATTGCAGTTCTTTCGTATCCTTCAAAGATTTATAAATATTTTCTGTTTCCACTCCATTCGTTCTCATGGATTCTGAAAAAAATATTTTTGTTTTTTGTTGATTAATAATATTGCTCTCCCTTCCAGTTTTGAGGTGGTCGATGCATGTAGAATATACAGACTTTCCTAGAATGGCGCCTTTTAGTTTTTCTGCTTGATGTTAGTTCATTGATGAGAACACCTATGTACATGATTGCTGCATGCATGATATCCTAGTATACACTGAGAAATATTTTTGTTTTCCGGACATTGTTTTCTAAATCGTATCAACATATTACCTGATATGGTCTTTGAAGTTTCTATTTTATAGCGACTCTCTGCACTGGTCAACTTGAGTATGGTATGGTTATCTTTCCTTTTGTTTACAAGAGATGTGTGGTAGAAGCTGTACTCACAGGAAGACTATCATGCTGTGTATAAACCACGTTCTACGATTCACTTCTGTTATGCATATTTACTTTCCAGTTTTAGGACTGAAATCCATCCATTGTAATGAATTTGGTTGTATGGGCACTACCTATTTGACTTAGGCTTGCTTCATCACATATAGACTGCTTTTTCTTTTCCCCATTGCTTGTATGACCTAAAACTATCATGTATATGAGGCAAGTTTTTAGCAATGTTTCACATTTTCTTACTTGCAATACTGTGCTTGCCTATTCAGGTGTTCCAAGACCCAAATCATCAGAAAAACAACACATACAACACTTTTTTCTTTTGAACTTTGGTTACCCTTATACAAGCCCCTGTTCATTTTGTTTATATAGTGGTTAGAATAGTAACCATATGTGCTTGCTCAATACTGATAGATGGAATATTTTCAAAGCATGTATGGTGTGGGTCTGCAATTTGGCGCAATGGGAGATTACTGAAAAATACACATTTTTTCAACATGACATGGTCTTGAAATGGGAGTCTACTATCAAATTAAAATGTGTAGGTACATCTCATTGTAGATGACAAGTATCTATTTTTTTATTAAAGGGGGTTAAATTTGTTATCATATATGCTTGCCTGCTACTAAAACAACTAAAACATGGAATTTCTTTTCATACTGAAGATGGATTCAGTGGGTCTCTACGCCATTTTGTTACCCAACTGACGCCATTTTGTTACCCAACTGACGAACTGAGAAAGAAAGGAAGGGGATAGACAGTCTTCGTTGGCTCTGCCCCCTGTCGCTTCATATTCAGCTCCTCACGGGCTACAGGCATCGCTCTACGTGGGTTGGGCTAAATAATATATGGGCTATCATAATACCTCCTGATCATTATATCTCCGAATATGCACAATAAAGGCATGTTTTTTTCTTAGGTTTCTTATCTTTTTCCTCTTTTTTTTGCAGGAAAAATATGCATGGCCAGGTTTCTCATCATGATAACCATGTTTCCAAACCTGCTAAAAAAATACAACTATGCCAACTTTACTCTCTCATCATAGTGCCCATATTTTCAAACTGAACATATGCATATTATGCAAAGTTTCCCTTTTCTTAGACTATTATCTAACAACGTAATAAACATGTTTAAAAAATAGCATGATTTAGTTGAAGGTTCTTTCAGCATGAAACTATTTTCATTGACAACATGTCTTCAGTAGGTCTATGCGTCATTTGGCGCAACGGGTCAACTAGTACAGATGAAAAAATAAAGGACGAGGATCGAACATGCGACCAGGGCCTTCAAGCTGCACGTCAATAGGCAACATATGTAGAACATCAATGTTTGTTGTACCTCCCTTTGTTCACATAATATTTTTATATTATCACAGCCTATTTAATTGATAACATTTAATATTATTTTTAGTACTATTTGCCTTCACTTATTGGTGGGTTTCATGTGTGCTCTCTCTCTCCTCTCCTGCGTTTAGATGCACGGGCAAACATGAAGAACTCGCGGGCGATGTTGTAGTTGACCATATCTGGACGCATTCATAAGTTACGGCACCAGTTTCACGTGCTAGCAGCACTAGTCAGTGTGTATGTGCAATGCATGTTAATTTGGAAGTATATTAATTGCATGTGAATATTAAGTTGGATATTATTTGCGTGTTATTATGTGATTAGCACTATTTTTGGCATGAAATTAACTGTATGCTAAACGTGTTGAGTGCTCGACATTAAAGTAGTCTAGGTTGTTGGATGACAAGGAATACATGTGGCTTGATGATGTTTTATATTTAATTTCATACGGCTCTAGTAGAACATTCAATCGATCAAATCATAAATTTCGTTTAGTCTGACTCTAACTTTAATTTATATGACGATCAATCTAAAATAAACGGAAATGATAAACGTTCGGATTTTATGCATGGCAATCCGAACGTTTTTCATGGCAAATTTAGATTACGTGGTGGCGGGGGCGTCTTGCGTCGTTGTTGGCGTACTTGTGGACGTTGGCCCTAGCTAAGGAAGGCCACAATGTTCTGGACTTCGGTCTCCAGGAGCGAGTCAACTGGCGGGAGGAGGAGGTTGGTGTTGGTGCAAGGAAGCGGTCGACGACGGCCATCCATGCCGCTGAGGGGGGCATTGGCACCCGCGGGGACATGCGCTGTCAACGGCACGGCGGAGACATTCGTGTGCACGGGCACCGGCACGGGCACGCACGTCAGTGCACACGCATGCACATGCGCTGGCAGGTGCACGGGCACTGGCACGGGTGTGCGCGTCAGTGCACGCGCAGGCGCATGCACTGGCAGGTGCACAGGCGCGTGAAAGTCGGCAGGGACCTCGTGGAACCCCGTGGCATCAAGCTCGGCGACAATGTGCGGCTCCCAGCCCATCAATGCCAAAGGGATGGGCGCTGGCGTAGTCGGGACGACGGGAGGCGGAACGGGAGCGGGGACATGCGCGGCGTCTTCCTGCAAGGCCAGTTCAAGCTTGTCTCAAAGCGCCTTATGTTCTCGAGACTCCGGCTGGGTGTCTTCCTCAAGAAACTGGAAGACCAAGGGCAGACCATCATGATGCGGCATGGCATACGTTTAGGTCAGGCTGGTTGGAGGTAGACGACAGGAGAATCAGAGAGGAAGAGAGAAGATTGTAGCGATACCGGGTAGTGCGGGGTTGATTTTAAACTGCGACGCTGGCGCCATTAAAAGTGGGAGCAGTTGGGACAAAGATGGGCGGCGGAGCCTGGTCAAAGGGCTTGCCTCCCGGTGAGCCTGCACCACGGTCTGCTCGCATGCCTCCCTGTCAGCTGGCGCAACGGTCTGCTCACACGCTTCTCGTCGACTCACACGCTTGCTCGGACGACACCTGCTGATGAGAAGCGGGACTCGTGGAGGCACCTAAACGCCCATGGTTTCAATAGTGGAAGCATTTGCCTTAACGTGACAGATCTTTATTCCAAAATACCTTGGCTCTTCATTTGTGCAACTTGTCATAAGCAGCTTGTCTCAAATTGAAGAAAAAAATTACGAAGTAATATTTGTGCCATATCACGTGACCATGCTCAGTTTTAAGAATTTATGGTCATTTTTGGATTTTCTGAAATTAAAGATCCAGGATTTGAAACAATATCATAACCTGCATCATGCAATAAATTTTCAAGCCATACATCTGTCCTGTTGTATTTCTTAAGAAAGGATTTGGTCAAACATTTTTCTTAGTTAGACTTCAGACAAGTTATATATGCAGAGCAAAAGGATAATCCCTCCATACCAGTGCATTGCCTGATATATTAACTCAAGTACTAGGCACGAACAAACGAAAAAAAAACGGGCTCAATTATGTGCTCATCCTAGTGTAGTAGTAGTAGTACTAGGCAATGCAGTTGACGGGTGACCTTGGCGAGCGGCGGCCGAGGGAATTGAACCATGCTCGGCACGGTAGGTAACGTTGTCTAGTTACTTTTTTGAACACAACTGTGTCTAGTTACTAAAGCATCCCTCCGTTGTTCATCGGCAGTCATTATGGACCGGGGACATGAGGGGAATTTCCTAGGGCTGGAATTTTGGCCGCCAGATATTTCGACTCGAAACGCGAAGGCTCGACTGGTTGGGGTTGCCTAATGTGCATACCACGCACGCCACCAGAAGGACACGAGCCCGTTTTTTAGGATCAACATGAGCCAAGGTCTGGCTGGTACGCCGTTGGGTCCTACCATTCGAGAATACGAAAGGGACCTGTTAAGTTGCCAAACGAATCTATGTGTATTACAATGCCCGTATTTTCCTTGCAAATACTAATCTCAATGTGGTAATTGATTTATGACGAGTTGTTGAATTAGAGTGAGTTTGTGATATAGTGATCTCAACGTGGATTTCACATTTCATGGTATCCCTGCTAAGGTTTTCAATGCAAATTCAAATTTAAAAGATGAACAATATGATGGTGAGAAAACTTTGTATGTATCAAGCACATGACCACACACACACACCCACACACGAACACAACAACAATCCAATAAGTATAGTGCATCTATTTTTCCAAACCATGCATGTATGGCACGGATTCAAAAATACTCCTTCTGTTCCTAAATATTAGTCTTTTAGAGATTTCAACAAGCGACTACATACGGAGCAAAATGAGTGAATCTACACTCTAAAATATGTCTATATACATCCGTATGTGCCAGTCCACTTGAAATCTCTAAAAAGACTAATATTTAGGAACGAAGGGAGTAAAATGTAAGACATGCATGGTCCTCAATTCAATATTTAAAACGAACATGAAACTGAAACATGAATATTAAGTCTAGTACTACAGTACATGCAAATGTTGTGTTTAATTAGGCGGAGCTATGATTGTCGGGGGTCACCCCCTCAACCTTAGATAAAATTGTGAAGCTCTGTTTAGGGTTGTTTAGATTATATTTGTCCCCACCCTCCCAACCACCGATTGGTTGTGCACCCCCACCCTCCTCCCCGGGAGAATATCATGTGCCCCCATACCTTCTATGCTATATGCCGATACAAGTCGCTTGGAGCTTGTAGATCTGAGATATAGCAGCTCACATGATGTCTTAATATTTTTATAGGAAACCTTGATGGGTTTGAGAATTGCACACAATTTGTACAAAAACTACTCAGATGCCCTTGGATCCCATATCCAACAACCTGGAAGCTCGTATCACCGTAGCATCTAAGATGAAGGAGGACATCATATTCTCCTGTATGTAAGAATATCATGTGCTACCACACCTTAAATGCTTTGGTGATACAAGCTCTTCGGAGCCGTTGGATTTGTGACCCAACGCCTCCTCGGTGGTTTGAGTGGTTTTTTTGCAGAAAAGCCCCCAAAGAATTCAGCCACTGCTTACAAGCACAAAGACTGCTCAGATGCCATTGGATCTCAGATCAAACGACCTTGAAGCTCGTATCATCGTAGCATCCAAGCTGCGAGAGCACCTTATGTTTTCTCGCATGGGAGAATATGAGGTGCTCCCGCACCATAGATTCTATGGTGATACGAGTTCACGGAGATCTAACGGCCCACAGTAGGAGGTTTGAATGTTTTTGCAATATACGACTGAGAGAGTTTGGGAATTGTGCAGAAAGTACAAGTACTATGCATGTGCCATCTGATCACTGATCATACGATCTAGATGCTCATATCACCGTAGCGGGTAATTAAGCTACGGGGAGCACCTAATATGAGCAACGGGGAGCCGTTGGATCCAAGATGCAACGGCACACATGAGGCCTGAATGTTTTATTTGCAAAAAAACCTTTGGAGAGTTTGGAAATTGCGCATAATTACAAAGACTACTCCCAAGCCATTGGATCTCACTTCCAACAGTGTAAAAACTCATATCACCATAGCATCTAAGCTGTGGGGTGGATGTGATATTCTATGCCGCTATCATTTTTGTTCATAAACTTGTAAAATACGTGCAACTTGTGCCATTACTTGTCTAACCGCGCAAAGTGTTTGTTCAAAAAACCCATCCTACACTGAAATATCGGAACAACACACGGGTGTCCCACTTGTCATTAATCAAATTTGGACCTAAAACTAACAAATCTGAAAGACGAGATTCAAACTGGCAACCTGGACTACAAAGTGTAAGTCGATAGCCTGAAACAACAACGGCTGTTGGCTTTGTCCCATAACTTGATTTTATACAGTATTACGTTGAGTAGAGTAGAGGGAGTGCCTCGTCTACACGTGCATGACCGTTGACTCACTTACTGGTGGGTCCCTGGTCTGCGATCTCTCTCTTCTGTCCATCGTCTAACCTTTGCACGGGCACACACGAAGAGCGGCGCTAGCTTGCCGTGGTGTTATTACAATTAAAAAAAAGCTTGGAAAATAGAAAAATCGCCTAGAACAAGAGGCGTTGTGGCTGGTCGAGACAGAGCTAACCACACCTATCCTCCATGCCATGTTAGCATGATGAAGCTGTGTGGCTAGTGGGGTGTTTTTGACCGACTGGCTGGGTCCCGAGGTCGAACAATAGGTACTACGTCTGATACAGTAAATTTTTACACACACATTTTTCCTCCGTGCCGAGACATGGAACACCCTACCGCGCGGTTTTGGGGTCCTCCCGGGTGGTGCACGTATATATTCTTCCTGATGTGGGACGCCCTACCGCGCGTTTTCGTCGAAGCAAGTAAATAAACGAGTCTTCAAATCACAAAAGACCGCTTTTCCCGCCGAGTACATCAGTGAAGCATGGTGGCTAGCTAGTTGGGCTAGTTCGACCGATTAGCTAGGCCGCCGACACATTTGTTTTTTCACCCCTTTTTTATCTACTTGCCGGCAGATAAATTTAAACATCCACCGCGCGTTGCTCTGGTGTTTGAGTGCGGCAGGATTTTTAATTTTTTGATTGACGGGAGCAGGCGCAACATGATTTTTAATTTTTTGATTGACGGGAGCAGGCGCGGCAGCAATTAGTCACGATGACTCCGCCTGTAAAACCAACTGCTCCCTGATGTGAGAAGTCGTCGACTGGTGTTTTACCATGGTGAAAACCAAAAGATTTCCCGCTCCTCGGCTGGCTCCCTCCGCCTTCCCGTAGATTGCATTGCCTTTTAGTCGTTTCACCCCCTGCATCACCAACGTCGTGCGCCTCAAGAAGCAGAGGGACTTTGGTGGTGTTTAGGCACCCTCTGCATTGGGCATGTCCATCTATCGGCGCAATATGACCGTTGGATCAAACTCAGACGGTGAAGATCAGTCACTGTAGCACAAAGCGTGTGGGTGTGTTTGGTTGCATTCTCATCTCAATATAGTGTGTAAGTCACCTTATGAAAACCAAATAATCCCAAAACACTTAGGCACGATACATTAACTCTCTCCCCGTTTCTTGTTTTGTGACATATCAACCAATAAGAGACGTGGGCCGTGCATGCTTTCAATGACTTGAGACTAATAAACATGACATGCAGTGGTTAGTTTATTGCATGCAATGCTATTAATTAGCAAAAAGACATTAAGTTTTCTTGTTTTCCTCTCTGCCTTGGTCGCGACAACGTAAGATGACTTACACACCTAGACGGAGTAGTTGTTTCCTCTTCGTGTATTTGTGTTAACCTACTAGTGTGGACTCATGCACCCTTCATGCACTCTGCCAAACACCCAAAAGTGGGTCGAGAAGGGAACTTTCGCTCCCATCCCGTGCACCCTTCATACACCCTGCCTAACACTATTCGTGCTTCATATGGTTCATGTTTCGTGGAGTACTGTAACACCGTACTCTCCGTGCGCTGTAGACCTAGTTCTGTTAACATTGATCTCACCGTTCATTCTCGACCAGACAGTCGAGAAAGCGGTACTATGTTACTACATTACTATTCATATAGTTGACATGCGCACAACATCATTTGTTGTCTTCATATCTTACTACACTAGCAACAAGATTATGTAGTACTGACGTATGAACCACGACACATGCCTAGTAGTAGGAGCACTGTGTATGTTCAAGTGGCTGCCGTGTTTTGCACTTCTCCGTCGTAAGAGTGGAAATGCTTGCTGTAATCATTTTCTTCTTCAGAAAAACAGTGGACACGCTCTACCGTGCAGATCCTCCTCCAGCCATGCACTAAATTACTCACTTTTGCCGACGTGTGGGACAGCCAGCATCGGGGTCCACCAGCCATGCACTAAATTACTCCGTAGTAGAGTGATGATAGACTACCCCGATCGAAGCGCCGCAGTAATGCCCAATGAGCCGTCAAATCACAAGACCCCCTCCTTTCCAGCAGTAAGTTGGACGGACGAAGCAACCATCATTTCACTCTTCTCTCTCAGCTTCCTCTCTACCCAACCCCCGCTTCTCCCTCATCTTGTTCCTCATTTCTTCAAGAAAACCTCGACCTGATTCTGCCATTGTTCTTCCCTCCCAAAGAAGGAAAGGTGAGCGCATCAATGGTGTTGATTCTGGCCAAGGCCCGGTCTTGCAACCCCGAGACTGATCCTATAACTCCCTCTCTTTTCTTCTTTTGGGTTTGTGATTATGGTTTCTTTTCTTTTATTTCTATTTGACAGTTTCTTGATGGACGCTAGAGCACCGGTCGAAGTGATGTCTATGGCTTTGGCCAAAACCGTCGAGGCTCATGGTACGAAGAAGCGCAAGCACCCCGCCGAGACTACCGCAGACAAGCTCAAAGCCATCGCCCTGTCCAAGCCCCCTCTTCGGGATCCCTCATTAAGCAAGTCCAGGTAATATCTCTTCTTGACGATCTTTTTCTCGATGTTGATCGTATTTTTTCATCTAACATGTAGTACTAGTACTAGTAGTACAACTTTCTAGGTGATCTTGCATGTGATTTTTGTGTGCCAAATGATGGTTTTAAATTCCTCTTTTGACCAAAACATACGAGAGGTTGACACTGATTTCTTATAGATTGCTTTCAACTACTCCCTCTGTCCCAAATTTCTTGTCTTAGATTTGTCTAGATATGGATGTATCTAATACTAAAATGTGACTTGATACATCCGTATCTAGACAAATCTAAGACAAGAATTTTGGGACGGAGGGAGTACTTTATGAACGTCAATGCTACCTTTGAAGAGGGTATATTTTCCTTAGTAACTTGTGTTATGGATATTGCAAGTAATCCCTCTGCTCTCATGGCTTAGAAGACATGTTCCAGTGTCTTTGTTCACTCGTTTCTGTGCGTATACGTAGTCATATATGGAGTATAATATCGAAAATCATCTTATATTTCCGAACGGAGGTAGTAATAAAATATGATTTCTGTTTGAATTAGAACCAGGTCCGTGGTGGAGATGAAGTTCTCAAAGTCATGCCGTGTGAACTGGAAGACCCGAGGATGAGTTCTACTGCTAAACTATCCAGCTACTGTGTCCTTGTCGCCACGTGTCCTGAACTAGTGTTTTCCTGTAGCATTGTTGTCAGGCGTGTTCTCGAGGTTGTACCTGAGCACAACAATTTCCTGGCTGTGCCTTTGATTACAAAGGGTGTGGTTCTTGTAAATCTTCCCAACAAATCTGATGTGGCCTATCTTCATGATCATGTTTATGAGTGGAAAGACCGCTCTGTTTGGTTCTCCAAGGTTGACAAGATGGTGATGGTGCATGTAGACATCTCTCACGAAGTCCATGACCTAGTCAGTTATGCGGGGTTCATCCCGTAGGTCGGTGGCAAGAAATAGTCTACAGAGTTTAATTAGTGCAACTTTGCTTGTCTGTAGTAAGTACTAGTGTTCAATACTTGATTTGTATTTGTGAACCTTGTATTGTTTATTAGTACTGCCGCTTTTGGTGTGTGGTCAGTCCTGAGAATGGTCTATGTTATTGTCTGTCCACTCAATTCAATCTGTATATTTTGAAGTATCCAGATCATCCTTTTTGCGAGGACGGTTTATCAATTATGGTTACACTCCAATATCTATATGCATTGCAGGGTTTATCGCACCCACCAGGATTTCCAGTCCCATGGATGTTCGGTCCATACGATTTGTCACGACCTTTGGACTGTCCTACTTGTGGGAGTAGGCGGGGCCCCTGCATGCCACCCGTAGTTGGACGATGAATCTTCTATTTAGTACTTCAACATAGTGATTTCCTGGTAAGGATTCACTCGTGTCACATCAAGTAAATCTTATTGATTTACTGTCTAAATCTTATTGATTTAATGTCATGTTTTTTTCTTTTCCTGCAATTTTACGATGCAGGTTTTGCCATGTGACATTCATCACAGAATAAACCGTTTGGTTTGCTCTACGATGGCTATTTTTGCAGGTTTCACTTCTTATGTCGTGTCAGTAACGAAGGCACTGTCCATCACTTATATTACTGGCTGATCTAGCGGAGGATCGGGCATCGACACCGACACCTGCTCCAACACCGGCACAAGCTCTACAAGGAGCACCATCTCCGGCAATAGCAGTGGCTTCGGCACCTGCACCAACACTTGCACTTGCATCTGCTCCGGCCCGTGTAGCGACAACCGAACGAGCAGTTGCACCGGCAACAGACTGGACTGCAGTTCACACTTCATATACCAAAGTCCTTACAAAAATCGACATGTCCACCTTCTTGGTAAGCATTGGGCGCCCAAGTGTTTCGTTCTTTTTTATTTCCATGTTGTTTCACATGATTCACTGTGTTGATCTAACTGTTTGGGTATGTCTTCTTGTTTGCAAACAGAGAATTCCTAGAGCAACGAGGAAGTCGTTCAACAATCCAGGCGACAGCGGCCAAGTTTCTCTTACCATGCGCAACCTTGGTGTGAATGAACCTGCTCAATATACCGTAAGTACAAAGGATGGTCGCATGATGATTGATGCTTAAGGATGGTCAAGGTTCAAATCTAAATCATATCTTGCGGTAGGGGATGATGTCAAAATTGAACTTTCTCAGCAAGGAGAGCTGGTCCAAATCAACTTTGAAATTCTTCAGTACTGCCGAACTGATCTATCTGCTGAGAGACTTTGATGTAATACTCTGGCATGGTGAAACAAGTGTCCTATGTGTATAAGTAGTACGACATTATTATTGATAGAATTGCAACTCTGATTGCTTGTTAGGAACTGTCGTTTGATTTCATTCCAACAACTACTGTGCTTTATTCAATTTTGTGTATTCACCTTGTGACAGCATCTAAAACCAGCGCCATACCGACCGCTTGCAATATGAAAAGCGCCGAGGTAGAACACATGGGCCCCCAAACATGCAGGCCCACCGGCCTGTGGCCCAAAGTTCAGAACCATGAGCCTGTCTGAGTATTTCTTAGCTGAACCCCCATAATGCCCGTGCATTGCACGTAACATCAAGATGCATTTGTATGAGTATTTTATCTTGTGAGAGAAAAGGATGAACGAGGGAAGGCCTTATTTGAAAATGCGGAGAGGTGTGTGGGTACCTTTTTGCAAAATTGCCATAGCTTCCTTCCTATCCGTCAGATATAAATCGGACGACCTATATTGCAGAATGACAGGCACACCATCATCACCAACTCGTCTATACCGTGTTAAAAAATTCTGTTTTTTATAATTATATATGTTATATAAATTCCCCTTAATTTTTCTTATGTATAAAGTTGTCATATAACAGATCTTTATATTTCTTTATAGAGGGAATATCTCTATGTCAAAAATATATTTATGTGTAATAACTAGTTACTCCTGTCTTTCTACTTCCTTGCGCTGATATGTGGGGCATCCGACAACGGGGTCCACATGCCATATGCACCAAATTAGAGTGCACAACTGCACGGTAGACACACCCCGGTCGTTGCATCGCATTAATGCCCAATGAGCCGTCAAATCACAAAAACCCCTACCTTTCCAGCTTTAGAAGTAAGCTGGATGAACGAAGCGGCAATATTTCACTCGGCCTGAATCCCTTCTCCCTTGTCAGCTTGTTTAGAGAAAACCCCCGCTCGGCGATTGCATAGGGTTTTCTCATGGAGAACCTGATACGAATTCTTCATCCATCCCTGATAAATCCAAGTCCCTTGGTCGCGGTTACTCCTAGGATGGCAGCCGCCGCCGTTGATGCATTTTTCTTCCTACTGAATCTAGTGTGTTTCATTTGCAGTGCCCAAAGTGCGAGGACCCTACAGGTTTCTGCGCCCTCGGCAAGACGCCACACTTGTCCCTTCTAATCCTAACATAGGATTTTAAAACGCGCACAATATGTTCCTAGAATCCTCTTTTCTATCCGGGAGGGTGGGTTTTTTGAACATGATGTCGACTAATTTGGAAATTTGGATTGCTATATTTGGATAAAAGGTACTAGTACCATGGTCAACACTGACGTGAAGGAGGAAAGTATTTCTAGATTTGGATATAGGGAATACATTGTGTTCTCATATTATTTTTCCTGTAGTGCATTCCTTGCTCTGCCAGAACACATGTACTCAAGATGCTCGGCCTTGCCATAACTGAATACACCAGTTTATTGGTAACAGTGAAGACAAGCCATGGATATAGGTTTCGAGTTGGGTTCATGAACCAAGAGGATCGCTGCTTTTTTTATGGCTGAACTTGGATAAACTTTCTCAAGTGTTACAGACTGAAAGTTGGCGCATGAATGTTGATGGAAATAGCAGAACCTGGTCTCATCTTCACTGCGATCTTCCACCCCGACATTGTTCCAATTGTTCATCCATGTTAGTTTTGTATCTGGTTCTTGCTTGTTGCCTCGATTACTTCTTAATCCACCTATTCTGTCTAACTGATCACAATTTAACTTTAGAAGTAGCAACGAATCTCTCACGAAGATGCTACTTCTAACTAATATTTTCTTATAATTGGTGGCACGTGTAGGTTTTTTCAGAGTTAAGCAGGCTGCTCGTTTGTTATTTTGTAACAACTCGGCTGTTACTGATGGCACTAAAGTTGACTGGGACGACATCCACAAGTTCCTACACTTTATTGATCGTCTTGAGGTCCTTGTGGGGCGTTTCAATGTTGGAAGGCCACGTGGGATATGTGTGCCACTGCTGCACTCGTTGAACAGGTCCAACTGTGTCGAGAAACTTATGGTACGAGCTATTTTCTATTATATATGTTGTTCATAAACTATTGCTTATACATTGTTTTACAGCTATGATCTTCTTGAAATAGAAACTGCCCAGTTCTATTGTTCCTATACAGATGCCTGACCATGGTCGGGTCAAACTTGCGCTTGGTCACAACATGACGTTTATGTCGACCTACTCCATTCCCCTTGGAGGTGAAAAGATACTTATTCATGGGTGGTCTCAAATAATGAAGGCCAGTCCATCTTGGAGAATAGGACAGAAGATTATGTTCCTGCTTTTCCATGGATCTAAAGCGAATATCCTATTTATTGACCACATTGCGAGATGAAGCCGCTTTCAGAAGGTTGTGGATGCGCGGGGTGGCGCCTGGGCCTTGTCCTGGGGCTTGGCGGCCTCACCCTTGGTTAACTGTAGGCAAAGTAGCATTGCTCGAGGCGTGCTTTGTACGGTTGAACCTGTATAAGTACTCATATTGCTTTCAGCTGTGGTTGTTAAGTGCCCCTGCTGGTTTCAGTTAAGGTTGTTAAGTACTCCTGCTGCTTTTACAGTCTGTCGTGTTTCTTCAGTCCTGTCTTCCTCCAGCTGCCAATACCAAACCAGCACTGGCGGGGCCGTCTGCTTCCGCCTCCAACAGTTGGCTGCACCTTAGCGCACGCATCGCCGCCCCACCGTCTCCTAAATCGTTAACGCCGACGTCCGAGGCCTCGCCGTCGTCCTCCGCGCGCTTTGGTGCGCTCGCCGCGTCGCCGCCCTCTCGCGTTGTCAACATGGTCAACAAACAACATGAATCGACAGAAGTATGTGGAGAGGATGACATTAGGGCCCACCATGTCAGCATATGGAAAAATAAAATGCTTCCTCCTAGTGTTTTCCTGACATCTGGGACCCACGACATTGTGAGCGTATATAGTCAATAGACAAGAGAACAACACAAGATCGGCTGACACCTGGGACGTAGCAGCTCGAGCAATATTTTTTTGTTGAGACGGAGCAGGGTTTGAACTGGGCTGTGGCCCGTCTAGCCCAGGTTTATATTTTATGTTCACCATGTGACCATCCCAGCTATTTTTTCTTTGTGAAAATGAGCCCAGTTTATTTTTTTTGAAGAATACCCAATCCAGGCCTACTTATTTTTCTACGCCCTGATGGGCTGCTACTCTTTCAAGACGCCTGCAAATCTTGAAAGTAATATGAAATGGGTTGTAAATATAAAAAAGATGACAAATTGGCAATTACTTTATAATTTCTGAATTTTTTTACATTTTCATATTCCTATTTCACTGGGCATTAACCTAATTTAAATATATCTTCAAAGTACTTTAAATCTGGCTCAACATTTCAGTATTAAAAATAGTTTGGAACCTACAAAATATGCGAAATTGGCCATGGCCAACCAAAAAAAGGACTGCAATAAATTGCATAAGAAGTCGCAATGAGCTATATATAAATTATTAAAAAAGAGGGAATGGTATGACTTATGGGCCTATTAAGTTGACGCGTATGCAAGATTTTTTTAGTTATTATATACGTCAACAAACGATTCTAGCAGACGTAACTGTTGGATGTCAATCCAACAGCCGTTGTGTTTCTTCAATCTCTGATCTTCTTGCTCCAGCCGCCAAATCCAGTGCCGGCGGGACCACTTGCTCCCGCCTCTCGTGCAGGCCTCACCGCCCCTACTACTCCCACCGCTGGCCAGGGCATCCCTGTACTCACCCACACCCCCTGTTATTCTGCGGTGACGGCAGCCTCACACCGCAGCCGAACTAGTGAACCCTCGTACTCCTCTCCGCATGGGCATCCACTGCCGCGTCTACTCCGGCTCCGCGTCGTCCCCTTCCTAGGCCCCGCCGTCGTCCACCGCCCTGGTGCTCTCGGCGCGGCGTGGTCACTGTGGTCAAGGAACGACTTCCATCGGAAGAGTACTATCGTGGAGAGGATGACAGCTGGGTCCACGGCAGCCGCAAGGAAGTGCCTCCTTATTACGCGAAAAATAATTATTCCTCCACCTGACAGCAGGGACCCACCGGACGGGCCACCGTATTTGGAAAAAAAGGTTCCCCCCTGACTGCTGGGACCCATTGGACGGGCCACCATATTTCGCGAAAAAACGTTCCCCCCGCTGCCAGCTCAGACCCAGCGGAAGTGCCTCCTTATTACGCACAAAAAAATGAATACTCCCCCTGCTAGTTGGGACACACCTTGGTGGGAGGCTGACTTGTGGGCCTACTAAGTTGACGGGGACGGAGTGCTTTGTCAACTTTGTCAATATGAACGATTCTAGCTCCAGTGACCGTACGATGTCAATCCAACGGCCGTACACTACAAAAAAAGACATATCCGTGACATTTTGGGCCGAACGAATTTTTTTCTATCATACATATGACACTTCTATGACGATAATTGTGGCAAAACCCGGTATCATCATACATGTGGTGGGCTCCTACTTCTATGACAAAAAATCGTGACAGAAAAATGGGCTTTTCGTCCTGGGCAGGCCGGAGACGCAGCTGCATGACATTCTTTGGGCCTTCCATGACGGAAAAAACCGTGGTAGAAGCGAGGGAGAGGAAAATTTCGGGGAGTTCCCGGTTACGGTGGGAGGTCGGGGGCCGAGCGATGCGCGTTTCTCTCGTACACGTACGCGCATGTGTGCGAGGCGTTGGCTCTAACTGAACCCGAACGATTGCACTGCAGGCTACGCATTACTGAACCCGAGCGATCGATCGATGGCTGTTAACTGAACCCGATCGAGCGATTCCTTCGCTACTGCTGCTAACTAAAGCCGATCGATTGGATGAACAGTGAGTGTTGCGGGGGAAGGG
>NC_041382.1:139180921-139192524 GCF_002162155.2 Triticum dicoccoides | reverse complement strand
GAACAGGACCCCGTGGTGTGGAGGGCTGGATGAACAGTAGATGGTGGAGGGGTGCCCGTGGAGGGGTGGTTGAACAGGACCCTGTGGTGTGGAGGGATGGATGAACAGTAGACGGTGGAGGGGTGCCCGTGGAGGGGTGGTTGAACAGTAGCCGGTGGAGTAGCGCGCGATGGAGGCTGGATGAACATGAGCCCGTGGAGGCTGGAGGAGGTCGACGGTAGCCCTAGAGGCTGGAGGAGGTCGACGGTGGAGATGAACAGTATCCCGTTTCGTCCGTTTTGCGGTACGCCACACCCCTCCCGATGAACAGGACCCCCGTTTCGACTATAGGAGGTCCATTTCATCCGTTTTGCGGTACGCCACACCCCTCCAGATAAACAGGACCCCCATTTGGACCGTAGGAGGTCCGTTTCGTCTGTTTTGCGGTACACCACACCCCTCCCGATCAACAGGACCCCCGTTTTGACCATAGAAGGTCCGTTTCCTCTGTTTTATGGTACGCCACACCCCTCCCAATCAACAGGACCCCGTTCCAAACGTAGGAGGTTCGTTTCCTCCGTTTTGCGGTATGCCAGGCCTCGTTTCCATCGCCTGTTCCATCCAAGCCCTCCCGATGAACACGACCATGCATTCCGTTCTGACCCAGCCGGTTGGCTCCCACGCGTTCCGTTGCCTCCCGATGAACACGACGCATTCTGTTGCCTCCCCATGAACATGACGCATTCCGTTGCCTCCCGATGAACACGACGCATTCCGTTGCCTCCCAATGAACACGATGACGACACTGTTTTTCCGTTCCGACCCAGCCATGTACACGAGCCCTGGCTGTATGTATGCGCGAGTAGGCGTTTGAGACCCCACCCGTATGTACACATACGTGGCCGTATTTTCTTTCTTGCACCCTGGCCGCTGTACATACGTGTACATGCTACGTACGTGCCTCTACTACGACACGTACGCGCCTCTACTACGACACATGCGCGCCTCTACATCCACCAGTATATATGTACGTACACGTTCGTAACCAGAATGACAACGCTACGTACGCTTCGACCAGGTGGGTCCCGACTGTCAGGCACTTCCTTGCGTGCGAAGATGTAGCTGGTGGGTCCCAGCAGTCAGTGGGGCGAATCATTTTTTTGCCCGGACACACTTCCTTGCGTGCGAAGATGTAGCTGGTGGGTCCCAGCAGTCAGGGGGCGAATCGTTTTTTTGCCCGGATGCAATTCCTTGCATGCAAAGATGTAGCTGGTGGGTCCCAGCACTCAGGGGGGGAACATTTTTTTTGCGAAATATGGTGGCCCTTCCGGTGGATCCCCGCTGTCAGGTGGAGGAATCATTATTTTGCGTGTAATAAGGAGGCACTTCCTTGCTGCGGCCGTGGACCCAACTGTCGGCCTCTCCACGTACGGTCCATGTCTGATGGAAGTCGTTCCTTGACCACGCCGCGCCGAGAGCACCATGGCGGTGGACGACGGCGAGGACTAGGAAGGGGATGACTCGAAGCCGGGGAAGACGCAACAGTGGATGCCCACGCGAAGAGGAGTACGAGGGTTCACTGGTTCGGCTGCGGTGTGAGGCTGCTGTCACCGCAGAATAACAGGGGGTGTGGGTGAGTAGAGGGATGTCCTGGCCAGCGGTGGGAGTAGTAGGGGGCGGTGAGGCCTCTACGGCATCACAGCCGACCACGGGAGGCAGGAGCACGCGGCACGACCGGCGCTGGTTTGGGCGGCTGGAGCAAGAAGACCAGAGGTTGAAAAAGTACTACGGCCGTTGGATGAACATCGTACGGTAATAGGAGCTAGAATCGTTCATATTGACTAAGTTGACAAAGCCCTCCGTCCCCGTCAACTTGGTAGGCCCACTAGTCAGCCTCCCACTATGCTGGGTTCCAGCTGGCAGGGGGAATATTCATTTTTTTGTGCGTAATAAGGAGGCACTTCCTTGCGTGCGAAGATAGCTGGTGGGTCCGACATGTCAACGGGGGGCACGTTATTTTCGCGAAATACAGAGACCCTTCCGGTGGGTCCCAGATGTCAGGTGGAGGAATCATTATTTTGCGCGTAATAAGGAGGCATTTCCTTGTGTGCGGCCGTGGACCCAGCTGTCAGCCTCTCCACGCACAGTCTATTTCCGATGGTGTCGTTCGTTGACCACGTTGACCACACCGCACCGAGCGCATCCAAGGTGGTGGATGATGGCGAGGCCCCGGACAACAACGAACCGGAGATGGGAAGACGTGGGAGTAGAGTCGCAGACGGAGAGGTGTACGAGGGTTAACTAGTTCTAGTGCGGTGTGGTTCGGCAGTCGGTGGAGAAGAACAGGAGGTGTGGAGGGGTGGAGGGATGGCCTGGCCAATGGTGGAGTAGCGCTTCATAGCAGCAGGAGGCGGGAGGTGGTCCTGGCGGCGCTAGAGGAAGAAGACGAGAGATTGAAGATGGATGCCGGTCGTTGGATGTAAATCCAATGGCTAACATGTCAGAATCATTTGTTGACTAAATTGACAACGACTTGCGTTGGCTTCGACCTATTGGCCCACATTTCAGCCTCAAAAAATGTGGCACGTATCCAACCCATTTTTCAGAATTTATATTTTTTTTTGCATGGTAGAATTTATAGTCAATTTGATATTTTTTTGAATTGCAGCCATTAGCTGGGCTTGGTGAACAAATAATGTAGCATCCATGCATCCCATTTATTTTATTTCCTAGAAAATTACAGGCCATTTGCACTTTCTCGAAATACACAATTATGCTGGGCTGATTCTAATTATAATGTTGGGTTGGGCCAGGAATGTTATCAAAAAATAAAAAGGGGCTGAGCATTTTGTTATAAATATATTTAAATAATAAGTGATATTATTACATTCGTCCTTAAATCTTACCAAGCTTTTTTACACAATCACTAGGATTTTCGTGCCAAAACAATCCAGGATTTTATTTGTTAAGAAATTATTTTTATAAGTTAATAAGATGTGGGATATTGTTTTCTTACATATGTAAGTATCTGTTAAATATATGATGACAATAAAAATAATATATAATAACATATAAAATAATTTAAATATATATAATATAGTTAGAAGGGAAACATAAGTTGGACCTGGCGTTCCTATTGTTATATAGAAAAATAGAACAGACCTCTGCGTTTTCTTCAAAAAAATACATAAATTGGGCTGCCAAAAATAAAACCTCGGATGGGAGGTCCATAGGCCGGTCGATACATGACGGCCCTAAGAAAATACAAACAGGCCTATGGACCTCCCATCCGAGGTCGTGGGCTGCGCATGTTAAAAATGAAAGCCTAGTCGGGGCAGCCCAAAACCACGTCCAACACTTGCCAAAACTTCGTCCCTCGTTTTCTCTGTGTTTCGCACACTCGACATTGTGTGGGCATTTTGACTGTGCATCATATGAAGATGTGCTATGCATGAATGTTGATCAGCATGATGTTAACTGGCTAGTAGTTCCATTTTCGACCCTGTTAGAAAAGGCCATGTTAATATAAATGCTCTGCCTCTGAAAGTTGCAGTTTCTTATCTGAAACTAAAACTTGCAGTTTCTTATCTAAGAATCACATTGTCTGCACCTTTGTACTCCTATGAAACTACATTTTTAAGTGCTAAAAATAGATCTCTAGAATTCATAAAATACTTCATATGCTCAATACTGCAAATCTGAAATTCAAAAGACATTTATATCTGAAAGTACTCTCAAAATACACAACACAAAACACAATTCACAACCTACAAATACTGACAACTCTAAGCTCCTCCTGACAATTCACGACCTGCCCGACTATTGGGCCGGGGGGCAGCCCCCTCCTATTCCTCAGCGGCAGGCAACCGCCCCGTGAGACGATGTGAACGGCGAGGGAGACGATAGCGGGGAAGCATTGTCGGGCCAACTGCTTTTCTCCTCTTCCAGTTGGGTTCGATCGAGAAGACTCCACCGGCTCGCTCTGGTAGGACACCCTCACAAACGGCACCCTGTAGATGCTCGATCCTTGAATCTCTGGTGGATGCTCCATCTGGGATTGATACTCCCACCACCGCTCCCTCACGATCGGATTCGGTGAATCTGTTTGCTCCATGGCCCAGAGGAGCAACTCTATGTACTTCGGCGCGACTCCCTCCGGGAGTATCGCTGCCTTTTCGTTCTGTTGCAGATATTTGGCCATGGATGTCACCGTCGCTGCTAGTTGGTCCTTGTTGTCAAACCAAGACTGTATCTCCAACATCCTAGCTAGCTTCACAGGGTCGTCGTCTGCGATCCTCACGTATCGGTTGTACTCCTCCATCGATCTACTTCTCCACAGCACCTTCACTCGCCGGCGGTGGTTTTTGAATGGAAGAGGAGAAGAGCAATGCTAGTTTTGGATTAGAACAGGAGAGGAGCGACGCTGGTTTTGGACTAGAACAGGAGAGGACGGGCGGTGGTTTTGAAATGAAAGAGGAGAGGAGCGGCGCTGCATTTAGATTGGAACAGGAGAGGAGCGGCGGTGGTTTAAGAGGAGAAGATAATTAAATCACCACATATTAGTCCCATTTTTAGTAGTCCCGCTGTAATTAAATCACCACATATTACACTGATTCCGCTGCTCGTTGCGTACGCTGATTGGGAGAAATAAATACCCAGCCGTAGCATGCACTAGGGATGTGCGCGTGAGGCTTGCATGCGGCTGCATGCAGAGGGAGGCGAGACGATTCAATTAATTAATGCCGCTCCTACTCGTCCCCGCACATCCTTCAATACTACGACGGTTCGCTCCTAGTCGTCCCATCCATTCACATTACGGCAATTCCACTAATCCTAACCCTCCTCCCAAATCCATGGCGTCTCAAATCTCCACGATCGGCGGTGAGTACAAGGTTAGCACCATCGCCGGCGATGAGTTCGACGTCATCTACACCCGTTCTTCCGCGACGGTGAAAGGATGCCTTTCTCGCTTCAGACGCATGTTCGAAGACTCAGATGATGAGTGGGTCGCTGGGCTAGATGTTGAGTACACCATAGTCCTGGAACCAGAGAAGGATCTAAAGGACGAAGAGAGGAAGAAGCCCGCCGTGATCCAAGTTTGCGTGCATGACTTATGCTTGGTCTACCACATATGCCATGCCGACGTTGAGTGCCAGGATTTTAAGGACTTCCTCGAGAGCAACCTAGTCAAATTCATTACTGTAGACTTTGGTAATGACAAAGAAGTCCTGCGTCGGATAGGCCTCGTTGTAGGCAACACCTTCGACCTCCCGAAGAATCGGTTGGTGTCCTCTCGTCAGCCTTCAATGCTGACCCTGGCAGGAGCCATGGTTCATCCTTCGTATGATAAACTGGAGAAACCTCCATACACGTTTCATCGTCATGCATGGCAGCGGAATGTACTAGATATAGGCCACATCCACTATGCTGCAATGGATGGCTACCTTTGGTTCAATATCTACAAGGGTTGGATGAAGAGCAAGAGCCAAGTGTGCGGTTCAAGCAAAGAAGTATCGGCCAAGAGGAAGAGGGACAAGGACGAAGTCGAGGACATGGACGAGGACTCCGAGTAAGGTGGCAGTGTTGTTGCTCATGGTGGTTCTAATGCAGTGTCTATCAGAATAGTTGCAAAGTTTAATTTCAAGTGTGCTTAATTTAATTTGAGGGGTGTGTTGTGCTGAGCCCCCAGCAGAACTATGTTATGTTTCTTCTCGTTACTTTAACTCTTCAGTATGTACATACTAGTATTTCTTACATTTCATCTTTTAGTTGGTATAGTACTACCACTCGTTTCTTCACATTATATACGTACAATATATATGGACAACATCATATAGCCAGCATTTTAGTTGTCAAAGAATTTTAGGGTGCTTAGTTTTGTCAAAGAATTCCAGGATGCTTAGAGGGTGCTTGGATCCAAGGGACTTATTTTAGTCTGACTAAAAATAGTCTCTTTAAGAGGCTAAAGTTCCAAGCACCCCTGACTAAAGAGGGGCTAAAACTAGTCTTGAGACTAATTTTTTTAGTTAGGGGTACCCCTACTAAAATGTGGATTAGTCCTCTCTCTACTCATTTAACTACTCTCCTTTAACACAGGCAAGTTCTGGATTGGAGGGTTTGGAGGATAATAAATGCTCATTAACTTGATTTTGGCCTCTTTAGTATTTGGATCCAAGCATGGGTGAGGCTAGCATGTTTTAGTCCCACTACTTTTAGTTATGGGACTAAAATGTATCCAAGCACCCTTTTAGTTTTATTTGAGGGGTGGGTTGTGCTGGACACCATTATTGTGACTAGCCTTTTTAATAGTACTATATGCACAATTTGGCGACGAGCGCTCTCTATATGTACCACCTTTTTTTAAATTTTAAGTTTTGCTCCATGGTGCAATCCATCGATACTACTGCTGTACAAAAGTATACATTTTTTAAAAGGCTAGAGGGCGGGGCAGTCTAGCTTGGCCGGTTTCACAAGAGGCGAGGGCATTTGTGATTTGATGGCTCATTACTGTTGGAAGGCGGGGCCTTGTGATTTGACTGCTCGTATAAATGCACCGACAACCTGATCGAGGAGGAGCAAAGAACCGTGCGGTATACTCAAGTTTTCCACTGGAGTAGTACTACGACGGAGGAGCACGAAACACGGCAGTCCAGTGCGATATGGCGATAAATATGATCTAATTTGCTAGTCATCTCATTGTTAGCATTGTTCTATTCATTCCCTCAAAAAACCATTGTTCTATTCATGCCTCGCAGAGAATGTGACACGTGCGGTGAAACACCCGAAGCAAAAGATGAAACACAGGAGCAAAAGAAGAAGGAAGATTATCACCCCAAATGATCTAATTCACCGCGGAGTCGTAACAGCTTCTTCATCGCCTCCACGACCTCCATCTCCTTGCGCGTCTCCTCTGGCATCTTCTTCATTCTGTCCATGATGCGGGATTTCTCGACGCGAGCCTTTATCATCTGTTCCACGGCCGCATTGCGTACCTTGACAGCAGTCGGGTGCTGGATGCAGAGCTTCGCCAACTCCTCCTTCTGTTCCATGACGAGGGCCTGCAGCATCTTCATCGAGGAACTACTATTCTCATGCAGCTTCTTCCAGCCGGCGTTCTTCTCCTTCAACAAGTTGATGTCGTGGCAGAGCATCACCTTGTCCTCTTGAAGTCGCAGGATTTCGCCGGTCGCCTTCTTCTCTGAGGCAATGCTCTTCTTCAGCAGCATCGCCAAGCCGGCGGTCAACTCCCCCTGCTGATTGAGCTCAGCGGGCATGTCGTCGAGGCTCTCCTTCAGCAACTCCAACAAGCCTTGGATGAACTCCTTCTGCTTATTGAGGTGCTTATTGAGATGATTGGGCATGCCGTCGAGGGATAACGACTCCAGCTCCGCCAGCTCGGCATGTTCGCCTCCGCGGCTAGGGCGCTCCTGGGAGCCATCGCCTACCCGTGAGAGATATTTCGAGGTCTCTACGTGGCAGTGAGCCCTCTTTTTTTCCGCAGCCTTGGTTGCCGCTCCCTTGTTACGAGTAGTTCTCGACCTAGAGCTCTGCTCACCGGCCATGGCAACGACGGACGAAGAAGAAGCACTTATGAGGAGGAAAGGTAGAGTAATTTTCGGTTAGGTAGTTCCCCTTTTTATAACCTAAGTACTAGCACTAGTACTAATACCTGCATAGTGGGAACACGTTCAGGTTTTGGTATGTACTAGTAGGTGTGAGCAGGATTTTGAATGTGATGGGAACAAGGTAAAGATTAATTGATGGTTTTGGTTTCGAGGCCCGAAACGGCTCCCGATGAGTTTAGTGAAACATAAATTTCAAGTACTACACTGCTCAAATGCGTAAATATTATGTTACTGTCAAAAATTGGCACAAAATACGAAGGAGACCAATGGAAGTACTACTAGCAACCCATGATTTAACTACTCGCATGCGCGCAGTGGAGTAACAATGTCTTTCTTCCGCCCTCACGTCCACTCAATTTGCATGTGCTGTATTAATTGACCATCAATGAAGTGATCGACTTTACACGTGTCAAATTATCACATGGGGTGGATCTTGGTACAAAATTGCGTCCGCCCGTGTACCCGCGTGTGCGTGTGAGGGAATGAGTGCATGCGTGGCGTGCGTGCACATCTTCGCTTCGTGCATGTACCGCTAGTATGGCTCAGGGAGGACGAGTACATTCTTCTGGAACCAGCAGCACGTCACTATGATCAATCCACGCAAGGAGGTCGCGACAACGCCTCCACATGTGCCACGTGGCTTCGTGAACTGTAAGAGAGACGCTGTGTAGCGTGCCATTGGTATTCTAATTTACGTGTTTTGCACATACTCGAAGTACTAGTAAGGTACACGTGCATTGCACGCATCAGATTTTGCAACCAAGTTATGAATAAATACCACACTATAGCATGTAAGCTCTGAGTCATATATGCCTGATGTTGCCCTTCGTTTAATTCTTAGTTCATCTCATTCAAAATCAATTAGTTTTTATAAAAAAGCTAAGAAGGCGGGAATAGGAAAAACATGGGATTATAGTGGAATGTCGTCTTGAATCCTACAGGATTGTATGAGTGTTTGATTGTGCATAGAAAAAACGCAGAATTCTTTCAAAGAGGTTTGAGTGGATGGGATGTTTCCTATGAAATCTAGTGCAAATGAATCATATGGAAAAATTCCTATGGTTTACAATCCTACGAATCAAACAACCAAGATAGGAAAAATTCCTAATGATTAGAATCCTCCAAAATTCCTTTGAGAATCCTTTGAATCAAAGAAGCCCTTAATCTATTTTATGATTCATGGAATTGTGTGTTGTAAAGCATAAAGGAAAAACAAATAATGGAAATTCAACTAGAAAAAAAAGTTTGGGTAGTTATGATACAAAAGATTCTAGAACAAAAGAGAACCACTGTTGTTTTGAGGTTTGTGCATTATGCTTAAGTTCAACCATGGAGTCTGCTAGATTGTACATGTGGCAAAATCCGGTGGGGGGCTAGAAGATGGTGCGAGGGGCCGAGTGGAGGGAGACTATGAAGGAATGCACAAGTGCGAGATCGATATTTAGAGAGAGGGGGTGAACACGTGCACTGTTGCGCGTAGTGGCGGAGCCACGAAAAATAAATGAGCTAGGGGGGCCAAGCATTGCTAATCCTTTACCAGGAGGGTCAATTCATGAACTTAAACCATTTTTAGCAGCAATTGTCTAATGATCACATCCATATTAGCCTCGATATACAGTGATGTTAGGGGGGCGGGGCAGGGCCCTTACTGCCCCCTGTCTTCGCCATTGTGCACGCGTCTGAGAGATGAAGCGAAAGGCATGGATGATGAGAGGGGGACGTTGGATATATAATTAATGTGGGTGTATTATCTATATATGTTAACCCTATATAGAGAGGTATAGATTGATCGATGTGGACGTGGGAAAGAGGGTGAGACCTCACTGGATATATTGATTGATCGGTTTGTGTGGAAAACTATGAAAGACCTAACTATATACACACATACATAGAGGAACATCGATCGTTGCGCATGCGCGCGTGAGAGATAAAGAATGCCCAATATGATGGAGAGGGGGATGTGTGTGGGTGTGTGCCTTCATGGGAGACCGACCTGAAGAAAAAGATTGCATGCGTGCAATGGATAATGCCGAGTAGTAGTGTGTGTGCATGCATGCACAAGAGAAAGTTAGTGGTACAATTATAAAGAGAAGACTACTGTGTGGGTGTAAAAGAATAGGTGAGGTCATAATGAATGTAAAGTTGAATTCAAATATTTGAATAAGAGATCCTAATGTTTGAAACCCATGCATGCATGAATATAATGGAGATCTACGCGGTGTGGTTTGGAAACGAGCATGTTGTAACGTATACACATTGAACAAGGTCAGACTGATTTGAATTTGAGATACCGATGGCAGACATCATTTGGCCACGTCGCATCCGTGCATGGACACACTATTCTAATTGGAGATGATGGGCGGCTTTCGCATCACATATCTATACCTATACCCCTATATATATTATATTTTATATTTTTTTATATTGTGTGCTGGTAACTTTAACTTTGAAAGATGGTCATTGGATGAGGCGAATCCGATGGTCCAAATATGGCAAATTTGAGCACTACTGGCCGTTGGATATCATCTAGATTCCACTAGATTTCGCCACATGTATAATCTAGAAGATTCCATGGTTGAACTTAAGCATAATGCACAAACATCAAAACACAATCACTTCTTATTTGTTCTAGAATCTTCCGTATTAGAATTTCCCAAATGTTTTTCTACATGATTTGCCATTATTTGTTTTTACTTTATGTCTTACGACGCACAATTCCATGAATCTTAAAATAGATTAGCTTTCTTATAAAAACTAGATGATTTTGAATGAAATGAACTACAAAAATTAAACGAAC
This sequence comes from Triticum dicoccoides, assembly GCF_002162155.2. Taxonomy (NCBI): domain Eukaryota; kingdom Viridiplantae; phylum Streptophyta; class Magnoliopsida; order Poales; family Poaceae; genus Triticum; species Triticum dicoccoides. The sequence goes on along the minus strand of NC_041382.1, from coordinate 139,182,123 downwards.
ATTTACATCATGCATATATGACTCAAAGCTTGCATGCTATAATGTGGTATTTATTCATAATTTGGTTGCCAAATCTCATGCGTGCAATGCATGTGTACCTTACTCTAGTGTAAATGGTGTTTGTGTGTGTGTGTTTTGCGTGTTGAGATGCAAATTGTCTTTTTTGGGTACACGTTAAGCTTTCTTCCGAAATTTCAAGCCGTGCCTTGATATGCCGAAAATTCAAGCTACGTCTCTGTCTATCGTGCTGCGAAACTCCCGCCTCTTCAACCTGCGCCTTGTTAGCCCGAAATATTTAAGATATATCTTTGTCTCGTTGTGCTCCGACAACTCCATCTCAACCCGCGCCTTGCTATTCCGAAATCACAACGCGCGCGAAAACTCCCACCTCCTGTGAAATCCCGACACGCAAAATGCCCGTGGTACCCCTGGACCGAAAGAACCGCCTCAAATCGGTGGGGGTACTTTCGTAACTTACCCCATATTTCAGACAAGCGCGTCTCTAAGCCATGGTTCCCCACTGCCATCCCATCCGCCCACCCATTCGTACATCGAGGCCGCGAAAACCCGCGACGAAACCCCACACCCTGCTCCGTCTGCCACCCAGCCGGAGCCTCTTCCCCGACGACGTCGTCCACATCAACACCTCGACGTCCCTCATCCACCGTACCGAATGAGGATCTGTCGTCGATCTTATCATCCCGCCGGTTCAGCCACCCCGTCCTCCACCCCCAAGGAGCTACCCCGACGTTCCCCTCGTCTTTCACGCCACCTCCATTCCCCCACCGCCGTCTTCACCCGCACCACCGGAAGAGCATCATCATCACCGTTTCCTCGGATGAAGCTGCGGCCTAATCTGCGCCACCAAAGAGGTTGTACACTATTCGTCGCATTTTCTTCTTGATTCGATCTCACGGTGCTGTCGGTGCTCGGTCCCGAGCCGACACGACGCGGCTCCATCCATAGCGGCATCGCCGACTACTTCCTCCACGGTGTCGCTCCCTCAGCGGCGATGTCTACATCAGTAGGAGCTGCTACTGCTTTAGCTCTCGCTCGCGCTGCTGCTCTGCTCTTGCTCTCGATCCCCTGCCTAGTCTGCTCTTGCTATTGCTCTTGCTCGCGCTGCTGCTCTCGCTCTTGCTCTTGCTTGGGATGCTGCTCCGATTTAGCTACACTTCAGTCGACTGAATCGACTTTTGGGT
>NC_041382.1:139132515-139180911 GCF_002162155.2 Triticum dicoccoides | reverse complement strand
AATATTGAATGCCATCTCCTTAGTTGACACATCATATATGCGATTGCCCTCTGCTCACTTCCTTAGTATATAAATCATATATTTGAATTATGTCATGCCATGATGTTTACATAGACAACATGTATCTGAATTATGGCATGCCAACCCATTTTCTAAAGACATAATATAGTTATATCATCTCATCCTGTTTACATAGTCATCATATTTTAAATTATGTCATTCTATCCGTGAATTATATCATGCCATCATGTTTCCATCGACGGCATGTTTGTGATTTATGGCATGCCAACCACTTTAATAGACACATCATATAGTTATATCATGTCATCCTGTTTACATAGTCATCATATTTTGAAGTATGTCATTCTATCCTGTTTAGTTAGCCATCATACATGTGAAATTGTGTCATGCTATCCTATTTAATTAGCCATCATATATGTGAAATTATGTCCTGCTATTCTGTTTGCTTAGACAACATAAATGTGAATTATTTCATGCCCTGTTTTCTTCCCTACTATCCATTGCACCTGTCTATCTTACAATGTCTGTACATTCAATTACTTTTCTTGTTTATCAGCCATTTCAATTGGAGGGAGTGATGGCAGTATCTGTGGGAGTAAAAACACAGTCTTCAGAAAAGATCATGCTACCTGTCGATGCAGATAGAACCACGGTTGTACTTGCCCAAGAACCAACCCCACCACACATAACTCACACTCATGCAGATTGTACCCCTACCTAGTTGGATAGAGAACCAGCTACACCCCTTCTAACCCCAACCCCAGCAGATAGGCACCCAGTTCCCGTTGACACATCACCGTCTCCACCACAGAGCACCCAAACACGAGCTGTTAGTAAGGCAACTACAGTGCCCAAATCACGAGGACCACCACTCCGAACCCGAAGTCAACGCTTAAAGCAGAAGAAGAATTGTTCTCAGGTTAGGTTCCGTAGCTATGGTTCATACTACTTTGCTCTTGCATCACTGTATTTACTGATACCAACTAATTTCAAATTTGAAGGATGCAATTGAAACTCCAATGGCGCAACAGGTATGTTTTAAACCTGTTTCTTCAACGTGTTTGGCTGTTTGCTGTTGTAACTTGCTCTATGTTGATTTCAGTTTCAATTGAATAAACAATTATGTTCTCATGCCATGCACATTACAAGTGGTGTTATTGCTGTGTAGTTTCCCACACTTATATTCTGTCTATGCCGCTTTGTCTTAAATAGATATGATTCGAACTGTATCTATCTTGATTTGGCAACATAAACTAGAATGATATAGACCATACAGTGACCATACTACATAGATATATGTTTGTTTCATGCTGTTATCCCGTCCACCTTACTACTGAACTGGTTTACCAAAATGAGTTTCATATACTACATTGTAAGCCTGAGATGTGTTTGTTTGTTTCTCTTTTAGAACGCGGATAAAATATTGGAGAAGAGTACCCTGTTATGCAATGGTAAAGGAAGTAACGAAAATAAGGTTCAAGATAGTGAGACATCCCTGTTGGTCTCCAAGAAAGCTGATAAAAACTATATTGAAGACACTGAGACAACCCCAAAGTCCTGTCTTGATGTAGTGTTCGAGTTACTGGCTACCACTGCTGGCACCAGCTCTTCGAACTCGTTGCCTGAATTAGTTCGGCTTCTTGAGTCTCAACTTCAAGTTGAAAGACATCGATCAGATGTTATGCGACAGGAAGCCGAAGGACTGAGGAAGTCCCTGCAGAATTCAGATGCATACTTTCTGGTGCAACAGCAAGCGCTGGAGGACTTAAGCACCAAACAAGAGAAAGTTAATAAGCTTGCTAAGCATCTTGCCAGCATTATGGGTACCCAGGATTTTGTTTCTTGAGCTCTTCTGAAGTGGTTTCAGTTCTGGACTTGTTTTGCTGCGGCGTTTATATGCTGCTGTGTTCCCTATATTTGCACTGGTGGCGAACTTTGATGCCCAGTGGATGTAATATGTGTAATAGCCGTGATAGCCTAGTGTAAGTTGCTTACTTATTTATTTCCTTGTTGTCTTGTTTATTTGTTTGCTTGTAGTCAGTGCAGTTCTTTTTCTGCGGTTTGCTAGTGGCTGGAATAACCTATTTTTTAAAACTAGGCCACAATAACCATGGGCTAATATTTACTGTAGTGACACTGGGCCTCCTACCGGCAGTAGAAACAGTGGGCCTTCTACGGGCCATATAAACAGTGGGCCTTCTACGGGCCATAGAAACAGTGGGCCTTCTACGGGCCATAGAAACAATGGGCCTTCTATGGGCCGTAGAAACAATGGGCCTTCTACGGGCCTTATCAACAATGGGCCTTATACAGGCCGTATGATCGATTGGCCAAACATGGGCCAAACAGACCGCATTCTGGCCGTAAATGGGCTAGAGTTGGAATCGTCCGTTCATGGGCCGACCATAACGGGCCATCGTTAATAGGCCGTATTTGATGACGCTATGAAAACGGCCCAACGTATTAACGGACCACAAACGGGCCGACTGTAACCACGAGCTGAATTTGGCCCACAAGCAGAAAATGACAGCGACGGGCCGTAAGTAAACGAATGATGGAAAATAGCCCAAGAATAAATGGGCTCTGAGAAGGCCGAAAGATAACATGGGTTGGAAATGGCCCAACGGAATAACGGGCCGTTAATGGGTATAAAGTGATACACTGTTCTTTACAGGCCAGTTTCACCACGGGTCGTTAATGGGTGTAAAGTGATACACTGTTCATTACGGGCCAGTTTCACCATGGGCCATTAATAGGCCAAGAGTTACATAGGACCTCATATGGGCCGAAAGACGTCATGGGCCATACATGGGCCAGAAGTGAAAACGGGCTGGAATCATATTGGATGGCCCAGATGACGCTACTGGGCCTAATTCGAATAGGGTGTAACGGGCCTTGGGTTAGTGGGCTGTAAATGGGCTATATGCAAACATGCCGTTAACAGACTTTCCATGGGCCGGCCCGCCACCTTTTGACCAAGTCAAACGGGCCGGCCTTTTCACAGGAATGGGCCTCTGTTGGGCCATGCCACGTGTCGACATATCATAGGCGCCTTCTGTCCAATGAGTGGATGACATCTGTCCCAGCGATGAGCCGACACGTGTTTCCTCCAGCCAATGATGATTTTACACGGGGAAAATCCCCATTGGTCGGGGCTATTAACGGGTTATCGGATCCAAAACCCGAGCCGATAGCTTAACGACGTTCTGTTACGGTGGATGCCACGTGTCAGTCACCCTTGACGAAAGCACTTCTGTGACGCGCGATTTATCGTCATGGAAGTGGACACTTCCGTGATGATAATTTTGGTGATGTCATGGAACACTTCTACGACAACACAGTTATGAATATCTTGATTCTGTCATAAAATCGTCATGGATGTACATGCATGACAGAAAACGCGACCTACTGTGACAAACACGTATCATCACAGAAGTGTATTTTCTTTAGTGGTAGTGCTTCTTCAACCTCTGGTCTTCTTGCTCCAGCCGCCCAAACCAGCGCCGGTCGTGCCTCGTGCTCCTGCCTCTCGTGGCCGGCTACGATGCGGCGGAGGCCTCATCGCCCCTACTACTCCCACTGCTGGCCAGGCCATCCCTCTAGTCACCCAAACCCCCTGTTATTCTGTGGCGACGACAGCCTCACACCGCAGCGAACCAGTGAACACTCATACTCCTCTATGCGTGGGCATCCACTGCCGCGTCTTCCTCGGCTCCGTGTTGTGCCCTTCCTAGGCCTCACCGTCGTCCACCGCCCTGGTGCTCTCGGCGCGGCATGGTCAACGTTGTTAAGGAACGACTTCCATCGGACATGGACTGTACATGGAGAGGCTGACAGCTGGGTCCAAGGCCGCAGCAAGGAAGTGCCTCCTTATTACGCGCAAAATAATTATTCCTCCACCTGACAGCGGGGACCCACCGGACGGGCCACCATATTTCGTGAAAAAAACGTTTCCCCCTGACTGCTGGGACCCACTAGCTACATCTTCGCACGCAAGGAAGTGCGTCTGGGCAAAAAAAAAAACAATTCGCCCCCCTGACTGCTGGGACCCACCAGCTACATCTTCGTAGGCAAGGAAGTGCTTGACGGTCAGGACCCACCTGGTCGATGCGTACGTAGTGTTGTCATTCCGGTCGCGAATGTGTACATACATACTGGTCGATGTAGAGGCACGCACGCATCGTAGTAGAGGCGCGCACATAGCATGCACACGTACGTACATCGGCCCGTGTGCAAGAAAGAAAGTACGACCACGTACGTGCATACGGGCAGGGTCTCGAAAGCCTACTCGCGTATACGTACGACCAGGGCCCGTGTACATGGCTGGGTTGGAACGGAGAAACAACATCGTCGTCGTGTTCATGGGGAGCCAACCGGCTGGGTCGGAATGGAATGCGTTGTCGTGTTCATCGGAGGGCTTGGACGGAACAGCCGATGGAAACGAGGCCTGGCGTACCGCAGAACGGAGGAAACGACCTTTTGTTCGACCGGCCACGTTCGAAACGGGATCCTGTTCATCAGGAGGGGTATGGCGTACTGCAAAACGGAGGAAACATACCTCCTATGGTTAAAACAGGGGTACTGTTGATCGGGAGGGGTGTGGCGTACCGCAAAACGGAGGAAACAGACTTGTGTTGGAGCGCTACGGTCGAAACGGGGGTCCTGTTCATCAGGAGGGGTGTGGCGTACTGCAGAACAGGACTCCACATGATACTGTTCATCTCCACCGTCGACCCACTCCAGCCTCCACGGGCTACTGTTCATCCACCGTCGACCTCCTCCAGCCTCCACCTGCGACTGTTCATCCACGGGCTCCTGTTCATCCAGCCTCCACCGCGCGCTACTCCATCGACTACTGTTCAACCAACCCTCTCCACGGGCTCCTATTCAACCACCCCTCCACGGGCTACTGTTCATCTTGCCCTCCACCGTCTACTATTCATTCTGCCCTCCACGGGGTGGTCCTATTCATCCTGCCCTCCACGGGGTCCTGTTCATCCAGCCCCAACCGGCTCCATCGGTCGGGGTACTGTTCATCCAGAGGCAACACCACGGGGTCCTGTTCATCCACCCCCACCGGGAACTATTCATTCAAACCCCCCACAACGCTCACTGTTCATCCAGAGGCAACATCGACCGGCTTTAGTTAGCAGCAGTAGCGAAGGAATCGCTCAATCGGGTTCAGTTAACAGCCATCGATCGATCGCTTGGGTTCAGTAACGCGTAGCCTGCAGTGCAATCGCTCGGGTTCAGTTAGAGCCCAACGCCTCGCTCAGGTTCAGTTAGAGCCCAACGCCTCGCACACACGCGCGTACGTACGAGAGAAATCCGCATCGCTCGGCCCCCGACCACCCACGGTAACCGGGGACTCCCCGATATTTTCCGCGCCCTCGCTTCTACCACGGTTTTTTCCGTCATGGACAGACCAAAAAATGTCATGCAGCTGCGTCTCCGGCCCGCCCAGGACGAAAAGCCCATTTTCTGTCATAGAAGTAGGACCCCACCACATCTATGATGATACCGTGTTTTGTCATAATTATTGTCATAGAAGTGTCATAAGTATGACAGAAAAAATTTCGTTCGACCCAGAATGTCACGAATGTGTCTTTTTTTGTAGTGTATAGACCCATAGGTCTGTGGTAAACTACTCACGCTTCATCAGAAGGGTAATAGAGTTGATGTAGAAGCCGTTAGTGATTGAATCCCCCTTCGATAGGATGCCGGAAAAGGCCCCAAGATGGGATCTCATGGGAATAGAAGGTTGCGGCGGTGGAAAAGTGTTTTCATGGATACTTCTGGTGGTTTGGGAATATATGTGAATATGTAGGAGGAAGATCTAGGTCAGGGCGCCACCAAGGGGCCCACAAGGTAGGGGGTGCGCCCTCCACCCTTGTGGCCGCCTCATGGCTCTTCTGACTTGCACTCTAAGTCTCTTAGGTGTCTTCTGGTCCAAGAAAAATCATCGTGAAGGTTTAATTCCATTTGGACTCCGTTTGGTATATATTCCTTTTCTGTGAAACTCAAAAACAAGGAAAAAACATAAATTGACACTGGGCTCTAGGTCAATAGGTTAGTCCCCAAAATAATATAAAATAGCATATTAATGCATATAAAACATCCAAAACAGATAATATAATAGCACGGAACAATAAATAATTATAGATACGTTGGAGACGTATCAGCAAAAGACTAAGGAGTTAGCCATGCTGTGATGTATTACGGAATGAGTAAAGAGACTTGTCGGTAACAAGATTGAACTAGGTATTACTCCGTGTTCGTTCGGCATTTTCATACATTATTTGAGTTTCTGGGCATTTAATGTGCATAATTCAAATTTGAACTATAAGCACATGCTCCAGTGCACCAAAGTTGTTTGAAAAATCACATGTGTGTCCTTGGATGAATTTCTAGGCCCCATGCAAGAGATGGGAGTGAAATTCAAACATCTGGGCGTCGTGGCTTGGCCGGAAAGATTGAGAAACTTGTTTTTTTAATACCTGTAAATCCAAAACACGCCTAAAAATCATGAAACTTGGCATGGTGTCATGACATGGCACCAACATGCTGCAGTAATTTTTTGGCTGAATTGGGACAAGCTTTGGTGTAAGCTTCTTGCAAACCGGAGCTTCCCTCGAGAAGGCTCGTGGTTCCGAGAGGGAACGTGTCATCTCCGTGTGCGAAACAACATACGTACACTGCCTTCTCCCACCTTAATTTTTTTACACAGTCAAATTAGACCAAATAGAAATACCGTGCTAAATTTTGGAATTATTCCGGGTTTGTTTGGCCTTTTTTAAACATTAATTGAATTTCTGCGCATTTAATGTGCATAATTCAAAGTTGAACTACAAGCACATGCTCCAGTGCACCAAAGTTGTTTGAAAAATCACATGTGTGTCCTTGGATGAATTTCTAGGTCCCATGCAAGAGATGAGAGTGAAATTCAAACATCTGGAGGCCGTGACTCGGCCGGAAAGATTGAGAAACTTGGTTTTTTTAATTTCTGTAAATTCAAAACACGCCTAAAAATCATGAAACTTGGCATGGTGTCATGACATGGCACCAATATGCTGCGGTAATTTTTTTGGCCGAATTGGGACAAGCTTTGGTGTAAGCTTCTTGCAAACCGGAGCTTCCCTCAAGAAGGCTCGTGGTTCCGAGAGGAAACATGTCACCTCCGTGTGCAAAACAACATACGTACACTCCTTCTCCCACCTTAATTATTTTACACAGGCTGATTAGCCCAAATAGAAGTACCATGCTAAATATTGGAATTATTCCGGGTTCGTTTGGCCTTTTTTATGCATTAATTGAGTTTCTGCACATTTAATGTGCATAATTCAAATTTGAACTACAAGCACAGGCTCCAGTGCACCAACGTTATTTGAAAAATCACATGTGTGTCCTTGAGTGAATTTCTAGGTCCCATGCAAGAGATGGGAGTGAAATTCAAACATCTGGGCGTCGTGGCTTGGCCGAAAAGATTGAGAAACTTGGTTTTTTAATTCCTGTAAATCCAAAACACACCTGAAAATCATGAACTTGGCATGGTGTCATGACATGGCACCAATGTGCCGCGGTAATTTTTTTGACCGAATTGGGACAAGCTTTGATGTAAGCTTGTTGCTAACCAGAGCTTCCCTCAAGAAGGCTCGTGGTTTTGAGAGGGAACATGTCACCTCCATGTGCGAAATGACATACGTACACTGCCTTCTCCCACCTTAATTTTTTACACAGGCTGATTACACCAAATAGAAGTACCATGCTAAGTTTTGGAATTATTCCGGGTTCGTTTGGCCTTTTTTATACATTAATTGAGTTTCTGTGCATTTAATGTGCATAATTCAAATCTGAACTACAAGCACAGGCTCCAGTACGCCAAAGTTATTTGAAAAATCACATGTATGTCCTTGGGTGAATTTCTAGGTCCCATGCAAGAGATGGGAGTGAAATTCAAACATCTGGGCGTCGTGGCTCGGCCGGAAAGATTGAGAAAATTGGTTTTTTAATTCCTGTAAATCCAAAACATGCCTAAAAATCATGAAACTTGGCATGGTGTCATGACATGGCACCAACATGCTGCGGTAATTTTTTTGGCCGAATTGGGACACACTTTGATGTAAGCTTCTTGCAAACCGGAGCTTCCCTCAAGAAGGCTCGTGGTTTCGAGAGGGAACGTGTCACCTCCGTGTGCGAAACGACATACGTACACTGCCTTCTCCCGCCTTAATTTTTTTACACAAGCAGATTAGACCAAATAGAAGTACCATGCTAAATTTTGGAATTATTCCGGGTTCGTTTGGCCTTTTTTATACATTAATTGAGTTTCTGCACATTTAATGTGCATAATTCAAATTTGAACTACAAGCACAGGCTCCAGTGCACCAAAGTTGTTTGAAAAATCACATGTGTGTCCTTGGGTGAATTTCTAGGTCCCATGCAAGAGATGGGAGTGAAATTCAAACATCTGGGCATCATGGCTCGGCCGGAAAGTTGAGAAACTTGGTTTTTTAATTCCTGTAAATCCAAAACACGCCTGAAAATCATGAAACTTGGCATGGTCATGACATGGCACCAACATGTTGTGGTAATTTTTTTGTCCGATTTGCAAAGGCGCACACATTAACAATTAACAAAGTCATTTTGGAACAAGTGTTGTCACATTACAAATCAAAAACACAAGTAGTATTGAAACCGTGAGCGTTCTACTTACCAATTACATGCGGCCATGTGTCCCCTTTTTTGTTGGCTAGGAGATGTCATGCGGGGTAGCTATTTGAGTACGGGTGGCATGCAATCAGACCCCTACGCATGCTCATCGGGAGGAGAGCCCTTTGACCGCTACCAGCCGCGCACCTCCCTCCCAACGTCTCCATTAATGGCGCCCGAGCAACTGATCTACGGCGTGGCTATATGTCTCACTAGACTGAGATTTAAGAGAAAAAAATGAAAATATGAAAAGAAAGTTTTGCACGGATCTTGATGTAAGATCCAACGGACCTATATAGCATCGACTGCGACTTATAGCAAGCATGATGAATATAAGGACGATGACAATGGATAATAATTGTCTTACATATTTAGAAGCATAATTAAAAAAAAACCACATGCGGCAACGCCAAAATACACAAGGGAAAAAGAAGAAGGAAGACAACAATCTGGCTTGCTGATCTCTACTTTCTTGATGCGTTGCTGCAGGCCGCGGGAACTAGTCCCCGCGGCGAGCGGCGACGAGCTCTTTCTTGTCCTCTAGATACTAGTTGAGAGCAGTCACGGATTCCTCCACCATCCTTCTGCGCTCGATGCGCAGCATGGCATTCTCGTCCATAAGTTTCTCGACGATGACGCCGGTCCTCTTCAACAAGGCAGTGGTCTGCTCCTGCTGCTCCGCACTTCCGACGATCTTCGCCCCCAGTAGGTCGCGCTCGGCCCGGAGCTTCGCATTGCTCTCATTTAGTTGCCGGATGACGTTGGTAGACTATTCAAACGAGGCTTTCAGGTCTTCCTGCAACCTCGCCCACCTGGAGATATGATCCATCTGCCTAAGGACGAGGGCATGCATGCGCATGTAAGAGTCCTCGCATGCCTGCGAGACATTTTCCCAGGTCGCCGCGGCGCGGGTGGACATCTCTATTGCATTTACGGCACGGCGAGACATCTCTTCTGCTTCCACGGCGCGGCTGGACCAGTCTGCTGCATCGACGGCACGGCGAGACCTTCGTGCTACTTCGGCGGCACGGCGGGACCTCTCTGCTGCTACGGCCGTGCGGCGGGACATGTTGGCTGCTTTTGCGACGAGGCGGGACATCTCTCGTGCTTCCGCTTCCAGGCCCGCTTCTCCCTGGTGGCAATCTCTCGACCCAGAACTCATGCTGGCCATGGCGGACGCAAGGGAACGATGATGAATGACTTGTTTATTTTTTATTTTTTGTGGATGAGGAGTTGAGGAGGAATGTGCATTCATCTTGGAGTAGTAGTATTTATAACCGCGTAGTAATACGCTCCTAAGTTGGAAATCGTTTAGGTTTTGATCGGTGTGAACAAGTTTGCAATTTGAAATGTGACGGGACGCGACCTCCCTGTTCTTCTAAAAAATTTGTGACAGGACGCATGCTCGAAATTTACTGACGGTTATATGTGCAGCACTATTCCCGGAAGGCGTAACGTGGACACGTACGCCTTCTCGCTCGCGTACGTGGCGTTTGCACCATAGGGTGCACCGCAATAGGCAATGTCATCACACGTCTTGTTCCAACAACCGTGCGCGCTCGTTATTACCATCACGCATTATTCTTTTAATTAGAATGTGTGTGCCCGTCTAGCGCACACACGTTGATCTATCTAACTCTCTCAGTTTGTTGTGGCTAATCGCAAATAGTTCATCCATGTGAAGTGTATGCCATCAATCGCAGACACTTTGATCTGGCTGACCCGTTTCTACTGTGTTTCCTAATCGCAAATATTTAATCCTTCTGAAGCGTATGCCCTCAATCACACACACCTTGATCTGGCTGACCGTTTCTTTTGTGTTGCCTAATCACAAATAGTTCATCCGAGTGAACCGTATGCTCTATATCGCACACGCCTTCATCAGGCTGCCCGTTTCTGTTGTTCCGCCTCATCGCAAACAGATCATTGGACTGAACCATATGCCCTGGAACACACACCTAACTAAAATCTGAACCATGTTTGATGGATCCGCCATCGCAAATGTTTTGCACCTTTTTTGACGGTTCTTTTACACCACTATTTGTGATTATTGCATCACACATAGTTTCGCCGAAGGGTCTCTGATCGTAGTGTTGCGTTAGCAGCATCCTGCAGTAGTGTGATTGTGTTATTGACAGAGTTCTTCAATCACTGCCACCAAGCTACAAAGGCTTTGTAATGAACTATAATATGCAAGGGATGAACAAAACAATTCCCGAGCTCTTCGCAATGCTTAAGTCTACAACATATCTATAATTTTTTATTGTTCCATGCTATTATATTATCTGTTTTGGATGGTTTATATGCATTAATATGCTATATTGTAATATTTTTGGGACTAACCTATTAACTTAGAGCCCAGTGCCAGTTTATGTTTTTCCTTGTTTTTGAGTTTCGCAGAAAAGGAATACCAAACGGAGTCTAAACGAAATAAAACCTTTGCGATGATTTTTCTTCGACCAGAAGACACCCTAGAGACTTGGAGCACAAGTCAAAAGAACCACGAGGTGGCCACAAGGGTGGAGGGAGTGCCTAGGGAGGTAGGGCGCGCCCCTACCTTGTGGGCCCCTCGGTGACCCCCTGACCTTGATCTTCCTCCTATATATTCACATATATTCCCAAACCACCAGAAGTATCCACGAAAACACTTCTCCACCACCGCAACCTTCTGTTCCCGTGAGATCCCATCTTGGGGCCTTTTCCGGCATCCTGCCGGAGGGGGATTCGATCATGGAGGGCTTCTACATCAACTCTATTGACCTTCCAATGAAGCATGAGTAGTTTACCACAGACCTACGGGTCCATAGCTAGTATCTAGATGGCTTCTTCTCTCTATTTGATTCTCAATACCATGTTCTCCTTGATGTTCTTGGAGATTTATCTGATGTAATCTTCTTTTGAGGTATGTTTGTCGAGATCTGATGAATTGTGGATTTATGATCAGCTTATCTATGAATATTATTTAAATATTCTCTGAATTCTTGTATGCATGATTTGGTATCTTTGTAATTCTCTTCGAACTATCAGTTTGATTTGGCAAACTAGATTGTTTTTCTTGCAATGGGAGAAGTGCTTAGCTTTGGGTTCAATCTTGCAGTGTCCTCACCCAGTGACAAAGAACGGGTAGCGAGGCACGTATTGTATTGTTGCCATCGAGGATAAAAATATAGGGTTTACATCATATTGCTTGAGTTTATTCCTCTACATCATGTCATCTTACTTAAAGCGTTACTCTATTCTTTATGAACTTAATACTCCATATGCAGGCAGGAGTCGGTCGATGTGTGGAGTAATAGTAGTAGATGCAGGCAGGGGTCGGTCCATGTGTGGAGTAATAGTAGTAGATGCAGGCAGGAGTCGGTCTACTTGACACGGACGTGATGCCTATATTGCATAATCATTGCCTTGGATATCATCATAACTTTGCGCTTTTCTATCAATTGCTCGACAGTAATTTGTTCACCCGCCGTATTATTTCCAATCTTGAGAGAAGCCTCTAGTGAAACCTATGGCCCTTGGGTCTATTTTCCAACATATTAGTTTCTGATCTACTATTTTGCAGTATTTTACTTTCATATCTATAAACCCAAAACCCCCAAATATTTACTTTATATTTTGTTTAGTTTTATCTATCTCTATCAGATCTCACTTTTGCAAGCGACCGTGAAGGGATTGGCCACCCCTTTATCCCGTTGGGTGATAGTTGTTTGATTGTTTGTGCATGTATTGGTGATTTGTGCGTTCTTCTCCTACTGGATTGATACATTGTGTCAGATCACGGGTTCTGGCAAAACCCTTAAGGTTCGAACACTGGGGTGCGCGCGAAGATCTCCCCCTACCGATCCATGTCCTAGCTTCGCTAAGATCTCACGGGCTAACTCAACGAACTCACAACACAAGGGACACAAGATTTACACTGGTTCGGGCCACCATTGTGGTGTAATACGCTACTCTAGTGTTGTGGTGGTGGATTGCCTCTTGGGCTGAGGATGAACAGTACAAGGGGAAGAACAGCCTCCTCGGCAGAGGTGTTCTTGTGCTTGGTGAACTTGTGGATGGGTTGGGTCTCTCCCTAGCTATAGTGGTGGCTAGTCCTATTTATAGAGGCCCTGGTCCTCTCCCCAAATACTGAGTGGGAAGGGAGCCAATAACAACCAATTCGAAAGGGGATAGCTAGTACAACTTATCCTGACAAAAGCAGTCTTCGCCTGCCAAAGGCTCCTGTGGTGACGCCATCTTGGGCTCCACAGTGACCTCCATCTTGCCGTCCTGCTGGTCTTGGTCTTGTTGTACTGATATGGAAACCTTTGCTTGACAGCTCGGTACTCTGTGTCTGCGCTTGCCTCCTTTGCACCAAAGAGGAAACAAGGACACTGTGCACGCTGGCGCCCGCCTGGCCTTGGTCGTCATGGCTCACGTCATTGGAACCTCACGAGGTTTGCCTGGCCTTGATCTCTCCGCCCCTCGCGAGCCAGCCTGGTGAGGCCGCTCCTGAGGAGGTCTTGTGTCGTCCGCCTCGCGAGGCATGGCCCCTCGCGAGGGTCTTGAATGCTTGTTGGTGAAGATGGGTCGTACGGGCCTGCTTGCAGAGCCACGCCGTGGGCCGCAGGCAGGCAAGTTTGGGGACCCCCGTTCCCAGAATGCCGACAGTAGCCCCTGGGCCCAAGGCGCGCTCGGGCTTGGCTATGAAGCGAAGCCAAGGGGAAAGTGCGGAGCACCGCGGGCCCCAATAGCCTGCGGCCTCGGTCGACGCATGGCGGTTGATTGGACGTGGGCGTCTCCGCTTCCGCACGCTGCCTTGGAATCCGCCTGGCTATGCGGCCACAACAACCTACACAGTTATTCTTCCATCTCCTGCGCCATACTCCTCCAATTCCTCTGCTTCCCCCGGACTCCGCTCCTCTTTCCAATCTGACCTGAGCTCTGCTCACTCCATCGCCATGGCGCTGACACAAGCAGATAAGGGGAAGAAGCCTCTGTCTTCAGCTAGTGCGCCTCCGGCCGCCAAGCCCGCAGTTGGCCGATCGCTGGTGCTCAACGATGAGGCCATGGGCATGTGCGAATGCAACATGGCATCACAACATAACTCTATGACTCAAAGTATTTATTCAATAGGCTCTGAGGAGCGAGATATTACAAACATGGGTCTGATGACCCAACATTCAGAGCATACAAGTCAAAGCACATGCGGAAGCTTGACATGTCTGATTACAGACATCTACAAATGAAAAAGGCTGAGAAGCCTGACTATCTACAAGACCCTGCCGAGGGCACAAGATCGTACCTGAGGTAACAAGCTAAACGTCGAAGTCCATGCAGAACTACTAGCGAGACTGAACTCTCTCTGCAAAAACATAAATTAAGCAAACGTGAGTACAAATGTACCCAGCAAGACTTACATCATAACTAACTACATATGCATCATTATCAACAAAGGGATGGTGGGGTTTAACTGCAGCAAGCCATCTTTGACTCAGTGGCTAACCTGAACTACTACTGGAAGTAACTCTTTTGAGGTGGCGCACACGAGTCCACATATTCACCATTTCAATACACCACTATGGATCCGCTCCGGTCTCCCTACGAGAACGCCATTGTCGGTGTCAAAACCAGTGGATCTCGGGTAGGGGGTCCCGAACTGTGCGTCTAAGGCGGATGGTAACAGGAGGCAGGGGACACAATGTTTACCCAGGTTTGGGCCCTCTTGATGGAGGTAATACCCTACGTCCTGCTTGATTGTTCTTGATGATATGAATATTACAAGAGTTGATCTACCACGAGATCATAGAGGCTAAACCCTAGAAGCTAGCCTATGGTATGATTGTATGTTGTCCTACGGACTAAACCCTCCGGTTTATATAGGCACTGGAGGGGGCTAGGGTTACACAAAGTCGGTTACAAGGGAGGAGATCTACACATCCGTAATGCCTAGCTTGCCTTCCACGCCAAGGAAAGTCCCATCTAGACACGGGACGAAGTCTTCAATCTTGTATCTTCAAAGCCCAACAGTCCGGCCAAAGGATATAGTCCGGCTGTCCGGAGACCCCCTAATGCAGGACTCCCTCAGTAGCCCCTGAACCAGGCTTCAATGATGATGAGTCCGGCGCGCAGTTTTGTCTTCGGCATTGCAAGGCGGGTTCCTCCTCCGAATATTCCATGGAAGATTTTGAACACAAGGATAGTGTCCGGCTCTGCAAAATAATTTCCACATACCACCGTAGAGAGAATAATATTTCCAAAAATTAATCTGCTGACGTGTTTTGACAGCACGAAGTTACGTCATGGCCCGGTCATTATTCAAACCGTTTTTCTCAACCAGCACCGCACATATCGTGAGGCGGTTTTCTTGACACGTCTTATCGAAGCAGTGATCGTGTCCCCCTTATTACGGGATTCTCATCAATACGGACGTGGGTAACCCACTCGTGCCCGTTCGTATGACTCCTCGATTTTAGGCGAGTCCAAAACGGCCACGAGGAGGACGCTTGACATTCACTATCTTTATAAAGAGGCCAAGACCCATCCCTTTTTCCTCTCGCGCTCAATCGAATCCTTCCCCCACCTCGAGTTCTAACACCCCAGGCTCATGTCAGGTGCTTCAGACCTTCAACCATGTCAGGATCCAACCTCCAAGGTCGGTGGATGCCTTCCTCGGTCACAGAGGAGGACATCAAGAAGCTGAGAGAGGCCAGATATCTGACCGCCGAAATTTCGCACAGGCTGCCCGCCCGAGGGCAGGTCATCCCCACTCCCGAACCCAACGAGAGTGTTTTGTTTGTCTCTCACTTCTTCCGAGGATTAGGCCTCGCTCTAGATCCCTTTGTTAGGGGACTCATGTTCTATTATGGGCTGGATTTCCACGATCTGGCCTCGGATTCCCTCCTTCACATCTCGTCGTTCATCGTCGTGTGTGAGGCCTTCCTTCGCATTGCCCCTCACTTCGGCCTGTGTCTCAAGACCTTCAGAGTGCGGAGGTGCCGTAATAAGAAAAAGCGCTGATGCTCCATGGCCAGAGGGTTCCTTCCCAGAGGTGTCCAGTTTGTGGCAGCGGGAGTGGTTTTATATCACAGTTCCCCGAAGTGCCAAGTGGGAAACCGTCCCTGTATTTCGCTCGGCCCCCCACCACAACTGACGTCATGGATCAACGAGGGGCTAAACTGGGGTCCAGTAAAGGATGTGCTGATATTGCAGAGCCGCATCCGAGATCTCATTGAGAGAGACGTCAACCTGGTCACGGTGATGCAGGTCATGCTAGTTTGCCAGGTCCCGCCTTGCAAATGTAGACCTCTCCGTTTGTGGGAGTTCAACCCGGAGGGACCGCGAATCATTCAACACTTCCTCAGCATGACGCTCGAGGAGATGTACAAGTTGTTTTTCGGACCCCAAATAAAGTGTCCGGACATCACCAAGGATGCGGGTCTGAGCTGTAATCGCCCGGATACCCAAGTAAGTAATCCCATGGCTGAACACACTGTTTCTCTTATTCATCATAACGTCATTCTGAAAAGTCGCTCTTTGACCAGGACTGGATAACAAAGGCGAAGATGATCAGGTGTCCAGCCCCCCTTCCCGAGGGCTTGGCCAATCCAATACTAGACAGAATGCTCGAGCCGGCGCCTTATCAAGTGCCCTCAAAGGAAGATAAAGGGGGGAATAAAGAGGCCGAAAGCGAGCTTTGCTCACTACTCATCCCAACCGGGGGAACGAGCGCCTCCGTGAAGGAGGATAACCAGGGAGAAGAATCTGACATTCCCTCTCCCCGAGGAAAGAAGAGGACCACCTCTGAAGATCCGGAAACAGAGGTTTCCAAATGGGGGAAGAAATCTTCGCCAGAGGGTCCTGCCTCGGGGGGTACCCTTGCTGCACAGTGTCCACAAGGGAATCTGCCCTCTATCGAGCTATAAGTAATCAAAAAGTACTTAGTAGTGAAAATATCCTACCTTACTTCTGAAGACAATAACCAAAGCTTATATCTTGTAGTTCGGATCATAGCCCTTCTCGACAGAGTTCGTCTTCGGGGGATCTTCTTCCGGAGATGATGGAGAGTGAAACACCTCCCCTGCCACCCCGCCTCATGAGGCGGGCGACCCTGAAGTGTCATCATGGAGGGTTTCTCCTGATCCGCGAATGCCAGGGGGTAATCCCTTGGCCACCCGGATTCCTCAGTATTCGGCTCCTAAAGAGAGCAACAGAAAGAGTCTGGAACCGTATAGTGTGCGGTCTGACGTACTGAAGGATCTTCTGGAGCAAGCGGCCATCTCAGAAGCGCATCGTACGCTAATGAGTACGGTAGTTGAAATGATTTCATCCGCTGAAAGCGGATTGCATGAAGCTTTTATGAGTCTGCTGAAAGGCTTTGAGGTACGTGAAATAGTGTATGTTTTTGACGGTACCGCACACGTTAGGTGTGCCCTATGCAGATAGTAGCCCCTGAGACTCTGGTTGTCGTCGAAAACGGTGGCAAACAGAGGATCATAGACCCAGGTAATAACCAGACCACCTTTATGTGTAGGTGGCTGAAGCTCCGGTGGCTAGCCGGACAGATGGGTTTGCCGAGCTAAAGCGGCAACTTGATGCGGCAGATGCTGACATCGTGCTTGTCAACAAGCGGACTGCCTTGCCTGGGCCTTCTAGTACATTCATCAATGCCAAGCCTCGAAGCAAGAGATTATTCTTCTGAAATTGTATTTTGCCAAAGCCTTCGACACGATCAAGCACGCCCCCATGCTTAACATCATGAAACACATGGGCTTCAACGACAAGTGGCTATCTTGGATTGATTGTATTTTTTCCACTGGCAGATCTTCTGTGTTGCTTAACGGGGTTCCTGGCTGACAGTTTCATTGCCGTACGGGTGTACGCCAGGGTGACCCGCTGTCCCCCCTAATCTTTGTCCTTGCCGCTGACCTCCTCTGGGCTGCCATTAATGATGCCTTCTGACAAGGATGAATCCAACTGCCCTTCCCATGTCCAGGTCAAACAGAATACCCGGTGATACAATACGCGGATGATACGATTCTAATAATGCTAGCTTGCCTGCAACAAGCTGCCACCATGAAAGAGATGCTGACTGACTATGCTTCATCGATTGGCTTGCGAATCAATTTTCATAAGTCGACACTTATACCAATCAATCTCTCTGCTGTTGCAGCCACTACCTTTGCAAATCTATTTGGCTGCTCCGTTGGGACGATGCCGTTTACTTACCTCGGATTACCCCCTGGTACCTCCAAACCCATGATCCGAGATCTCATGCCGCTTGTTTGCAGTGCTGAATGACGTCTCACCTCCACTATTGCAATGATGTCGTATGACGGTAAGCTCTCTTGGCTCAATGCTACGGTCACCTAGCTCCTCATCTACGCCATGTGCACACTTAAGTTCCTGCCAAAACTGATTGAGATGCTAGACAAGATCAGGAGGAGATGTCTTTGGACCAAGAAATCTGAGCAAGGAGAGAAATGTAACTCCCTTGCTGCATGGGAGATGGTCTGTAAGCCAAAGAAGCATGGAGGTCTCGGGGTCATCAACATCAAGCTGCAAAATGAAGCCTTACTAATGAAATTCGTCCATAAATTCTACAACAAGATGGATATACCATGGGTGCAACTCCTGTGGGACGCCTACTATACTGACAAGATACCACATGCTGTACCACCGGTCGGCTCTTTCTGGTGGCGAGACATCTTGAAGCTCACCCCAATCTTCCGCGGCATCTCGCAGGTACAAGTGGTGTCTGGCATGTCTGCGTTGTTTTGGAAAGATCTATGGGGACACAATGTACTCCAACACACACACACCCATGCCTTCTCCTTTGCCATGCATGAAGATACTTCCATCAAGGGGTTCTTGGAGACCACATCGCTGGCTGCGGCTTTTGACCTCCCACTCTCGCCATAGGCTTTATCTAAGGTGCGGGATATCCAAAGGCTCTCCCTGCTCATAAGCCCGACCACTTCCATTAATGACATTTGGCACTATATTTGGGGCAAGACAGAGTACAGATCACCAGACTACTATCAATATTTCTTCAGAGACGCCCATGCCCACCCCATCTTCAAATGTCTTTGGCATTCGCATTGCATCATGAGGATTAAGGTCTTCGGCTGGCTCTTATTTCATGACAGGCTCAACACACATAACATGCTGAAACGACACCACTATGACATCGGTAATGCTCACATTTGCCTTCTTTGTGGGGGCCCAGATGAAGAGATGGTGGACCATATGATCTTTACATGCCCTTTTAGTCAAGCGTGTTGGAGTCAACTTGGGATCGTCTGGCCGAGATTTGACTGCCGTCTACATGTTTTGCAAACAACCAAGGACTCATGGAGCGGTCCTCTATTCCTTGACATTTTCCTCGTGGCAGCTGGGAGCTTATGGAAGGAAAGAAACAACAAGCATTTTAGAAGGATGGACCCTTCCATCAACTCCTAGCTTCGGAGGTTCAAGGAAGATTTTGGACTACTACAACACAGAACCAAGAGGGCTCACTCTACCCTCATAACTTCCTTCTTAGTTGCTTTGACACATAAGTAGTTTTCCTGATATACTTACTTGGCTTGTGACTTTACTTTCACCTCTGACCATACCCACATTTTGGATGAGTGTGGTCGAGCTGCTTGTAAATATGGTGTAACTATGTAAAACAACTCCATTATATATGAAAACACAATAGGAGCCTCTCCTACTGTCCTTCCCATAAAAAAACAAGCGGCTTGACGAGGCACGGGGTAAGTGATTTCTCCGGTGATCAACACATAGTAAGAGGAGCATGATGCCAGTATCTTTAATATGTTGTGACTGCAGATGGAGCTTCCACGTGGAGACCCTTCGGGCGGAACTTGCCCGAGCCAAGGAGCAAGCCAGAAATAGCGATGCAGCCACTCTAAAGGCGGTCGAAGAGCTGACGGCCGAACAGGCCGCACATTGCCAGAGCCAAGAAAGAATGGCCAAGATGGCCGTTGAGTTGAAAGATGCTGCCGACCGTTACCAGCTTCTTGAAGAAGAAAACCGTGCGAAGGCGACGGACCTAGAGAAGGCCATGGTAGCATCCTAGGAAGCCCGTTCCAAAATACGAGCGACGAAGGAGGAGCTGCATCAAGCTGGAGATATCGCAGCTGGGAAGCCCTTTTTGTTGCGGACTAAGTTCGGAGATCCAAAGTATTCACCTCTTGATCAACTATGGAGTTCTGCACACGCCTACGTGGATTTGGCGGCAAGTGCTGCTGATGCGGCCGAGTACTTCAAGGATCAAAAAGATCGCGAAGTGGAAAAGCTGTTCTGGTCATAGTTCCATGCTCCAGTGCATCCGCTGCTGTTGAATGAGCAAGTGGCCGAGTGGGCCGAGCTCCATAGGTTGTCCGGACTTGCCATGAGGTCTGTTGTGGATCATCTGTGGCCGGGAGGGCCAAGGCCGAATAGTTACTTCAGTTTAGTGCAACAATTCCTTGGTGCCATGCCGCACATAGATGCTATGAAGAGGTCGGCGTGCATAGAGGGTGCACAGATGGCCTTTGCCCATGTCAAGACATACTGGGCGGAGATGGAGGCCACCACTGTTGCAACACAGGGTTCGGCCGTGGGCCAAGTGGCTGCCGAGCACTACTTTGAAGAAGTTCTTGAAGGCGCTCATTCGATAGAGGCTCAGTGCTCAAAGAATATTATGTTCTAGTGACATGTACTCCCATTGTAAAAACAATGTTTTATTGAGCTATCAAGGCTATATTTATACTTTTGCCTGAAAGTATTATGATGCCTCCTATGCGGCCGTTTATATGGATACGTATATAATCTGAAAGTTTGCAGTCGTCGGCTTCCGCCCCACGCATATAATGCGGGGGTGTTCGCAAAAAATGCGTATTCACACTTGATCCAACATCTTGGTCCATTAAGGAGGTGGTAGCGCAGTGAACGAGGCAATCGGACTATATTGCTTTAACACTTTCACTTAGCCATAGGAGTTTGACTGTGGGGCTACTATATAGCCCCTCGTACTTCTGCGCTCGTCCGAATACGGGGCACGTACGTACATGACCGGGAAACGGCCCTTCATTAATGTGGAGTAATCCCGAAGATTCCATTGAGTCATCGAGTGGCTGACCAGTCTCGCGCTTTATCATGACAGTCAGTTTTCGACTTTTTCTACTGAGGTGCTCATCCGGATGAACCAGGGCACAATCGCAGTAGTTCTCCCAGTGCTACCTTAGCCAATATAGTGGAACGTAAGGTACCAAAATGTGGGATCCGGGAAAACCCAACATTTGACCAAAGACATGATTCGGAGCTGATGCATATAAGGCCAAACTCGCGACGCCGAACACTCCCTAAGGTATTCGGTCTTTATAACATATGCCGGGCTGAACGAGGCCCTTAATAATAAACCCCGGATGTCCAGGTATGTGCAATATCCTGACGTGGCCACATGGCAATACGTTGGCATCCTTCTCGGTTGTGTTGAGTATCGAGAGGATGTGAACAACAAGAGACAGTAAAAAAGGTTTACGCAGGGTCTTCATCTAAAAAGAAATCTTTGAGCAGGTCCCTGCTACACGTCTGCGCCTGTGTCTCCGTTGTGCCGTGTCCTGGATGGGTGTAGCATGATTGTCATCTGTAAAAGAGAAGAACTTAGGTGAAAGTTGCTGTGCTAGAAAATTGGTTATTATCAATAAACCATTAATATTCAAGATAAGTCAAGTTGAGCCGGACTAGCCCTGATTACACGCGGGAAGCCCCTGGTACCGTCTAGGAGGGCTTGATCATCGAACCAATGTCATGTATATGTAGTGGTGCACCGGACTCGTCTAACCGTGTCCGTGGTCTTGACGACCTGTCATTTTTTCTGGTTGGTGAGGCCGTCTAGTGCTCGGCGGCTAAAGCTGCCGCACATTCTTCCGCGCGTAGAGCACACTCAGTATTTCCGCTAACTGTGATGGTGCCATGTGGACCAGGCATCTTAAGCTTGAGATATGCGTAATGCGGGATTGCGTTAAAATGAGCGAAAGCTGCTCTTCCGAGTAGTGCCCGATAGCCACTTCGGAATGGAGCGATGTAGAAAGTTAACCTTTCGCTTCGGAAGTTGTCGGAAGAACCGAATACAACCTATAGTAATAGAGAGCCCGTGCAGCGGGCCACTAGGCCTGGTATTACTCCCTTGAAGGTAGTAGTACGGTGGCTTATTTTTGTCGGGTCTATCCCCATTTTGCGGACTGTGTCCTGATATATCAGATTTAGACCACTGTCGCCGTCCATGAGGACTCGTGTGAGATGGTATCCGCTTATTATTGGGTCTAACACCAAAGCATCCAATCCTTCGTGCCGGATGCTTGTTGTGTGATCCCCGTGATCAAAAGTTCTCGGGCAGGCCAACTAGGGGTTGAACCTAGGGACGGGCTCTATGGCGCGTGTGTCTCGGAGTCCATGTTTGCTTCTCCTCTTCATCACATGGATCACGTTGACTGTTTTAACCTCTGGTGGGAATTTTTTTGTCCTCCAGTGCTTTGCTGATGAGGCTCGTCCTCGTCTTCGCTTGGTGTCTCCCCCCTTGTGTTCAGTGTTTAGCTTACCTACCTGCTTGAAGACCCAACATTCTCCGTTGGTGTGATTTGCAGGTGTATCGGGGGTGCCATGAATCTGACATAGTTTGTCAAGAATCTTGTTTAGGCCAGACGATCCGTCTCTGCTGCCTTTGAAAGGCTTTTTCCGCTGGCCTGGCCGAGAGCCCCTGAATCCGACGTTTACCGCTGTATTATCTGGGCTATCTTCTTTATTTCGATGCTTGTTTTTATTACATCGTGGTTTTCCATTGCCATCCCTGACTTCGAATGTGCTTGGGTCACTGGTGGTACTGCGGGCTAACCAGCTGTCTTCACCTGCACAAAAGCGGGTCATGAGACTTGTTAGAGCTGCCATTGTTCTCGGTTTTTCTTGCCCGAGGTGTCTGGCGAGCCATTCGTCTCGGACGCTGTGTTTGAAAGCTGCTAAGGCTTCCGCGTCCGGACAGTCAACGATTTGGTTCTTCTTGGTGAGAAACCTGTTCCAAAGCTTTCGGGCGGACTCTCCGGACTATTGGATTATATGACTTAAATCATCTGCATCCGGAGGTCGCACGTAGGTCCCTTGAAAATTAGCCCGAAAAGCATCCTCGAGCTCCTCCCAACTTCCTATTGAGTTTTCGGGGAGGCTTTTGAGCCAGTGCTGGGCTGGTCCTTTAAGCTTGAGGGGCAAGTATTTAATGGCATGGAGATCGTCTCCGCGAGCCATATGGATATGGAGGATAAAGTCCTCAATCCAGACCCCAGGGTCTGTGGTCCCGTCGTGCGCCTCTATGTTCACTGGTTTGAATCCTTCTGGGAATTCGTGGTCCAGCACTTCATCGGTGAAACATAGGGGGTGTGCGGCACCCCTGTACTTGGATGTACCAAGGCTTTCAGACGGTTGTGGAATTTGATTTTGATTTTGTGCCGGAGCATGTTTCCTCGATCCATAGATGGATCTGGTCATACCGGATTTTTGGCGCAAGTCCTCACGTACATCGTGTGTTAACTTATGTGCGTATTTGTTATCCTCTCTATCGCGGTTACAAGGTGGTGGATCCGGCTGGTTGGCCGTTTCATTTTTTGGCTGTGTGGGCTCTAAGGCCTCGTCGTCGAATTCAGGTAACAGCTTGCGCTTTGGATAGCTCTTTGTGTGGTAACTTCCACCATACTTTGCTTCGTTGTCGAGCACTTTGTTCCACATGCTGTTGAGTGTATTTTGTGTGGCCCTAAGCCTTTGCTTCTGCTTCTTCAGACTCCTCGCTGTGGCAATAAGCCTTCTATGGAGGTTCTCTTGCTCCAAGTGCGTTTCCGGGATGATTTGTGCATCTTCGTCCGGACTGTTTTTCTCCCCAGAGGGGGTTTGATGAGGTTTATACTCAGCTTCGCCGTGTTCGGACGTCGGATCCGCACTATGTTCACCGCTTGCAGCCTCATCGTGCTCTGCCGCCGGGGCAATGTGATCCGTCGTTTCCTCTGGAGTCGACTGGAGTGTTATTTTCTCTTGCGTTGTTATCGCTGTTTTTGCTATGGTGGGACTTAGAGCGGCGCCGCTGACGTCGGCGCTTGGGTTGCTTCTTGGAGGGGCCATCCTCCGCTGTCTCTTCGCCATTGCCTTCTTTGGGTGTATCCACCATGTATATATCATGTGATGAAGTGGCTGTCCGGCGCCCTGTGGGCGCTGGTTCCTGTTCATCTCCTGCATCTTCGTCCATGCCGTCGATGTCTTCAGAGTCGAAGTTGAGCATGTCGGTTAAGTCATCGACAGTGGCTACTAAGTGGGTGGTGGGCGGGCAGCGAATTTCTTCATCGTCCATATCCCATTCTAGCCGGACGTAGTTCGGCCAGGGTTCTCCTGACAAGGAGAGAGACTTTAATGAATTTAGCACATCGCCGAGAGGCGAGTGCTGAAAGATATCCGCGGAGGTGAACTCCATGATCAGCGCTGAGGGAGTCCTGGATTAGGGGGTCTCCGGACAGCCGGACTATCTCCATTGGCTGGACTGTTAGACTATGAAGATACAAGATTGAAGACTTCGTCTCGTGTCGGATGGGACTCTACTTGGCGTGGAAGGCAAGCTAGGTAATACGTATATGGATATCTCCTCCTTTATAACCGACCTTGTGTAACCCTAACCCTCTCCGGTGTCTATATAAAACGAAGGGTTTTAGTCCATAGGACAACAATCACAACATACAATCATACCGTAGGCTAGCTTCTAGGGTTTAGCCTCTCTAATCTCATGGTAGATCTACTCTTGTAACACCCATATCTTCAATATTAATCAAGCAGGACATAGGGTTTTACCTCCATCAAGAGGGCCCGAACCTAGGTAAAACTTCGTGTCCCTTGCCTCCTGTTACCATCCGGCCTAGACGCACAGTTCGGGACCCCCTACCCGAGATCCGCCGGTTTTGACACCGACATTGGTGCTTTCATTGAGAGTTCCTCTGTGTCGTCGCTGTTAGGCTTGATGGCTCCCACTATCATCGGTAGCAATGCGGTCCAGGGTGAGACTTTTCTCCCCGGACAGATCTTCGTATTCGGCAGCTTTGCACTGCGGGCTAATTCGCTTGGCCATCTGGAGCAGATTGAAAGCTACGCCCCTGGCCATCAGGTCAGATTTGGAAGTTTGAATTACACGGCCAACATCCGTGGGGACTTGATCTTCGATGGATTCGAGCCACACCCGGGCGCGCCGCACTGTCGCGATGGGTGTGACCTAGCTCTGCCATCGGACGGTACCCCAGAGGCCGCGCCCGCACCAGCTCCGACACTTAGCTCGGAGCCAACTGTGCCAATCGAGGACATGTGGCTAGACACCGCCTCAGGGGCTGCAGTCTCGACGGCGATCGAGCCAAACACCGGCATAATCCTCCGCACGGCCCGTGACTCCAAGGTGTCGGACTCTCTTCCAGACCCAGAACCATCCGCGCCCCTGCCAATCGAATCCGATTGGGCGCCGATCATGGAATTCACCGCCGCGGATATCTTTCAGCACTTGCCCTTCGGCGACATCCTGAATTCACTGAGGTCTCTCTCTTTGTCAGGAGAGCCCTGGCCGGATTATGGCCAACAGGATTGGGATGCGGACGACGAAGAAATTCGACGCCCACCCACCACCCACTTTGTAGCCACTGTCGATGATTCAACGGACATGCTCGACTTCGACTCCGAAGACATCGACGGTATGGATGACGATGTAGGAGACGAACATGAACCAGCACCTATAGGGCACTGGAAAGTCACCTCGTCGTATGACATATACATGGTGGATACACCCAATGAAGGCAACGACGACGATATAGCAGAGGATGACCCCTCCAAGAAGCAACCCAAGCGCCAACGTCAGCGGCGCCGCTCTAAGTCCCGCCAAAGCAAAAGTGGTGATACCGGCACAGGAGATAATAACACTCCGGATAGCGCTTAAGACAACAACAATCCCCTCCAGCAAGATTTAGAGTAGGAGGATGAAGGAGCCAGCTCTCCTGAGAGGGTGGCTGGCAGAGAAGAGGAGGATGACAATTACATGCCCCCCTCTGAAGACGAGGCAAGCCTCGGCGACGATGATTTCACCGTACCAGAGGATCCCATCGAACAAGAGCGCTTCAAGCGCAGGCTTATGGCCACGGAAAATAGCGTGAAGAAAAAGCAGCAGCAGCTTCAAGCTGATCAAGACCTGCTAGCTGACAAATGGACTGAAGTCCTCGCGGCCGAGGAATATAAACTCGACCGTCCCTCCAAGAGTTACCCAAGGCGCAGGTTACTACCCCGACTGGAGGAAGAAGCGTATGATACGGCTGATCGGCCACCTCGTGGCCGCGATAGAGAGGCATTCCAGCCAAAAGATCAGCCTCCACCCCAACACCATCCAAATAAAAAGGCATGGGGAGATATGCCATGTTAGGGAACATAGTAATTTCAAAAAATTTCCCACGCACACGCAAGATCATGGTGATGCATAGCAACGAGAGGGGAGAGTGTTGTCTACGTACCCTCATAGACCGGAAGCGGAAGCGTTAGCACAACGCGGTTGATGTAGTCGTATGTCTTCACGGCCTGACCGATCAAGCACCGAAACTACGGCACCTCCGAGTTCTAGCACAAGTTCAGCTCGATGACGATCCCCGGACTCTGATCCAGCAAAGTGTCGGGGAAGAGTTCCGTTAGCACGATGGCGTGGTGACGATCTTGATGTTCTACCATCGCAGGGCTTCGCCTAAGCACCGCTACAATATTATCGAGGATTATGGTGGAAGGGGGCACCGCACACGGCTAAGAGAACGATCACGAAGATCAACTTGTGTGTCTAGAGGTGCCTCCTTGCCCCTGTATATAAAGGAGCAAGGGGGAGGCCGGCCGGCCCTTGAGGCGCACCAAGGAGGGGGGAGTCCTCCTCCTAGTAGGAGTAGGACTCCCCTTTCCTAGTCCAACTAGGAAGAGGGAAGGGGGAAGGAAAGAGAGGGAGAGGGAAAGAGGGGCCGCGCCCCCTCCCCTAGTCCAATTCGGACTCCCCATGGGAGGGGGCGCGCCACCTCCTGGGCTGCTGCCCTCTCTCTCCCATCAGGCCCACTAAGGCCCAATACTTCCCCGGGGGGTTCCGGTAACCCTTCCGGCACTCCGGTTTTCTCCGAAATCACCCGAAACACTTTCGGTGTCCGACTATAGCCGTCCAATATATCGATCTTTATGTCTCGACCATTTCGAGACTCCTCGTCATGTCCGTGATCATATCCGGGACTCCGAACAACCTTCGGTACACAAAAATATATAAACTCATAATGAAACTGTCATCGTAACGTTAAGCGTGCGGACCCTACGGGTTCGAGAACAATGTAGACATGACTGAGACACGTCTCCGGTCAATAACCAATAGCGGAACCTGGATGCTCATATTGGCTCCCACATATTCTACGAAGATCTTTTATCGGTCAGACCGCATAACAACATACGTTGTTCCCTTTGTCATCGGTATGTTACTTGCCCGAGATTTGATCGTCGGTATCTCAATACCTAGTTCAATCTCGTTACCGGCAAGTCTCTTTACTCGTTCCGTAATAGATCATCCCGCAACTAACTTATTAGTTGCAATGCTTGCAAGGCTTATGTGATGTGCATTACCGAGAGGGCCCAGAGATACCTCTCCGACAATCGGAGTGACAAATCCTAATCCCGAAATACGCCAACCCAACAAGTACCTTCGGAGACACCTGTAGAGCACCTTTATAATCACCCAGTTACGTTGTGACGTTTGGTAGCACACAAAGTGTTCCTCCGGTAAACGGGAGTTGCATAATCTCATAGTTATAGGATCATGTATAAGTCATGAAGAAAGCAATAGCAACAAACTAAATGATCAAGTGCTAAGCTAATGAAAAGGGTCAAGTCAATCACATCATTCTACTAATGATGTGATCCCGTTAATCAAATGACAACTCATGTCTATGGTTAGGAAACATAACCATCTTTGATCAACGAGCTAGTCAAGTAGAGGCATACTAGTGACACTATGTTTGTCTATGTATT
This sequence comes from Triticum dicoccoides, assembly GCF_002162155.2. NCBI lineage: Eukaryota > Viridiplantae > Streptophyta > Magnoliopsida > Poales > Poaceae > Triticum > Triticum dicoccoides. The sequence goes on along the minus strand of NC_041382.1, from coordinate 139,153,116 downwards.
CACACATGTATTATGTTTCCGGTTAATACAATTCTAGCATGAATAATAAACATTTATCATGATATAAGGAAATATATATAATAACTTTATTATTGCCTTTAGGGCATATTTCCTTCAGTCTCCCACTTGCACTAGAGTCAATAATCTAGTTCACATCGCCATGTGATTTAACATCAATAGTTCACATCACCATGTGATTAACACCCATAGTTCACATCGACATGTGACCAAAACCCAAAGGGTTTACTAGAGTCAATAATCTAGTTCACATCGCTATGTGATTAACACCCAAAGAGTACTGAGGTGTGATCATGTGTTTGCTTGTGAGAGAATTTTAGTCAACGGGTCTGCCACATTCAGATCCGTAAGTATTTTGCAAATTTCTATGTCAACAATGCTCTGCACAGAGCTACTTTAGCTAATTGCTCCCACTTTCAATATGTATCCAGATTGAGATTTAGAGTCATCTGGATCAGTGTCAAAATTTGCATCGACGTAACCCTTTACGACGAATCTTTTGTCACCTCCATAATCGAGAAACACATCCTTATTCTACTAAGGATAATTTTGACCAATGTCCAGTGATCTACTCCTAGATCACTATTGTACTCCCTTGCCAAACTCAGGGCAGGGTATACAATAGGTCTGGTACACAGCATGGCATACTTTATAGAACCTATGGCTAAGGCATAGGGAATGACTTTCATTCTCTCTCTATCTTCTGCCGTGGTCGGGTTTTGAGTCTTACTCAACTTCACACCTTGTATCACAGGAAAGAACTCCTTCTTTGACTGTTCCATTTTGAACTACTTCAAAATCTTGTCAAGGTATGTACTCATTGAAAAAACTTATCAAGCATATTGATCTATCTCTATAGATCTTGATGCTCAATATGTAAGCAGCTTCACCGAGGTCTTTATTTGAAAAAATCCTTTCAAACATTCCTTTATGCTTTGCAGAATAATTCTACATTATCTCTGATCAACAATATGTCATTCACATATACTTATCAGAAATGCTGTAGTGCTCCCACTCACTTTCTTGTAAACACAGGCTTCACCGCAAGTCTGTATAAAACTATATGCTTTGATCAACTTATCAAAGCGTATATTCCAACTCCGAGATGCTTGCACCAGTCCATAGATGGATTGCTAGAGCTTGCATATTTTGTTAGTACCTTTAGGATTGACAAAACCTTCTAGTTGCATCATATACAACTCTTCTTTAATAAATCCATTAAAGAATGCAGTTTTGTTTATCCATTTGCCAGATTTCATAAAATGCGGCAATTGCTAACATGATTCGGACAGACTTAAGCATAGATACGAGTGAGAAACTCTCATCGTAGTCAACACCTTGAACTTGTCGAAAACCTTTTATGACAATTCTAGCTTTGTAGATAGTAACACTACTATTAGCGTTCATCTTCCTCTTGAAGATCCATTTAATCTCAATGGCTCGCCAATCATTGGGCAAGTCAATCAAAGTCCATACTTTTTTCTCATACATGGATCTCATCTCAGATTTCATGGCCTCAAGCCATTTCGCGGAATCTGGGCTCATCATCGCTTCCTCATAGTTTGTAGGCTCGTCATGGTCAAGTAACATGACCTCCAGAACAGGATTACCGTACCACTCTGGTGCAGATCTCACTCTGGTTTACCTACGAGGTTCGGTAGTAACTTGATCTGAAGTTACATGATGATCATCATTAGCTTCCTCACTAATCAGTTTAGTAGTCAGAGTAACAGATTTCTGTGATGAACTACTTTCCAATAAGAGAGCAGGTACAGTTACCTCATCAAGTTCTACTTTCCTCCCACTCACTTCTTTCGAGAGAAACTCCTTTTCTAGAAAGGATCCATTCAAAGCAACGAATATATTGCCTTCGGATATGTGATATAAGGTGTACCCAACATTTTCTTTTGGGTATCCTATGAAGACGCACTTCTCTGATTTGGGTTAGAGCTTATCAGGTTGAAACTTTTTCACATAAGTATTGCAACCTCAAACTTTAAGAAACGACAGCTTAGGTTTCTTGCCAAACGATAGTTCATACGGTGTCGTCTCAACGGATTTAGATGGTGCCCTATTTAACATGAATGCAGTTGTCTCTAATGCATAACCCCAAAACGATAGTGGTAGATCGGTAAGAGACATCATAGATCGCACCATATCTAATAAAGTATGGTTATGACGTTCGGACACACCATTACACTATGGTGTTCTAGGTGGCATGAGTAGTGAAACTATTTCACATTGTTTTTAACTGAAGACCAAACTCGTAACTCAAATATTTTACTTCTGCGATCATATCATAGAAACTTTTATTTTGTTACGATGATTCTCCACTTCACTCTGAAATTCTTTGAACTTTTCAAATGTTTCAGACTTGTGTTTCATCAAGTAGATATACTCATATCTGCTCAAATCATCTGTGAAGATCAGAAAATAATGATATCTGCCACGAGCTTCAATATTCATCGGACCACATACATCAGTATGCATGATTTCCTACAAATCTGTTGCTTGCTGCATTGTTTCGGAGAATGGAGTCTTAGTCATCTTGCCCATGAGGCATGGTTCGCAAGCATCAACTGATTCATAATCAAGTGATTCCAAAAGTCGATCAGCATGGCGTTTCTTCATGCGCTTTACACCAATATGACCTAAACGGCAGTGCCACAAATAAGTTGCACTATCATTATTAACTTTGCATCTTTTGGTTTCAATATTATGAATATGTGTGTCACTACGATCAAGATCCAACGAACCATTTTCATTGGGTGTGTAAACATATATGTAAACAGAATAACAATTTATTCTCTTACTCAAATGAATAACCGTATTGCAATAAACATGATCAAATCATATTCATGCTCAATGCAAACACTAAATAACATTTATTTAGGTTCAACACTAATCCCGAAAGTATAGGGAGTGTGCGATGATGATCATATCAATCTTGGAACCACTTCCAACACACATCGTCACTTCACCCTTAACTAGTCTCTATTCATTCTGCAACTCCCGTTTCGAGTTACTACTCTTAGCAACTGAACTAGTATCAAATACCGAGGGGTTGCTACGAACACTAGTAAAATACACATCAATAATCTGTATATCAAATTTACCTTTGTTCACTTTGCCATCCTTCTTATCTGCCAAAACTTGGGGCAGTTCCGCTTCCAGTGACCAATCCCTTTGCAGTAGAAGCACTTAGTCTCAGGCTTAGGACCAGACTTGGGCTTCTTCACTTGAGTAGCAACTTGCTTGCCGTTCTTCTTGAAGTTCCCCTTCTTCCCTTTGCCCTTTTCTTGAAACTAGTGGTCTTGTCTACCATCAACACTTGATGCTCTTTCTTGACTTCTACCTTCATCGATTTCATCATAATGAAAAGCTCGGGAATCGTTTTCGTCATCCCTTGCATACTATAGTTCATCACAAATTTCTACTAATTTGGTGATTGTGACTAGAGAATTCTGTCAATCACTATCTTATCTGGAAGATTAACTCCCACTTGATTCAAGTGATTGTAGTACCCAGACAATCTGAGCACATGCTCACTGCTTGAGCTATTCTCCTCCATCTTTTAGCTATAGAACTTGTTGGAGACTTCATATCTCTCAACTCGGGTATTTGCTTGAAATATTAACTTCAACTCCTGGAACATCTCATATGGTCCATGACGTTCAAAACGTCTTTGAAATCCCGATTCTAAGCTATTAAGCATGGTGCACTAAACTATCAAGTAGTCATCATATTGAGCTAGCCAAATGTTCACAACGTCTGCATCTGCTCCTGCAATAGGTCTGTGACCTAGCGGTGCATCAAAGACATAATTCTTCTGTGCAGCAATGAGGATAATCCTCAGATCACGGATCCAATCCGCATCATTGCTACTAACATTTTTCAACATATTTTTTCTCTAGGAACACAATAAACTGGGAGCAACATCGCGAGCTTTTGATCTACAACATAGATATGCTAATACTACCAGGACTAAGTTCATGATAAATTAAAGTTCAATTAATCATATTACTTAAGAACTCCCACTTAGGCAGACATCCCTCTAATCTTCTAAGTGATCACGTGATCCATATCAACTAAACCATGTCCGACCATCACGTGAGATGGAGTAGTTTCAATGGTGAACATCACTATGTTGATCATATCTACTATATGATTCACGCTCGACCTTCGGTCTCCATGTTCCGAGGCCATATCTGTTATATGCTGGGCTCATCAAGTTTAACCTGAGTATTCCGCGTGTGCAACTGTTTTGCACCCATTGTATTTGAACGTAGAGCCTATCACACCCGATCATCACGTGGTGTCTCAGCACGAAGAACTTTTGCAACGGTGCATACTCAGGGAGAACACTTATACCTTGATAATTTAGTGAGAGATTATCTTATAAAGCTACCGCCGAACTAAGCAAAATAAGATGTATAAAAGATAAACATCACATGCAATCATAATATGTGACATGATATGGCCATCACCATCTTGTGCCTTTGATCTCCATCTCCAAAGCATCGTCATGATCTCCATCGTCACCAGCATGACACAATGATCTCCATCATCTTGATCTATATAAATGTGTCGTCACATGGTTGTCTCGCCAACAATTGCTCTTACAACTATTGCTATCACATAGCGATAAAGTAAAGCAATTATTTGGCGCTTGCATCTTATGCAATAAAGAGATAACCATAAGGCTTTTGCTAGTTGCCGATAACTTCAACAAAACATGATCATCTCATACAACAACTTATATCTCATCACGTCTTGACCATATCACATCACAACATGCCCTGCAAAAACAAGTTAGACGTCCTCTACTTTGTTGTTGCATGTTTTACGTGGCTGCTACGGGCTGAGCAAGAACCGTTCTTACCTACGCATCAAAACCACAACGATAGTTTGTCAAGTTGGTGCTGTATTAACCTTCGCAAGGACCGGGCATAGCCACACTTGGTTCAACTAAAGTTGGAGAAACTGACACCCGCCAGCCACCTGTGTGCAAGTAGAACCAGTCTCGCATAAGCGTATGCGTAATGTCGGTCCGGGCCGCTTTATCCAACAATACCGCTGAACCAAAGTATGACATGCTGGTAAGAAGTATGACTTATATCGCCCACAACTCACTTGTGTTCTACTCGTGCACAACATCAACGCATAAAACCTAGGCTCGGATGCCACTGTTAGGGAACGTAGTAATTTCAAAAATTTTCCTACGCACACGCAAGATCATGGTGATGCATAGCAATGAGAGGGAAGAGTGTTGTCTACATACCCTCGTAGACCGGAAGCGGAAGTGTTAGCACAACGCGGTTGATGTAGTCGTACTTCTTCACGGCCCGACCGATCAAGCACCGAAACTACGGCACCTCCGAGTTCTAGCACACGTTCAGCTCGATGACGATCCCCGGACTCCGATCCAGCAAAGTGTCGGGGAAGAGTGCCGTCAGCATGACGGCGTGGTGACGATCTTGATGTTCTACCATCGCAGGGCTTCGCCTAAGCACCACTACAATATTATCGAGGATTATGGTGGAGGGGGGCACCGCACACGGCTAAGAGAACAATCACGAAGATCAACTTGTGTGTCTAGAGGTGCCCCCCTTGCCCCTGTATATAAAGGAGCATGGGGGGGAGGCCGGCCGGCCCTTGAGGCGCACCAAGGAGGGGGGAGTCCTCCTCCTAGTAGGAGTAGGACTCCCCTTTCCTAGTCCAACTAGGAAGAGGGAAGGGGGAAGGAAAGAGAGGGAGAGGGAGAGGGAAAGAGGGGCCGCGCCCCCCTTCCCTAGTCCAATTTGGACTCCCCATGGGAGGGGGCACGCCACCTCCTGGGCTGCTGCTCTCTCTCTCCCATCAGGCCCACTAAGGCCCAATACTTCCCCCGGGGGGTTCCGGTAACCCTTCCGGCACTCCGGTTTTCTCCGAAATCACCCGAAACACTTCCGGTGCCCGAATATAGCCGTCCAATATATTGATCTTTATGTCTCGACCATTTAGAGACTCCTCGTCATGTCCGTGATCATATCCGGGACTCCAAACAACCTTCGGTACATCAAAATATATAAACTCATAATGAAACTGTCATCGTAACGTTAAGCATGCGGACCCTATGGGTTCGAAAACAATGTAGACATGACCGAGACACGTCTCCGGTCAATAACCAATAGCGGAACCTGGATGCTCATATTGGCTCCCACATATTCTACGAAGATCTTTTATCAGTCAGACCGCATAACAACATACGTTGTTCCCTTTGTCATTAGTATATTAGTTGCCCGAGATTTGATCGTCGGTATCTCAATACCTAGTTCAATCTCGTTACCGGCAAGTCTCTTTACTCGTTCCGTAATACATCATCCCGCAACTAACTTATTAGTTGCAATGCTTGCAAGGCTTATGTGATGTGCATTACCAAGAGGGCCCAGAGATACCTCCCCGACAATCGGAGTGACAAATCCTAATCTCGAAATACGCCAACCCAACAAGTACCTTCGGAGACACCTGTAGAGCACCTTTATAATCACCTAGTTACGTTGTGACGTTTGGTAGCACACAAAGTGTTCCTCCGGTAAACAGGAGTTGCATAATCTCATAGTCATAGGAACATGTATAAGTCATGAAGAAATCAATAGCAACAAACTAAACGATCAAGTGCTAAGCTAATGAAAAGGGTCAAGTCAATCACATCATTCTCCTAATGATGTGATCCCGTTAATCAAATGACAACTCATGTGTATGGTTAGGAAACATAACCATCTTTGATCAACGAGCTAGTCAAGTAGAGGCATACTAGTGACACTATGTTTGTCTATGTATTCACACATGTATTATTTTTCCGGTTAATACAATTCTAGCATGAATACTAAACATTTATCATGATATAAGGAAATATATAATAACTTTATTATTGCCTCTAGGGCATATTTCCTTCACGCCAGACCTGCGAGACATATTGGAGGACAAAGCAAATCATTCAAGATCGATCTACATATCACGAGGGCGCACCACTCTACGAGACGGTAAACGTCAAGCTGGATACAGTAAAAGCAAATCCGGCCGGGCCGAACAGAGCGGGCATGACCCATACGAGCTGCATCGCGATATAGCCCAATACAGAGGCGCCGCACACCCCTTATGCTTCACAGACGAAGTAATGGAACATCAATTCCCAGAAGGTTTCAAACTTGTAAACATTGAATCATACGACGGCACAACAGATCCTGCAGTATGGATTGAGGACTTCCTCCTCCACATCCACATGGCCCGCGGTGATGACTTACATGCCATCAAATACCTCCCACTAAAACTCAAAGGACCAATGTGGCATTGGCTTAATAGCTTGCCAGCGGACTCCATTAGCTGTTGGGAAGATCTGGAAGCCGCATTCCTCGACAACTTTCAGGGCACTTATGTGCGACCACCAGACGCCGATGACTTGAGCCACATAATTCAGCAGCCAGAAGAGTCGGCCAGGCAATTCTGGACTCGGTTCCTTACAAAGAAAAATCAAATCGTCGACTGTCCGGATGCGGAGGCCTTAGCGGCTTTCAAGCACAACATCCGAGACGAGTGGCTAGCCCGGCACCTTGGTCAGGAAAAGCCAAAATCTATGGCAGCCCTCACGACGCTCATGACCCACTTTTGTGCGGGAGGAAATAGCTGGTTGGCTCGTAGTAACAACATATCATAGAACCATGGTACCTCAGATACCAAGGACGGCAACAGCAGGTCACGTCGCAACAAGCATAAGCGCCGCATTAACGGCGAAAGTACTAAGGATACGACAGTCAATGCCGGATTCAAAGGCTCTAAACCCGGTCAGCGGAAAAAGCCATTCAAACAAAGTACGCTGGGTCCATCCAGCTTGGACCGTATACTCGATCGCTCGTGTCAAATACACGGCACCCTAGACAAGCCAGCCAATCACACCAACAGGGATTGTTGGGTGTTCAAGCAGGACGGCAAGTTAATTGCTGAAAACAAGGACAAGGGGACGCATAGCGATGACAAGGAAGAACCCCGGCAGCCGCATACTGGAGGACAGAAGAGGTTTCCCCCACAAGTGCGGACGGCGAACATGATATACGCAACCCACATCCCCAAGAGCGAGCGGAAGCGTGCGCTTAGGGACGTATATGCGTTGGAGCCAGTCGCCCCAAAGTTCAACCCTTGGTCCTCCTGTCCGATCACCTTCGATCGCAGGGACCACCCCACTAGTATCCGTCACGGCGGATTCGCCGCACTGGTCCTAGACCCAATCATCGACGGATTTCACCTCACTCGAGTCCTTATGGACGGCGGCAGCAGCCTGAACCTGCTTTATCAGGACACAATGCGCAAAATGGGTATAGACCCCTCAAGGATCAAACCCACAAAGACGACCTTTAAAGGCGTCATTCTAGGCGTAGAGGCCCACTACACATGCTCAATTACACTGGAAGTGGTCTTCGGATCCCCGGATAACTTCCAAAGCGAAGAGTTAGTCTTTGATATAGTCCCATTCCGCAGTGGTTACCACGTGCTGCTCGGACGAACCGCATTTGCTAGATTCAATGCGGTGCCACATTATGCATACCTCAAGCTCAAGATGCCAGGACTCCGCGGAGTTATTACAGTCAATGGAAACACAGAGCGCTCTCTCCGAACAGAGCAGCACACCGCGGCCCTTGCAGCAGAAGCGCAAAGCAGCCTCTCAAGGCAATCTACTAGTTCGGCGTTTCAAAGCCCGGACACCTTCAAGCGCGCTCGGGGTAATCGACAAACAGATCGCCTGGCGCGATCTGAGCTCGCATAGCAATACGGCGTCCCCCCAATCCCAGCCCAACGGCATTGTTCGTGCCGCGCGTACATAATTACACATTAAAAATACCATGGGCACAGGTGGGGAGGGGGGGCACAACTACGGCACGCCCCAAAATGCGGCCTAAACCGCACCAGGGGCTTCCCGTTTGGTAATTTTTCTTTTTCTTTCAGGACTTCAATCTGTGGAAACACTGTCCGGCAGCTCTATTACCGAACACATGATACAACAGCCAAGGAGGCCGACAACTACGAAATTCCCAGGTGGATTACAGATTTCATATAATTCCTCAGCTCGCCCTTGGAAGGGACATAGTCCTACTCTTTTGCTTATTACACTATCTGTATCACTCTTCTTTAATGCAAATTTTTAATATACAATGCATGAAATTATGACTATTATCGCATTTTTGTTATATGTACACATATCTATGTGTTCATTAATGACGCCTAGCAACCGTACACTCTGGTACGGCCAATGCACCAGGGGCTTACATACTCACAATATGGTGTGAAAAGTCCGAATACTTTCACAAGTACGGCACCCCGAACTTATAGCATTATATGCATCAGCTCCGAATCATGTCTTTGGTCAAATGTTGGGTTTGCCCGGCTCCTATGTTTTGGTACCTTACATTTCGCTCTATCGGCTAAGGTAGCGCTAGGAGAACTACTGCGATTGTGCCCCGGTTCTCCGGGCCGAGCACCTCAGTAGAGAAAGCTAAAACTGACTGTCATGATAAGGCGAGAGACTGGTCGCTGTTCGGCGAGGTTGTTCGAGTCCCTAAAGACTTCTGCCGCTTAGGGCGAAGGGCCGGCTTCGTCCAGCCTACAGGCGTGTATCACGCCCCGAATTCGGCCTTCCGAGTACCAGGGGCTTTGCCGAAATTTAGAATTATAGAATTCTATGGCTAAGTGAGAGTGATAAAGCATTATTAGTCCGGTTGCCTTGTTCGTTGTGCTGAGCACCTCCCTCGAAGGACCCAAACATGGGAACAAGAGTGCTCAGGTTTATCCCGAACACACCAGCACTCGTGGTATGGGGGCAGAAGCCGAGGACTAGCCATCTCTCAGATTGGATAAACAGCCAAACAGAAGGTAATATTTTAAATTCACACAAGCATTGCATAGCGCATATGAAACAAGTTTTCATTACACAGGATAAAAAACGAGCAAGTCTCATTCAAATATTACATTTTGTGAACACTCATCCGCGATAAGACGGGCGCCCGACAGAACACCCTCGTAGTACATCTCGGGGTGGCGGTGCTCCTTGCCCTTCGGCGGCCCCTCCTTAATAAGCTTCACGGCGTCTAGCTTGACCCACTGCGTTTTCACACGGGCGAAGGCCCGACGTGCACCTTCAATGCAGACGGATCGCTTGACGACCTCCAGCCGTGGGCAGGCATCCACAAGCCGCCTTACCAAGCTGAAGAAGCTGTTCGGAAGGGCATCGCCAGGCCACAACCGGACTATGAATCCCTTCATGGCCAGATCGGCCGCCTTATGTAGCTCGGCCATCTGCTTCAGCTGGTCGCTTAATGGCATCGGATGTTCGACCTCAGCATACTAAGACCATAACAACTTCTCCGTCGAGCTCCCATCCCCGGCCCAGTAGAATTGTGCGGCATCGGACACATTGCGGGGAAAATCTGTGAATGCTCCTGAAGAGCTCCAGATTCGGGTAAGTAATCGGTAATTCACCTTTACATGCTCGCTTTGCATATAGAAAGCCTTACCCGCCGCTATCTTCTTCATCGTGTCGATCTCCTGAAGGGCCTTCTGCGCCTTTTGGGCCTCGGCCTTGGCACTCTTCGCGCTCTCACGGGCCGCGGCAAGCTGAGACTCTCGCGTCTTCAAGTCAAGCTCCAATGCCTCGTGCTTCGTCATGAGAGCCTGGAGCTCTTGCTGCACCTCGCCCACCCGAGCCTTGTGCCTCTCCTGCTCAGTGCGCTCCTGGGCCGCCTTCTCTTCGGCCTGGGACAACGCTTGCTTCAGGGTCACCACCTCGGTCGTGGCCCCTGGCAAAACATACAATGATCCTGTCATTTTGCAATTGCGTCCTTTTTATATACATATATCTATAGACGGGGTATTACTTACCCTTGTTCTCCTCGAGCTGCCTCTTAGCAAGGCCGAGCTCTTTCTGAGACCCCTCGAGGGCCTCCTTTAGTACGGTGACCTCCACAGTTAGTGCGGCGGACGCCAGAAGCGAAGCCTGCATATGCATATTGACATACTTATATTAGACTCCTGCATTATTATTTGATCCCCTGTTCGGCTTTTCTTCACGAACACCGAACAAAGCATCAGGGGCTACTGTCTATGCAGTAATATTTCTACTATATTTTAAAACACTTACCTCAAAGCCTGTTAGAAGGCTAGTACAAGCTTCAGTTAATCCGCTCTTGGCGGACTGAACCTTCTGGATCACCGCACTCATGATAGTGCAGTGCTCCTCCTCGATGGAAGCGCTGTGAAGCGCTTCCAACATAGTGTCCGGCGCCTCTGGATGGACAGAGGTCACCGGCATAGGCGTCTCATCCCCCTCAGAAGGGGGCCACCTACCCGAGCTCGGAGCGGTTGGAGGGTCCGGCGCAGTGTTCGGCTGAGGGCCGAACTCGGAGCTCTCAGGGACCCCGTCCCCTCGGCTCCCAGAGTCCGGAAGGTCGCCTTGAGGCGCCTCCGGGACTGTCCCCCTCGATCCGGTGCCTCTTGAGACAGTACCTCGGCGTCGTCGGCTGGATGAGGGGAGGTGGCGGTCGGGACTGGATCGCTATCCATGTCCGACGTGCCTAGGGAGCCGTCCGAGGATACCTCGATATTGGCTCGGGGCGTCCTGCACAATGGAGTTCGGCATTACGAAAAGCAATGCAACAAAGGAATCCTATGGGTTACTTTGGTGTCCGAACACTTACGATCTCCCCTGGGGCTTACCTCTGGGCAACCACTCGTCTTCACTTTCATCGGCAGCGGTGGAGCTGTCCGGAAGGAGCGTCCTTCCCTTCTTGGACCCTTCGGCCTCCCCAGTTGGGGCGGCCTTCCTTTTCTTGTCTCCCCCAGTCGGCGGGGGAGCCTCTTCTTCCTCTTCCTCGTCTTCGGGGGAAGAGTGCGCCGCAGACTCATCGGACGGTGAGTCCGACGACGCCTGGCGTCGGGAACTCTTTCGAGCTCCCTTGGCCTTCTGGGTCTTCTCCGGCACCTTATACGGGGCCAGAGTCAACATCTTCGCCAACAGGGCGTCTGCAGGGTCTTCGAGCAAAGGAGCCGGACAGTCAATTTGTCCGGCCATCTTCTGCCAGTCCTGTTAACGGCACGGGAGTTTAGATCCCGCATAGAATCAATCTATATAGAAAACAAGTATCCAGTGAAAGGTAAAACAACTTACCGCACTGGCGTGGCGCTTCGCGCTGAATCCGCAATCCTCAGTAATGGGGGGAGGGACCGCGGCGCCCTTGAACAGCACCCTCCAGGCATCTTCGTGTGTCGTGTCGAAGGGCCTGTTCAGAGTTCGGTGCTGCGCCAGATTGAACTCCCACAAGGTAAACTCCCGTTGTTGGCACGGGAGTATCCGTCGGACGAGCATAACCTAGACTATGTTAACAAGCTTGAGCTTCTTATCCACCATGTTCTGAATACATGACTTGAGTCTGGTCAGCTCTTTTGAATTACCCCAGGACAGGCCCTTCTGTTTCCAGGAGGTGGGCCGCATAGGGATGCCAGATCGGAACTCGAGGGCTGCTACCCATGCGGGGTCACGTGGCTCGGTGATATAGAACCACCCCGATTGCCACCCCTTTATGGTGTCCACGAAGGTGCCCTCGAGCCATGTGATGTTGGGCATCTTTCCCACCATGGCGCCTCCGCACTCCGCCTGGCGGCCGCTCACTACCTTCGGCTTGACATCAAAGGTCTTCAGCCATAAGCCTAAGTGGGGCTTGATGCGGAGGAAGGCCTCACACACGACGATGAACGCTGAGATGTTGAGGATGAAGTTCGGGGCCAGATCGTGGAAATCCAGGCCGTAATAAAACATGAGCCCCCGGACGAAGGGATGGAGAGGGAATCCCAGTCCGTGGAGGAAATGGGTGAGGAATACCACCCTCTCATGGGGCTCAGGGGTGGGGATGAGCTGTCCCTCATCTGGGAGCCGGTGCACGATATCGTCGGGCAGGTATCCGGCTCTCCTTAGTTTCTTGACGTCTCCCTCCGTGACAGAGGAGACCATCCACTTGCCTCCCGCTCTAGACAAGGTTGGAGAAGGTTGAGATGGAAGTGAGGACTTGGGAGCTAGAGCTCGAGTGTGCGGGAGCAGATGAGCAGAGGAGGAAGAAGGCGTGGATAGAAAGGTGAATCCTTATCCCTTTATATGGGCGGACAGAATTAAGCGTCCCCACTTGCCTGGTAAAACTCGCTTATCCCCCAAGCACCGCAATTGATGGCGCGGTTGGGTTGCCCACGCCCGTATTGATGAGAATCCCGTAATAAGGGGACACGATCTCTGCTTTGACAAGACGTGTCGAAAAACTGCCTCGTGTTATGTGCGGGGCTGGTTAAAAGAAAAGGTTCGAATAATCACCGGGCCATGACGTAACGTCATGTTTCCAGAACAAGCTAGCGGATTAGATCTGCGAAAACATTATTCTCTCTACAGTGAAATGTGGGACTTATTTTGCAGGGTCGGACACTATCCTCATATTCAAATTCTTCTGTGATGTATTCGGAGAAGGAACCCGCCTTGCAATGCCGAATACAACTGCGCACCGGACTCATCGTCATTGAAGCCTAGTTCAGGGGCTACTGAGGGAGTCCTGGATTAGGGGGTCTCCGGACAGCCGGACTATCTCCATTGGCCGGACTGTTAGACTATGAAGATACAAGATTGAAGACTTCGTCTCGTGTCCGGATGGGACTCTACTTGGCATGGAAGGCAAGCTTGGCAATACGTATATGGATATCTCCTCCTTGATAACCGACCTTGTGTAACCCTAACCCTCTCCGGTGTCTATATAAACCGAAGGGTTTTAGTCCGTAGGACAACAATCACAACATACAATCATACCGTAGGCTAGCTTCTAGGGTTTAGCCTCTCTGATCTCGTGGTAGATCTACTCTTGTAACACCCATATCTTCAATATTAATCAAGCAGGACGTAGGGTTTTACCTCCATCAAGAGGGCCCGAACCTGGGTAAAACTTCGTGTCCCTTGCCTCATGTTACCATCTGACCTAGACGCACAGTTCGGGAACCCCTACCCAAGATCCGCCGGTTTTTACACCGACATTGGTGCTTTCATTGAGAGTTCCTCTGTGTCGTCGCCGTTAGGCTTGATGGCTCCCACTATCATCGGTAGCGATGCGGTCCAGGGTCCATTGGTTTCGGGCCCAACGCGTGGTAGTAGCTATTCATGGATCACCAACACAGAACTCAGTTCCTGAGGACGGTTTCAATGAGACAACCCACCATGTACTCCTACATGGCCTCTCACTGCTACCTTTACCAAATCGTGTTCACACACTTAGCTCTCAACAGTAAGACATGTTCACAACTTTCTAGTTCATCCCCGATGAATCAGACGTGACTCAACTCTAAGCAGTAGCAGGCATGAGAGCAAACATGAATGAGTAGGCACATCAAGGCTTAAATAACTCCTACTCATGCTAGTGGTTTCATCTATTTACTGTGCCAATGAGAGGTCATGCAGAGGAAAGGGTTCAACTACCGCAGCATGTAACAGTTGAAGTGTTGTTGTCTTAATGTAGTAAAAGAGAGCAGGAGCGGGACAGTGGGATTGTATCAGAATGAACAAGGGGTTTTGCTTGCCTGGCACTTCTGAAGATAGTATAGCTCTTCATCTGTGTCATCGATCAAATCGTCAAAACAACGTCTACTCAGAGGGGACAAACACCGAGAAACAAGAGAGAACACAATCAATGCATTGCAACAATATGATGCATGATAATGACATGGCAATATGTTGTTGATTTAGCTAATGCAACTAGCAACATAATTAAATGAAGTTGGTTTGAACCAAAGGTTCAAATTCAAACTCCACATGTGATTATTTAAATGCCATTATTTGATTTGCCCTAAAGGGTAGTCATAAATTGTTCCAACATGCATGAAAATGCCATAAACAGATTCTTTGGACTTTTCTGATAATTTTTCATATATAAATTGTTTCATTTGGAGTTATGGTTGATTTTATATGATTTTTAGAAGTTTTGGATATTTTCTGAATTAAATAAATCATTTATGATTTATTTTAAATCCTAGAAAATATTTACTGTGTCAGCACTCATCATGCTGACATCAGTAGGTCAACAGGAGCGGTCCAGGTCAAACCTGACCTGCGGGGTCCACTAGTCAGTGACCCAGTGTTGTTTAGTGACAATGACAGGTGGGTCTGGTCAACGGACACGTCAACACAGTCAATGCTGACATGTGGGTCCAGAGTAATTAGATTAAACTTAATCTAGTTTAGTAAGCTAGTTAGTTAGGATGTGGGGCCCGGCTGTCAGTTTCACTGGAGGTTAATTGGTGGCGCAATTAGCTGCTAAATGGCTGTGCCACGTCGGCACGGCTGGACTTAGCCGCCGGCGAGGTCAGTGACGGAGGAACGGCTCGGGTTTCGCCCACGGGCGACCAAACTCATGGCGGAGGGCATCTACGTGTTGCTCATGCTCGTCCGCATCGATTAGTGTCAGCAGTAGTGGCTAGGGCGGCCCGTAGCGATGGCAACGGCGACAAGTGCGGTGGCCGAAGCTCGGTGGTGCACGAGCGCAGGGCTACGGCTCGCCCTCGAGGGATCCAGGTAGCTAGACCTCATCTAGGGGGCCCTAGGAGCATAGTGGACAACACCGCTGGGCTTGGTAAGCTCAGAGGTTAGCAGGAGGTCGGCCAGGGCGGACGGCAGCCTCGGGAGCTCATGGGGCGGCGGCTAGACGAAGCTAGCGAGAGGGGGAGGTGAGGGGAAAAGCTCAGGGGCTGACGGTGATGCCGGTAGGGTGGTCAGTGGGCTCGGGGACGACCTGGAGATGGTGAATCGGGGCCGGTGATATTTGGTGCCCGTCGGCGAAGACGACGACGATGGCGTCACCGCAGGGCTCCCGGCGTCGCATGGCTCAGTGGAGACGACAAATACGACGTTGCGGTTCCTCCTAACACGTCGACGAGGCGAGGGAAGGCCGGTGGCCGCGACAACGACGATCAGCCGCAACGACGGCTCTCTGTCTCGCTTGGGAACAAGAGGTAGGGAAGGGGAGGAGGTCCAGGAAGAGAGGGAAAGTGAGAGGGGATCGAGGGGGTCGCGTGGCACCGTCTAGGTGCATCGGGGAGGAGCCAGGTAGGCAGGAGGAGCTGGCGCGGCTCTTCTGCGCGCCGGGCATGCAGCTGCTTCTCCTCCTGGCAGAAGGAAGAAGACAGCGCTGCCCCTGGTGGGCCGGGCTGGCTTTGCCCAGTTGGGCTGCTAAAGTGGTGGGCCAAAAGTGCCAGGTAAGTTTTCTCTGCTCTGTTTTATTTCAGTTTTGTTTTCCTTTTAGTTATTCATTTTTCCACTATTTTAAACTCCAAACAATTGAAAATAGTGGCAACATTCCTCTGAATATTTTTATATTGCACAATGGAATTATCCAAATGCACATAAAATGTTTCAGATCATTTGGAGATATAAACTTTACATAAGATGAGTATATCTCCAAATTCAAATATAATATTGATTTAAAATCAGAGCCCAAATGATTCCTTAGAAATGTTCCAAAATTTTGGTTTGATTTATAACTCTTGCCAAAATTGTCAGAACTATTTCTAGGGCATTTTGGATTCACTGTTTGCAGTTTTAGGGTTCTTGCCCATTTATTAAAATGATTTCTGTGGCTTTCACTTTCCTCATTTCAACTTTCAGAAAATAGACATGATGCACACACAAGTGCTAGCCTAGTGCAAGGTAAAGCTAGGGATGTGACAACTCACCCCCACTGAATAAGAATCTCGTCCCGAGATGCAAGACATGAGGTAAGAGAACAGAGGGAGCAAAAGGCTAACACGATCTTCATGATCCAATTGCCATTCTCGAAGATGTCTATCCATTGCTTCAAATTGATCTTGACGCCTTTGCTTTCGAGATCTTCATCCAACACGACAACGATAGGAAAGGGAGAATTTTAGAAGAATCAATCTTCTTGAGGTTCAAGAAACTTAGGATCATCTCAATGATCACAAGATCAACTCATGGAATGAGATGTAGAAACATCTCTGGAGCTGAGAGGCCAAACATGCATCAGGAGGGATGGAAGAAACAATTTGACGAGGGTTTCAAAGTAGCGAGGAAACAATTACCATGATCCCATAATGGGGCACCTTGGGAGAGGTGACTCGTAGAAATATTCCCTTAAGTGGCAAAAAGAATTACTTTCGATTCAGAGATTATCGAAACTCTTTATACCATCCTACGGCAAATCATAGTCGATCGTTTGAGGGAGCTCGGAAGAATGGAGTACTCAAACTAGGATGGATGATGTGGACTACCTTGTTGGACCCATGGTAAGCCCACTTTCAAGATGATCTTGGACAACAACTGCTGAGAAAAGCAGCCCATGGAATTTTGAACAATGGTGGTGTAAGCTGGGAACAAAATGCAAATGTTGGGAATGTTCCAACCATCATATCTGCCTGAGATTCAGATCTAGTTGGTAATGGGATATTTCAGACAGCATGTCTGGAAAAGGAAAGGTTGCAACGCAAATCGACGAGATGACGTTGCAAGATTCTCGGGAGATGAACTACGATAGCAAGCTCCAAAACACGAGCTGGTGCTGCATCATACATGTGAGCATGTTGTCCAAGACAAGAATGACCACATAGTAGTATTATAATAAAACACTATCGAGTTCAGGTTAGGATCCATCATCAAGGATTTCAAAGTCTTTACGCGCACTAGGGTTCTTTTCCTTGAACAAGTCAATCAGTGGCTTGGTTTTCTAAGAATACATAGAGAATGAAGGTTGCAAGTCTCCAGACCATAGAATACTTCGCACATATGCAGGACTGGCTTGGGATGATTCCAGGGGAAGCAAAACAAGCTCTCTCAAATTCACGGTGGCAACTTGCACCAAATGCACGTGAGTAAGAGGAAGTCACTTCTTTCATCCAAACATATACCACATGAACGGAACATGAAGGCATTGTTCACAAAGTTTCCAACACTAGCTTAATGTTCAACATGAATCTTGGACAAAATGAAAATGTTGGCAATGGGCTCAACAACAATCCATCGAGACTTCCCTATGATGGAATTCCACAATTATGTGAACCAGGTGATAGCATTGGTCAGATCAAAAGATATAATGGTTTATGCTCGAGGAATCAACCACGAGTGAGACAACATTATGAACATTGTTGGTACTGATTTGATTTGGTGATAGCCCATACTCAAATCAAGTTTTGATAACATAATAGGTCCACCAACTGATCACAGGAACCAATCGATGAAGATATCATCTTTCTTCAACTAACACACAACACAAGGATATCCCTTTGAAACGAACTAAATTAGGTAAGCTTTTATCTTCCAACTCTCCAAGTTGTAGTTTAGCTTAACCAACTAGCTCATGGGTATCCAACAGGGATTCTTGGAGAAGGAGTGGTTTACAAGAAACCAACTTGATCACGAACTCAACATAGCAGTCAGGTGACAACCTGGTAACACTTCTGAGAAGATATTTGGAAAATCACGAACCACTGATATGTTACTAAGCTCGAGAACTATCTTGCTTTTCAAGGCAAGACAATGTGATCAATAGAGCAAGGGTTTGACAAAATCCTAACTCATCAATCGAAGTGTGCACCAACAGAAATGGACTAGGTAGCACAATCAGTCCTAGGATGGTAATTCAATAACCAACACGCTAAGGATGAGAATATTGTACTTTAACTACCAAGCAATGCAGTTGCTAGGAGTATTGATTTCACGCATCATGATTCACTTGTCAGTATTCCAGTTGCAGCAACACGGGAACCGAGGAATGAACAACGATGGTGAGAGGTACACTAAAATAAGAATTCATAAGAGGTGGTGCAATTCTCATGACATTCTTGACATAAGATGGTAATACTCCAGGGTAGAATAGAACAAAAGCTGGATTGGCATTTTGATCTGCGGGATACAACAACCTTGACCCAATCCTAGAAATGGATGAGGTACTGGAGTTTGTTTCTCCTAGTCATTCTGAAACTAGAACGGCTTGACGGCCACAAGAATAATAGGCATCGATGAACGAATGAACGCATACTCTTGACTATCAATTGACAGACGACGGTCGGATAACAACTAAAGAGGGACATCTCAAGGAACAAATATCTTTCTGAGTTGTGGATGCATTGATTAGTATGTTGAGTAAAGCTCAACATTTCTCCCGGATAACCCATGCAGAACAGTAGAACTGGCAGATTCACAATATAATGTAGAACTCATCAAGAGCACTTTAGTTGCGATCTTTTGGTTCAAAAGAACTTCTGACATATGCAGTTCATGGTATTTGGAAGAAGGAAATACCACGGACCTCAAAGACTATCGCAAAGGTTACTAATATCCTAAAGAAACTAGCAAACACTATCAACATGAAGTAAGTAGGGTGAATCTTGGTTCAAGAACCCAGGAATAGAATGCCTACTAACTAAATGGCATCACGGTATGCTTTTGAGAATGGCAGCCAGAATCATCACACTGGGAACAAAAAGCATTGCTAGATTATTGGGTGATTCTCTAGGATGCCTAGGTCACAATACTAGCTCCAACATATATGTCAAGGCAATGGAGTACCTCAACAGACCATTTGGTGTGCTTAATCTGGCCCAAAAGGACATCGGGTGTAACACCCCGGATGTAACTTCCCCAATTTGTACCCCAACTCTTGCCGTTTCCGGCGTTAAGTTAATTTATTTTATCGGGTTCGGGTCTTTGTCTCCGTGTGTTGTTGTCGTTGTCATGCATCTCATATCATGTCATCATGCGCATTGCATTTGCATACGTGTTCGTCTGATGCATTCGAGCATTTCCCCCGTTGTCCGTTTTGCATTCCGGCGCTTCGTTCTCCTCCGGTGGTCATTTCTACCTTTCTTTCATGTGTGGGGATTAAACATTTCCGGATTGGACCGAGACTTGCCAAGCGGCCTTGGTTTACTACCGGTAGACCGCCTGTCAAATTTCGTATCATTTGGACTTCGTTTGATACTCCAACGGTTAACCGAGGGACCGAAAAGGCCTTGTGTGTGTTGCAGACCAATACCCTTCCAATTTGGCCCAAAACCCACCTAAGCCTTCTACATCATCTAGAGCGTTCAATCACGATCGCGTGGCCGAAAACCGCACCTCATTTGGACTCTCCTAGCTCCCTCTACCTCTATTTAAAGACCCCCACTCGAAATCACGGACGAAACCCTAGATCCACCTTCATTGCGCGCCGCCGGACACTTGCCCCGCCGACGGACACGTCCGGCCTGCCCCGCCGCCGCCACGTGGCATCGCGCCGTTGGTCCGCGCCCCGCGGGACCGCATCATCGCGCCACCACCCGCGTGGGCCCGCCGCAGCCCAGGCCGGCCCTCCCGGCCCGCATCGCCACCCGACCGTGGCCACGCGCGCCCGCCTCCTCGCGCCGCCTCTCCCGCATCGCCGCCCGACCGAGGCCGCGCGCGCCTGCCTCCTCGGGCGCCGCCTCTCCCTCATCACCGGCCGCCGTGCTCCGCCCTGCCGCCTCGCGTCCTCCTCGCTCCGCCGCCTG
>NC_041382.1:139122455-139131867 GCF_002162155.2 Triticum dicoccoides | reverse complement strand
ACCCGGCGCCGGCCACCGCCGCTGCTCCGGCGACGACCTCGCCGCTCCGGCCACCCACCGCCACCACCTCGTCGTCCGGCCTCCTCCACCGCGGCCTCCGGCCGTCTACAGTGAGCTCCGGCGAGAGATCCGTCGAACCTCGGATTGCGTGCCCGATCCAGATCTGAAAATATCTCCTCGGGTTGATTTTTTCTCTCGAAACCCTAATCCATATGCCTATGTTCATAGCCTCGTAACTTTGCATCCGTAGCTCCGTTTTTGGCATATAGCATATCAAAATGTTCATCTTAGAGAGTACATCATTTCATTCCATTGCATCATTTTCATTTGAGTTCATCTTGATGCCCGAAATGCTGTTAGAAGAGGGCTACTTGAGATAATTTGTCAGATCTGCCGCTCCATTTAGCTTTTTGTCATTTTTGCCATGATTATTGCGTGCATGATATGCCCATGAGTTCTACATATATTTTGTTAAGGGTTTTGTCATCTTTCCAGAGGTGCAACCCATGTATTTTTATGATGTGTGTGGTGACTAGTACAAGCTTGCAAAGTGAGGCACTTGGTAATTCTGATTTCAGGGACTTAGCATTTCCACTAAGTCCTTGACCTGTTTATCTCATATGGCCATATGTTCATGTTGTTTGCTAGTGATCCGTGTCTCTTTTGAGGATGATCTGTAAGGATGTTTTGTTAATCTTGTAATGCTCTATCCATCCATGTCTTTGTTTGCAATTATGGAGCACCCTAGATTGAGTCAATCGAGCTCTACTTTTGCTACTTTGTGAATCTGGGCAGATTGTCAACTTGTTTGCAATTTTGCCGATGATGTTGTAGTTGATCCATGCATGCTATGCTATTGTTCTTGCCATGTCTAGCTTGAATTTTGTGTATTCTTGATGGGTGTATGCTTAGATTATCATGGCTTTCACCGTAGTGAGTGCATCGAGCTCGTAAACATGCCTACTTGAGTTATGTTTCAGCATGTGCCAGTTTTCACTAAGTCTGTGGTCTGATTATGTTTTTGCCATGTTCACATGCTTGCAATTGTATTTTCTGATCCCTTTTGGCTCAAGGTCACTAAGGGAATTTTGTTAAGTTCTTTGAGTAGCTCCATGCCATGCTTTACTTTGCCATGTTCAGGTCCTGTAGCATGTAGTTTTGTTGCTCCGAAGTGTGCTACCTGATCTGAAATTCCAGACAAGTGTTGATTTCACTAAGTCTGAAATTTGTTTACCATATGCATTTTTTCCATGCTTGTTTGAACCTATTAATGGATGAATTGGCTGTAGATCAGTGCTAGACTTTTTTTAAGCATCTTGAATGCATCCCTGCCATGTATTTTGTTGTCATGTTTTGGGTGCTTTAGCTTGTTCATCTCATTGCATTTAGATGGCTACTTGCTGTAAATCGCAGACCGGTGCCATATTTGAATCGCTTGCCATTCCCAAACCGTAACTCCGATTCCGGCGTTCTTTATATCGTTTTCAAGCGATTTCATCTCATCTTTCTAGTGGCACACTTGGATTCCCAAGTTGAGGCCAGGTTCATGCATCCCTTGTCAAATCTTGCATATGCATCCCGCATCGCATCCCGCATAGCATACCATCTTTGCATCTTATTGTTTGATCCTTGCACGTGGTTGATTGTGTCCTTGTTGCTTGTTTGTCTTGTTTGGGTAGAGCCGGGAGACGAGTTCGCTAACGAGGAGCCCGTTGAGTTTGCTTTCGAGGATCCAGTCAACTCTGACAACTTTGCAGGCAAGATGATCATACCCTCGAAATCACTACTATCTTTGCTATGCTAGATTGCTCGCTCTTTTGCTATGCCAATGCTACGATGCCTACCACTTGCTTTCAAGCCTCCCAAATGGCCATGTCAAACCTCTAACCCACCATGTCCTAGCAAACCGTTGATTGGCTATGTTACCGCTTTGCTCAGCCCCCCTTATAGCGTTGCTAGTTGCAGGTGAAGATTGAAGGCCGTTCCTTGTTGGAACATTATTTACTTGTTGGGATATCATTATATTACCTTGTTATCTGAATGCATCTATACACTTGGTAAAGGGTGGAAGGCTCGGCCTCTCACCTAGTGTTTTGTTCCACTCTTGCCGCCCTAGTTTCCGTCATATCGGTGTTATGTTCCCGGATTTTGCGTTCCTTACGCGGTTGGGTTATAATGGGAACCCCCTGATAGTTCGCCTTGATTAAGGATTTTCCAGCAATGCCCAACCTTGGTTTTACCATTTGCCACCTAGCCTCTTTTTCCCTTGGTTTTCCGGAGCCCGAGGGTCATCTTATTTTACCCCCCCCGGGCCAGTGCTCCTCTGAGTGTTGGTCCAGCTCGTCAGCCGCCAGTGGCTACCAGGGGCAACTCTGGGCTGGCCTACCGGAAGTTTAGACAATCTGAGTGTGCCCCGAGAAACAGATATGTGCAGCTCCTATCGGGATTTGTCGGCACATTCGGGCGGTGTTGCTGGTCTTGTTTTAACCTGTCGCAGTGTCTTGAAGAACCTAGATACCAAGTCTGATCGGAACGTCTTGGGAGGAGGTCTATTCCTTTGTTGACCGTGAGAGCTTGTCATGGGCTAAGTTGGGACTCCCCTGCAGGGATTTGATCTTTTGAAAGCCGTGCCTGCGGTGATGGGCAGATGGGAATTTGTTAATGTCCGGTTGTAGATAACTTGAACCTTAACTTAATTAAAATGAATCAACTGAGTGTGTTACCGTGATGGCCTCTTCTCGGCGGAGTCCAGGAAGTGGACACGGTGTTGGAGTAATGTTTGCGCAGGTTGTTCTCTAGTTTCTCGCTCGCGCTTTGCCTCCTCTTCTCGCTCTCTCTTTTGTGAATAAGTTAGCCACCATATTTGCTAGTCGCTTGCTGCAGCTCCACATATTTACCTTGCCTTACCTATAAGCTTAAATAGTCTTGATTGCGAGGGTGCGAGATTTTTGAGTCCCTGTGGCTCACAGATTACTATTACACCAGATGCAGGGCCTGATGATTCCGCTCCAGGAGACGCGCTTGAGCTCAAGTGGGAGTTCGACGAAGACTCTCAACGCTACTATGTTTCCTTTCCTGATGATCAGTAGTGGTGATCAGTTGGGGGTGATCGGGACCGTGTCGCATGTTGGGTTATCTTTTATTTTGGCGCCGTAGTCGGGCCATGAGTGTTTGGATGATGTAATGTTATTTATGCACTTGTTTGACGTGGAGAGTGTAAGACAACTATGTTATCTCCCCTTTATGATTTATATTACATGGGATGTTGTGAAGATTGCCTAACTTGCGACATATGCCTTCTATGCGATTATGCCTCTAAGTCGTGCCTCGACACGTGGGAGATATAGTCGCATCGAGGGTGTTACAAGTTGGTAATCAGAGCCTTCCCCGACCTTAGGAGCCCCATTGCTTGATCATTTTTAGCGGCCGAGTTGTGTCTAGAAAAATGTTTTGAGTCATTTAGGAATTATATATCGGAGAGTTTGGGAATTCTTTTTACTTCCCAGTCTCCTCATCGCTCTGTTAAGGCATCCTAACGTAGAGTTTTGACTCTTCTCTTCTCAAATTTCACTAAATTTTTTTTAGGATCACGCGGGTATCTTGGAATCGTTCCAATGGTTTTATGATGAGAACATTGTCTTGGTGCCTCCTGTCAGGGGTTTTGTGGAAGTGTCCCGGGGAGTTGAGCTCTGAGGTGTTGTCGTCATAATTTTATCGTTGTAGTTCTGGAATACCTGAGTTTAGTACGCCGACATCGAAAATCTCTTTTATGCAGTTCGTTGGTGAGATAACCTCGACGCCACCCAGTACTGGGGCGGGAGTTTGGGAGTATCACCATAACTTGTATAACGGATGCTTTTCGAGGGTTGAGGTAGATGGTTTCCGAAGGTTTCTTGGTTATGTGTTGAAGGATGGATACAGCTGGATGTAGGATTTGCTAGTTTGGGTGAGATATTATGCTTCCCCTGTATCCCCAACACCTGATTGCATAACTGGAAAGGTTCGGGAGTTTCATAGGTGGGAATTCTTGTAGCTCTAGTTCTTCTTCCACGGGTATTGGTTTGAGATTGGGATTTCTTACCAATTATTCGTTCTTGATCCGTACCTTGTTGATTTATTTCTCTACCTTAATTCTACGTGGCTTCTCAATTTATGGATATGTGACCATTTCAAGAGGAATGCATTCGTTCATTTTGTTCGGATGTGAAGACAATATGTTGCAATTTTCATTCCGTTGGATTCAGCTTCAATATTTGACTATCAATGTGCTAATGGATGTCAACCTCTTCAGGATGGCTCCTCCAACGCGCACGACTCCGAATCCTGATCCGCCACCACCTCCCCCTCCTCCGGAGGCATGGCAAGCTGTGATGGCCGCAACCAATGCAAACACACAGTTGATCATGCAAATTCTCCAAGAGCGCAATCAAGGCAACAATCAAAATCACTTTGCTACACTCAACCAATTCCTTGCTAATGGGCCAAAGACTTTCAGCAATTGTGTTGAGGCAACCGATGCTGATGATTGGCTTGTGGATCTGTGCAAGCATTTCGAGTGCAGTAACATCAGGCCTGAGGACTTTGTTAAGTTCGCTTCCTTCCAACTCAAAGATCAAGCTGCAGAATGGTTCCAACAGTACAAGGATTCCAGAGGTGGACGTGTTATCACTTGGGATGAATTCCGTCGAGATTTCCGAGCTCATCATATTCCTCAAAGCGTGGTTGAAAGAAAGCGTGAGGAATTCCGCAACCTGAAGCAAGGCTCTTTGTCTGTCTATGACTACAACAAGTTGTTTCAGAAGCTCGCCCGCTTTGCCAAGCAGGACGTCCCTGATGAGAAGAGCATGATATACCAGTTCAGGGGTGGTCTCAGAGAAGAAATCCAGCTCGCTCTTGTCCTCTTTGAGCCCTTGAGGTACGATGAGTTCTACAACATGGCACTGACGCAAGAGGCTGCTCAGTTGAGGTGTGATGCTTCCAAGAAGCGAGTCAGAGATGTTACTCCTTCTTCCTCTACTCAAGTGGCCAAGCAGCAGAAGTATTGGCTTCCTCCTCCTCCGTTTCGTCAGCCGTATCAGCAGAAGAGCAAAGGTGGCAGTGGATCTTCCCACCCACCCAACCCTGGCTTTCAGAACAAGACTTTGTCTCAACCTCCAAGGTCGAGTGCTCCGTATCACCGTCCGCTTTCAGAGGTCACGTGCAACAAGTGCTAACAGAAGGGTCACTATGCCAACAAGTGTTTCAACCAGATGCGCCTTCCTCCTCCTCCTATGAGATCGGCAAGTATAGCTGTGGTCAAGCATAACCCCAAGTACGCCAAGGTCAATATGGCGAATGCAGTTCAGGCAGAGGATTCATCAGATGTCATCATGGGTAACCTTCCTGTTAACGATGTTCCTGCAAAAGTTCTTTTTGACACTGGTGCATCGCATTGCTTTATCTCGAGACCTTTTGCATCTAAGCATGGGTGGTTTTCTCAAGTTATGCATAAGCCATTAGCACTTGTCTCTCCGGGTAAATGTTTGCTCGCTAACTACGAGGTTCTGGATATTTCTATCTCGATGGGTGATTTCAAGTTTCTGGCTTCTCCAATGATCCTTGGTAACTCGGATATTGATCTTATTCTCGGGATGGATTGGCTTTCTAAGCACAAGGCTCAGCTTGATTGTGCAGCGAGGCAGATTCAATTGACTCATTCGTCTGAGGATGTAATTGTCTTTGCCGCTCGGGATAATACTATCCGTCTATTTTCTCTCAATGAGAAGGGTGAACTCGATGCCATCTCACAAATTCCAGTCGTTTGCGAATATCAAGACGTCTTTCCAGAAGAGCTTCCAGGAATGCCTCCGCACCGGCCAGTTGAATTCGTCATTGATCTTGAGCCCGGCACGGAACCTGTGTGCAAGCGTCCTTACAAGCTCGGACCTGAAGAGTTGAAGGAGCTGAAGAAGCAACTCGATATTCAAGAGAAAATGGGTCTCATCCGGCCTAGTTTTTCTCCGTGGGGTTGTGGTGTTCTTTTTGTGAAGAAGAAGGATGGAACAGACCGACTTTGTGTTGATTACCGTCCATTGAACAAGAAGACCATCAAGAACAAATACCCACTTCCCAACATCAATGAGCTGTTCGAACAACTCAAAGGTGCCCAAGTATTCTCCAAGCTTGACCTCCATATGGGTTATCATCAGATTCGAATCCGTGAGCAAGATATTCCCAAGACGGCTTTCAGGACAAGTTTTGGTTCATATGAATACACTGTCATGTCTTTTGGCCTCGTCAACGCTCCGCCGACTTTCTCTCGCATGATGAACTTCATCTTCAACGCCTACACCAATGACTTCGTTTTGGTCTATCTCGACGACATTCTGGTTTTCTCGAAGAACAAGGAAGATCATGCCAAGCACTTGCGTTTGGTTCTTGATAAGCTCAAGGAACATCAGTTCTACGCCAAGTTCTCCAAGTGTGAATTTTGGCTCGATGAGGTTCTTTATCTTGGTCATATCATCTCTGCCAAGGGCATTGCCGTGAATCCTGAGAAGGTGTCTGCAATTGTGAATTGGGAACCTCCTCAGAACGTGAAGCAACTCCGTAGCTTCCTCGGTCTCGCAAGCTATTGCCGAAGATTCGTTGAAAACTTTTCTAAGATCGCGAAGCCTCTCTCTAATCTTCTCCAGAAGCACGTCAAGTATGTTTGGTCTCCAGAGTGTGACATTGCTTTCAACACTTTGAAAGAGAAATTGATCACTGCTCCAGTTCTGACTCCGCCTGATGAATCCAAGCCGTACGAGGTCTTTTGTGATGCCTCTCTCCAAGGTCTTGGCGCAGTTTTGATGCAAGAGAAGAAATCTGTTGCTTATACCTCTCGCCAGTTGAAGCCTAATGAGAAGAACTACCCCACTCATGATCTCGAGTTGGCGGCAGTTGTGCATGCTCTTTTGACTTGGAGACATCTCTTATTGGGGAGAAAAGTGGACATTTTCACTGATCACAAGAGTCTCAAGTACATCTTCACTCAGCCTAATCTCGACCTCAGGCAAACTCGATGGGTCGAAATGGTTCAAGAGTATAATCCGAGTATTGAGTATACTCCAGGCAAGGCCAATGTGATTGCTGACGCATTGAGCAGGAAAGCTTATTGCAACAGTCTGATTCTTAAGCCTTATCAACCCGAGCTTTGTGAAGCTTTCCGCAAACTTAACCTGAAAGTTATTCCTCAAGGTTTCCTCGCCAACCTTCAAGTCTCTCCTACCTTGGCAGACCAGATTCGCCAAGCTCAGCTTCTTGATGCTATGGTGAAAAAGGTGAAGATTGGGATTGCCAAGAGTCAACCCAAGTACAAGTGCTACCGCCTTGACGACAAGGATACTCTGTTCTTCGAGGATCGTATTGTGGTACCCAAAGGTGAACTTCATAAAGTGATCTTGAACGAGGCTCACAATTCTCTCCTCTCCATCCACTCAGGGAGCACGAAGATGTATCAGGACCTCAAGCAGGCTTATTGGTGGACTCGAATGAAGCGCGAGATTGCTCAACTAGTGAATGAATGTGATGTCTGCAGAAGGGTGAAGGCAGAACACCAAAGGCCAGCTGGTCTCCTCCAACCTCTTGCCATTCCAGAATGGAAGTTTGACCACATTGAGATGGACTTCGTGACTGGGTTTCCAAAGTCCAAGCATGGCAATGATGCTATATTCGTTGTCATCAACAAACTCACCAAAGTGGCTCACTTTCTGCCTATCAAAGAGTCGATCATTGCAGCTCAATTGGCGGAACTCTATACCTCTCGTATTGTCTCTCTGCACGGTATTCCACAAGTGATCTCTTCAGACCGTGGCAGCATCTTTACGTCCAAGTTTTGGGATTCTTTTCAGAAGGCCATGGGCACCAATATCCACTTCAGCACTGCTTTCCATCCTCAAACTAGCGGTCAAGTCGAGTGTGTCAACCAGATTCTTGAAGATATGCTCAGGGCTTGTGTGATCTCCTTCGGCATGAAGTGGGAGGATTGTCTTCCTTATGCTGAATTCTCCTACAACAACCGTTTTCAAGCAAGTTCGGGCAAGGCCCCGTTTGAAATTCTGTATGGCAGGAAGTGCCATACCCCTCACAACTGGTCTGAAACCGGTGAACGTCAGCTTTTGGGTAATGACTTAATCACGGAAGCAGAGGAAATGTGCAAAGTCATTCGTGATAACCTCAAAGCAGCCCAATCCCGTCAGAAGTGCTACTATGATAGTAAGCACCGTGATTTGGCTTTCAAGATTGGAGATCATGTTTACCTCCGCATCTCTCCTATGAAAGGTACTCGTCGCTTCGGTATCAAAGGGAAGCTTGACCCTAGATACGTGGGACCTTTCAAGATTGTCAGCAAGAGAGGCGACCTCGCCTATCAACTCGAGCTTCATTCAAACTTTGCAAATGTTCATGACGTGTTCCATGTCTCTCAGCTCCGAAAGTGCTTCAAGACTCCTGACCGCACCGTCAACCTCGAGGACATTGAGCTCCAAGAAGATCTCTCCTATCGTGAGCACCCCGTTGCTATTCTCGAAGAGAGCGAACGCAAGACTCGCAATAAGTCAATCAAATTTCTCAAAGTCAAGTGGTCACACCATTCCGACCGTGAAGCTACCTGGGAACGCCAGGATCAGCTCCGTTCTGAGTACCCGACGTTCTTTCAGTCCTAGATCTCGGGGCGAGATCCTTGCGTAGTGGTGGAGTGTTGTAACACCCCGGATGTAACTTTCCCAATTTGTACTCCAACTCTTTCCGTTTCCGGCGTTAAGTTAATTTATTTTCTCGGGTTCGGGTCTTTGTCTCCGTGTGTTGTTGTCGTTGTCATGCATCTCATATCATGTCATCATGCGCATTGCATTTGCATACATGTTCGTCTCATGCATTCGAGCATTTTCCCCGTTGTCCATTTTGCATCCCGGCGCTTTGTTCTCCTCCAGTGGTCATTTCTACCTTTCTTTCGTGTGTGGGGATTAAACATTTTCGGATTGGAACGAGACTTGCCAAGCGGCCTTGGTTTACTACCAGTAGACCACCTATCAAGTTTCGTATCATTTGGACTTCGTTTGATACTCCAACGGTTAACCGAGGGACCGAAAAGGCCTCGTGTGTGTTGCAGCCCAACACCCTTCCAATTTGGCCCAAAACCCACCTAAGCCTTCTCCATCATCTAGAGCGTTCAATCACGATCGCGTGGCCGAAAACCGCACCTCATTTAGACTCTCCTAGCTCCCTCTACCTCTATTTAAAGACCCCCACTCAAAATCACGGACGAAACCCTAGATCCACCTTCATCGCGCGCCGCCGGATACTTGCCCCGCCGACGGACACATCCGGCCTGCCCCGCCGCCGCCACGTGGCATCGCGCCGTTGGTCCGCGCCCCGCGGGACCGCATCACCG
>NC_041382.1:139093277-139122108 GCF_002162155.2 Triticum dicoccoides | reverse complement strand
CCTCGTCGCCGCACCCGGCGCCGGCCACCGCCGCTGCTCCGGCGACGACCTCGCCGCTCCGGCCGCCCACCGCCACCACCTCGTCGTCCAGCCTCCTCCACCGTGGCCTCCGGCTGTCTATAGTGAGCTCCGGCGAGAGATCCGTCGAACCTCGGATTGCATGCCCGATCCAGATCTGAAAATATCTCCTCGGGTTGATTTTTTCTCTCGAAACCCTAATCAATATGCCTATGTTCATAGCCTCGTAACTTTGCATCCGTTGCTCCGTTTTTGGCATATAGCATATCAAAATGTTTATCTTAGAGAGTACATCATTTCATTCCATTGCATCGTTTTCATTTGAGTTCATCTTGATGCCCGAAATGCTGTTAGAAGAGGGCTACTTGAGATAATTTGTCAGATCTGCTGCTCCATTTAGCTTTTTGTCATTTTTGCCATGATTATTGTGTGCATGATATGCCCATGAGTTCTACATATATTTTGTTAAGGGTTTTGTCATCTTTCCAGAGGTGCAACCCATGTATTTTTGTGATGTGTGTGGTGACTAGTACAAGCTTGCAAAGTGAGGCACTTGGTAATTCTGATTTCAGGGACTTAGCATTTCCACTAAGTCCTTGACCTGTTTATCTCATATGGCCATATGTTCATGTTGTTTGCTAGTGATCCGTGCCTCTTTTGAGGATGATCAGTAAGGATGTTTTGTTAATCTTGTAATGCTCTATCCATCCATGTCTTTGTTTGCAATTATGGAGCACCCTAGATTGAGTCAATCGAGCTCTACTTTTGCTACTTTGTGAATCTGGGCAGATTGTCAACTTGTTTGCAATTTTGCCGATGATGTTGTAGTTGATCCATGCATGCTATGCTATTGTTCTTGCCATGTCTAGCTTGAATTTTGTTTATTCTTGATGGGTGTATGCTTAGATTATCATGACTTTCACCGTAGTGAGTGCATCGAGCTCGTAAACATGCCTACTTGAGTTATGTTTCAGCATGTGCCAGTTTTCACTAAGTCTGTGATCTGATTATGTTTTTGCCATGTTCACATGCTTGCAATTGTATTTTCTGATACCTTTTGGCTCAAGGTCACTAAGGGACTTTTGTTAAGTTCTTTGAGTAGCTCCATGCCATGCTTTACTTTGCCATTTTCAGGTCCTGTAGCATGTAGTTTTGTTGCTCCGAAGTGTGCTACCTGATCTGAAATTCCAGACAAGTGTTGATTTCACTAAGTCTGAAATCTGTTTACCATATGCATTTTTTCCATGCTTGTTTGAACCTGTTAATGGATGAATTGGCTGTAGCTCAGTGCTAGACTTTTGTTAAGCATCTTGAATGCATCCCTGCCATGTATTTTTTTGTCATGTTTGGGTGCTTTAGCTCGTTCATCTCATTGCATTTAGAAGGCTACTTGCTGTAAATCGCAGACCGGTGCCATATTTGAATCGCTTGCCATTCCCAAACCGTAACTCCGATTCTGGCGTTCTTTATATTGTTTTCAAGCGATTTCATCTCATCTTTCCAGTGGCACACTTGGATTCCCAAGTTGAGGCCAGGTTCATGCATCCCTTGTCAAATCTTGCATATGCATCCCGCATAGCATACCATCTTTGCATCTTATTGTTTGATCCTTGCACATGGTTGATTGTGTCCTTGTTGCTTGTTTGTCTTGTTTGGGTGGAGCCAGGAGACGAGTTCGCTAACGAGGAGCCCGTTGAGTTTGCTTTCGAGGATCTAGTCAACTCTGACAACTTTGCAGGCAAGATGATCATACCCTCGGAATCACTACTATCTTTGCTATGCTAGATTGCTCGCTCTTTTGCTATGCCAATGCTACGATGCCTACCACTTTCTTTCAAGCCTCCCAAATGGCCATGTCAAACCTCTAATCCACCATGTCCTAGCAAACCGTTGATTGGCTATGTTACCGCTTTGCTCAGCCCCCCTTATAGCGTTGCTAGTTGCAGGTGAAGATTGAAGGCCGTTCCTTGTTGGAACATTTATTTAATTGTTGGGATATCATTATATTACCTTGTTATCTGAATGCATCTATACACTTGGTAAAGGGTGGAAGGCTCGGCCTCTCGCCTAGTGTTTTTTTCCACTCTTGCCACCCTAATTTCCATCATATTGGTGTTATGTTCCCAGATTTTGTGTTCCTTACGCGGTTGGGTTATAATGGGAACCCCTTGATAGTTCGCCTTGATTAAAGCTTTTCCAGCAATGCCCAACCTTGGTTTTACCATTTGACACCTAGCCTCTTTTTCCCTTGGGTTTCCGGAGCCCGAGGGTCATCTTACTTTAACCCCCCCGGGCCAGTGCTCCTCTGAGTGTTGGTCCAGCTCGTCAGCCGCCAGTGGCTACCAGGGGCAACTCTGGGCTGGCCTACCGGAAGTTTAGACAATCTGAGTGTGCCATGAGAAAGAGATATGTGCAGCTCCTATTAGGATTTGTTGGCACATTCGGGCGGTGTTGCTGGTCTTGTTTTAACCTGTCGAAGTGTCTTGAAGAACCGAGATACCGAGTCTGATCGGAACGTCTTGGGAGGAGGTCTATTCCTTCGTTGACCGTGAGAGCTTGTCATGGGCTAAGTTGGGACTCCCCTGCAGGGATTTGACCTTTCGAAAGCCGTGCCCGCGGTGATGGGCAGATGGGAATTTGTTAATGTCCGGTTGTAGATAACTTGAACCTTAACTTAATTAAAATGAATCAACTGAGTGTGTTACCGGGATGGCCTCTTCTCGCCGGAGTCCGGGAAGTGGACACGGTGTTGGAGTAATGTTTGCACAGGTTGTTCTCTAGTTTCCCGCTCGCGCTTTGCCTCCTCTTCTCGCTCTCTCTTTTGTGAATAAGTTAGCCACCATATTTGCTAGTCGCTTGCTGCAGCTCCACATATTTACCTTGCCTTACCTATAAGCTTAAATAGTCTTGATCGCGAGGGTGCGAGATTGCTGAGTCCCTGTGGCTCACAGATTACTATTACACCAGATGCAGGGCCTGATGATTCCGCTCCAGGAGACGCGCTTGAGCTCAAGTGGGAGTTTGACGAAGACTCTCAATGCTACTATGTTTCCTTTCCTGATGATCAGTAGTGGTGCCCAGTTGGGGGTGATCGGGACCGTGTCGCATGTTGGTTTATCTTTTATTTTGGCGCCGTAGTCGGGCCATGAGTGTTTGGATGATGTAATGTTATTTATGCACTTTTTTGACGTGGCGAGTGTAAGCCAACTATGTTATCTCCCCTTTATGATTTATATTACATGGGATGTTGTGAAGATTGCCTAACTTGTGACATATGCCTTCTATGCGATTATGCCACTAAGTCGTGCCTCGACACGTGGGAGATATAGTCGCATCGAGGGTGTTACATCGGGAACGGGAAGAAGGGAGTTGCAAATGCATCAGACTATTTCGAAACCTGGGATGACTCGGATAGCATAACGGTTGTAAATGCTCAAAAAGATTTGAGACATTCTACAAAATGGTGGCATAACCACTCACCATCACAATATCAAGGTTCTGAGATCAACTATCAACACAGAGAAGTAGTAGGAACTGAATTGGTGCTTGAAACTATCAATTCTATAAGTCTACGGATTAGTAACATGTGATCCTGATAGAAGATGAGAAGCCTAGTTCTTAATCCCCATAGAAGAGAACAAGATGACTCAGATTAAGGGATAAGGTAAAGGAGTAAAAAGAGCTTTACGTTCCCTTCCACAATCAATTCCCTTATATAACTAAAGCATTCCTAGACTCGACTTCGACCAGTTTGGCTTGGTAATCCTACAGGTAGTCAGGCACTGATACCAAAGCTGTCGGGACCCCGATCCTAAGTCACACCAATTTAGCATGTAACACATCATATCACTTTGCGGCCTCACGCACGGTATTCCCATGGGTGCCACCTTACCTGGCCCAGGACCGTTTGCGCCTTTTGGCTCACGTATATGATAGTGTTGCTAGCATCCATATGACAAAGAACCCGGGCCGACATGACTAGTCGTAAACCCAAAGTGGCACTAACTTACAGGGACAGGCATACATGACCCAGCAATGGACGTGTCAGTCATCAGCGAGTGAACCCGGGCTGTAGTAGCTGGGCTAACAGGACTCCGGAGAATCCGGGCTGTAGCAGGCTAACAAGACTCCGGAGACACTGCATGACATTTCCCTGAAGGGACAGACACATGAACGAAGAAGGACACAAGCCGGCCAACCTAAGTGTTCCAGATCAGTAGCAAGCTACCATGTCTCACTGGAGGCACTAGGAGAGACTTCCTGGTAAGAGAGGCTACCAAGGATAAACAACTAGGTTGTCGGATCCCACACATACCAAGCATTTCAATTCATACACACAATATGTTCGATATGTGCAAATACAACATGGCATCGCAACATAACTCTATGACTCAAAGTATTTATTCAATAGGCTCCGAGGAGCGAGATATTACAAACATGGGTCTCATGACCCAACATTTAGAGCATACAAGTCAAAGCACATGTGTAAGCTTAACATGTCTGAGTACAGACATCTACAAATGAAAAAAGCTGAGAAGCCTGACTATCTACAAGACCCCGCCGAGGGCACAAGATCGTAGCTAAGGTAACAAGCTAAAGGTCGAAGTCCACATGGAACTACTAGTGAGACTGAAGTCTCTCTACAAAAACATAAATTAAGAAAACGTGAGTACAAATGTACCCAGCAAGACTTACATCAGAACTATCTACATATGCATCATTATCAACAAAGGGATGGTGGGGTTTAACTGCAGCAAGCCAGCTTTGACTCAGTGGCTAACCTGAACTACTACTGCAAGTAACTCTTTTGAGGTGGCGCACACAAGTCCACATATTTTCACCATTTCAATACACAACTATGGACCCGCTCCCGTCTCCCTACAAGAACGCCATCCATATCACTCACGCTTATCTTGCGCATTTTAGGGTATCCACTTTCAATTGTCTATGAACTTTATAGGCAACTCAGAAGTCCTTTACCGCGGACACGACTATTCAAATAGATCATTTATAACCCTGCAGGGGTGTACTTCTTCAGACACGCTCTCGCCACTTACCACACGTCGTGTATCTCGGCAACCTTCAAGCGGAAGCCTGGCGAGGGAGTCGGCCATGACCTGACTAACCACACAAGTCTCTAGTCCAGGTTTATCGCCTATTCAAGTTCCATCCGTGAGGAGATCTGGCCGGGGTTTCGCTCACAGCCCCAAACGATGTGTGCAGGGTTCCCGAGACACCAAACGGGCAACTCGGTACACCGGGCCATGGTGTATCTACCGCATCATAGCCCACCCCTATGGTCAGCGCTACGCACGGCCTCCAACACATATCCTACAAGCACCAGAAACTAGTTGCAACTCCTGGACAGAGATCAAGGCGATTAATAAGTCAAGAGGGTCCATTGGTTTCGAGCCCAACACGTGGTAGTAGCTGTTCATGCATCACAAACAGAGAACTCAGTTCATGAGGACGGTTTCAATGAGACAACCCACCTTGTACTCCTACATGGCCTCTCACCGCTACCTTTACCAAATCGTGTTCACACACTTAACTCTCAACAGTAAGACATGTTCACAACTTTCCAATTCATCCCCGATGAATCATACCTGACTCTACTCTAAGCAGTAGTAGGCATGAGAACAAACATGAATGAGTAGGCACGTAAAGGCTCAAACAACTCCTACTCATGCTAGTGGGTTTCATCTATTTACTGTGGCAATGACATGTCATGCAGAGGAAAGGGGTTCAACTACCGCAGTATGTAACAGTTGAAGCATTGTTGTCTTAATGCAGTAAAAGAGAGCAGGAGCGAGAGAGTGGGATTGTATCGGAATGAACAAGGGGTTTTTGCTTGCCTGTCACTTCTGAAGATAGTATAGCTCTTCATCGGTGTCATCGATCAAATCGTCGAAACAACGTCTACTCAGAGGGGACAAACACCGGCAAACAAGAGAGAACACAATCAATGCAGTGCAACAATATGATGCATGATAATGATATGGCAATATGTTGTTGATTTTGCTAATGCAACTAGCAACATAATTAAATGAAGTTGGTTTGAATCAAAGATTTAAATTCAAACTCCACATGTGGTTATTTAAATGCCATTATTTAATTTTCCCTAAAAAGTAGTCATAAGTTGTTCCAACATGCATGCAAACGCCATAAACATATTTTTTTGGATTTTTCTGATAATTTTTCATATATAAATTGTTTCATTTGGAGTTATGGTTAATTTTATATGATTTTCAGAAGTTTTGGATATTTTCTGAATTAAATAAATCATTTATGATTTATTTTAAATCCTAGAAAATATTTACTGTGTCAGCACTCGTCATGCTAACACCAGTAGGTCAACAGGAGCGGTCCAGGTCAAACCTGACCAGTGGGGTCCACTAGTTAGTGACCCAGTGCTATTCAATGACAATGACAGGTGGGTCCGGTCAACGGACACGTTAGCACAGTCAATGTTGACGCGTGGGTCTAGGGTAATTAGATTAAACATAATCTAGTTTAGTTAGCCAGGTAGTTAGGATGTGGGGCCTGGCTGTCAGTTTCACTACAGGTTAATTGGTGGTGTAATTAGCTGCTAATGGCTGTGCCACATCGACACAGCCAGAGTTAGCCGCCAGTGAGGTCAGTAATGGCGGAACGGCTCGGGTTTTGCCCACGGGCGACCAAACTCGCGGCGGAGGGCATCTACGCATTGCTCGTGCTCGTCCGCATCGAGTAGTGTCAGCAGCAGTGGCTAGGGCGGCCCGTAGCGACGGCAACAGCGACAAGTGCGGTGGCCGGAGCTCGGTGGTGCACGAGTGAGGGCTACGGCTCGCCCTCGAGGGATCCAGGTAGCTAGACCGCATCTAGGGGGCCCTAGGAGCATGGTGGACAGCACCGCTGGGCGTGGTAAGCTCAAAGGTGAGCAGGAGGTCGGCCATGGCGGACGGCGGCCTCGGGAGCTCATGGGGCAGCGGCTAGACGAAGCTAGCGAGAGGGGGAGGTGAGGGAAAAGCTCAGGGGCTCGCGGTGATATCAGTAGGGTGGTCAGTGGGCTCGGGGACGACCTGGAGACGGTGAATCGGGGCCGGCGATCATCGGTGCCCGTCGGTGAAGACGACGATGATGGCATCACCGCAGGGCTCCCGGTGTCGCGTGGCTCAGCGGAGACGACAAATATGACATTGCGGTTCCTCCTGACACATCGACGAGGTGAGGGAGACCCGGTGGCCGCGGCTACGATGATCGGCGGCAACAGCTCTCTGTCTCACTTGGGAACGAGAGGTAGGGAAGGGGAGGAGGTCCAGAAAGAGAGGGAAAGTGAGAGGGGATCGAGGGGGTCGCGTGGCGCCGTCTAGGTGCATCGGGGAGGAGCCAGGTAGGCAGGAGGAGCTGGCGCGGCTCGTCTGCGCACCGAGCACGCAGCTGCTTCTCCTCCTGGCAGAAGGAAGAAGATAGCGCTGCCCCTGGTGGGCCGGGCTGGCTTTGCCCAGTTGGGCTGCTACAATGGTGGGCCAAAAGTGCTAGGTAAGTTTTCTCCGCTCTGTTTTATTTCAGTTCTGTTTTCCTTTTAGTTATTCATTTTCCACTGTTTTAAACTCCAAACAATTGAAAACTATGGCAACATTCCTCTGAATATTTTTATATTGCACAATGGAATTATCCAAATGCACATAAAATGTTTCAGATCATTTGGAGACATAAACTTTACATAAGATGAGTATATTTCCAAATTCAAATATAATATTGATTTAAAATCAGAACCCAAATGATTCCTTAGAAATGTTCCAAAATTTTGGTTTGATTTATAACTCTTGCCAAAATTGTCAGAAATATTTCTAGGGCATTTCGGATTCTGCAGTTTTAGGGTTCTTGCCCCTTTATTAAAATGATTTTCGAGGCTTTCACTTTCCTCATTTCAACTTTCAGAAAATAGACATGATGCACACACAAGTGCTAGCCTAGTGCAAGGTAAAGCTAGGGATGTGACAACTCACCCTCACTAAACAAGAATCTCGTCCTGAGATTCAAGACGTGAGGTAAGAGAACAGAGGGAATAAAAGGCTAACACAATCTTCATGATCCAATTGCCATTATCGAAGATGTTGATCCATTGCTTCAAATTGATCTTGACGCCTTTGCTTTCGAGATCTTCATCCAACACGACAACGAGAGGAAATGGAGAATTTTAGAAGAATCAATCTTCTTGAGGTACGAGCAACTTAGGATCATCTCAATGATCACAAGATAAACTCACGGAATGAGATGTAGAAACATCTCTGGAGCCGATAGGCAGAACATGCATCAGGAGGGATGGAAGAAACAATTTGACGAGGGTTTCATAGTAGCGAGGAAACAATTACCATGATCCCATAACGGGGCACCTTGGGAGAGGTGACTCGTATAAATATTCCCTTAAGTGGCAAAAAGAGTTACTTTTGATTCATAGATCATTGAAACTCTTTATACCAGCTTACGGCAAATCATAATCGATCGTTTGAGGGAGCTCGAATGAATGACATACTCAAACTAGGATGGATGATGTGGACTACCTTGTTGGACCCATGGTAAGCCCACTTTCAAGATGATCTTGGACAACAACCGCTGAGAAAAGCAGCCTATGGAATTTGGCACAATGGTGGTGTAAGCTAGGAACAAAATGCAAATGTTGGGAATGTTCCAACCATCATATCTGCCTGAGATTCAGATCTGATTGGTAACGGGATATTTCAGACAGCATGTCTGGAAAAGGAAAGGTTGCAACACAAATCGACGAGATGACGTTGCGAGATTCTCGGGGGATGAACTACGATAGCAAGCTCCAAAACACGAGTTGGTTCTGCTACATACATGTGAGCATGTTGTCCAAGACAAGAATGACCACATATTAGTCTTATAATAAAAGACTGTCGAGTTCAGGTTAGGATCCATCATCAAGGATTTCAATGTCTTTACGCACACTAGGCTTCTTTTCCTTGAACAAGTCAATCAGTGGCTTGGTGTGCTAAGAATACATAGAGAATGAAGTCTCCAGACCACAGAATACTTTGCACATATGCATGACTGGCTTGGGATGATTCCAGGGGAAGCAAAACAAGCTTTCTTGAATTCATGGTGGCAACTTGCACCAAATGCATGTGAGTTAGAGGAAGTCACTTCTTTCATCCAAACATATACCACATGAACGGAACATGAAGGCATTGTTCACAAAGTTTCCAACACTAGCTTAATGTTCAACATGAATCATGGACAAAATGAAAATGTTGCCAATGGTCTCAACAACAATCCATCGAGACTTCCCTATGATGGAATTCCACAATTATGGGAACCAGGTGATAGCATTGGTCGGATCAAAAGATATAATGGTGTATGCTCGAGGAATCAACCATGAGTGAGAAAACATTATAAACATCATTGGTACTGATTTGATTTGGTGATAGCCCATACTCAAATCAAGTTTTGATAAGACAATAGGTCCAAGAACTAATCACAGGAACCAATCAATGAAGATATCATCTTTCTTCAACTAACACACAACACAAGGATATCCCTTTGAAACGAACTAAATTATGTAAGCTTTTATCTTCCAACTATCCAACTTGTTGTTTAGTTTAACCAACTAGCTCAGGGGTATCCAACAGGGATTCTTGGAGAAGGAGTGGTTTACAAGAAACCAACTTGATCACGAACTCAACATAGCGGTCAGGTGACAACCTGGTAACACTTCCGAGAAGATATTTGGAAAATCAAGAACCACTGATATGTTACTAAGCTCGAGAACTATCTTGCTTTTCAAGGCAAGACGATGTGATCAATAGAGCAAGGGTTTAACAAAATCGTAACTCATGATCGAAGAGTGCACCAACAGAAATGGACTAGGTAGCACGATCAGTCCTAGGATGGTAATTCAATAACCAACACACTAAGGATGGGAACATTGTCCTTTAACTACCAAGCAACACAGTTGCTAGGAGTATTGATTTCACACAACATGATTCACTTGTTGGTATTCCGGTTGCAGCAACATGGGAACCGAGGAATGGACAACGATGGCGAGAGGTATCACTAAAATAAGAATTCATAAGAGGTGGTGCAATTCTCATGACATTCTTGACATAAGATGGTAATACTCTAGGGTAGAACAGAACAAAAGCTGGATTGGCATTTTGATCTGCGGGATACAACTACTTTGACCCAATCCTAGAAATGGGCGAGGTACTGGAGTTTGTTTCTCCTAGTCATTCTGAAACTAGAACGGCTTGACGACCACAAGAATAATAGGCATCGATGAACGAATGCATGCATACTCTTGACTATCAGTTGACAGACAAAGGTCGGATAACAACTAAAAGGGACAACTCACGGAACATATATCTTTCTGAGTTGTGGATGCATAGATTAGTATGTTGATTAAAGCTCAACATTTCTTCCGGATAACCCATGCAGAACAGTAGAACTGGCAGATTCACAATATAACGGAGAACTCATCAAGAGCACTTTAGTTGCGATCTTTTGGTTCAAAAGAACTTCTGACATATGTAGTTCATGGTATTTGGAAGAAGGAAATACCACAGACCTCGAAGACTATCACAAAGGTTACTAATATCCTAAAGGAACTAGCAAACACTATCAACATGAAGTAAGTAGGGTGAATCTCGGTTCAAGAACCCAGGAATAGAATGCCTACTAACTAAATGGCATCACAGGATGCTTTCCAGAATGGCAGTTAGAATCATCACACTGGAACAAAAAGCATTGCTAGATTACTGGGTGATTCTCTAGGATGCCTAGGTCATAATACTAGGTCCAACATATATGTCAAGGCAATGGAGTACCTCAACAGACCGTTTGGTGTGCTTAATCTAGCCCAAAAGGGCATCGAGAATGGGAAGAAGGGAGTTGCAAATGCATCAGATTATTTCGAAACCTAGGATGACTCGGACAGCATAACGGTTGTAAATGCTCAAAAAGATTTGAGACATTCTGCAAAATGGTGGCATAACCACTCAATATCACAATATCAAGGTTCTGAGATCAACTATCAACACACAGAAGTAGTAGGAACTGAACTGGTGGTTGAAACTATCAATCCTATAAGTCTATGGATTAGTAACACGTGATCTTGATAGAAGATGAGAAGCCTAGCTCTTAATCCCCATAGAAGAGAACATGATGACTCAGATCAGGATGGCATAAGGTAAATGAGTAAAAAGAGCCTTACGTTCCCTTCCACAATCAATTCCCTTATATAACTAAAGCATTTCTAGACTCGACTTTGACCAGTTTGGCTTGGTAATCCTACAGGCAGTCAGGCTCTGATACCAAAGCTCTCGGGACCCCGATCCTAAGTCACACCGATCTAGCATGTAACACATCATATCACTTTGCGGCCTCACGCATGGTATTCCCACGGGTGCCACCTTACCTGGCCCGGGACCGTTTGCGCCTTTTGGCTCACGTATATGATAGTGTCGCTAGCATCCATATGACAAAGAACCCGGGCTGACATGACTAGTCGTAAACCCCAAATTGGCACTAACTTACAGGGACATGCGTACATGACCCAACAACAAACGTGTCGGTCATCAGCGAGTGAATCAGGGCTGTAGTAGCTGGGCTGACAGGACTCCGGAGACACTGCATGACATTTCCCCGAAGGGACAGACACAGGAACGACGGACACATGCCGGCCAACCTAAGTGTTCCGGAGCAGTAGCAAGCTACCATGGCTCACTGGAGGCACTAGGAAAGATTTCCTAGTAAGAGAGGCTACCAAGGATAAACAACTAGGTTGTCGGATCCCACACATACCAAGCATTTCAATTCATACACACAATATGCTCGATATGTGCAAATACAACATGGCATCACAACATAACTCTATGACTCAAAGTATTTATTCAATAGGCTCTGAGGAGCGAGATATTACAAACATGGGTCTTGTAGGATCGAAAGTATGTCTAGAGGGGGGTGATTAGACTACTTGACCAAATAAAACTTATCTTTTCCCAATTTTAGTTCTTGGCAGATTTTAGCTACTTTGGACAAGTCAAGCAATCTTAACACAATTCAAGCAAGCATGCAAAGAGTATATGAGAAATGGAAAGTAAAGCATGCAACTTGCAAGAATGTAAAGGGAAGGGTTTGGAGGATTCAAACACAATAGGAGACACAGATGTTTTTGTCGTGGTTCCGATAGGTGGTTCCATCGTACATCCACGTTGATGGAGACTTCAACCCACAAAGGGTAACAACTGCGCGAGTCCACGGAGGGCTCCACCCACGAAGGGTCCACGAAGAAGCAACCTTGTCTTTCCCACCATGGCCGTCGCCCATGAAGGACTTGCTTCACTAGCGGTAGATCTTCACGAAGTAGGCGATCTCCTTGCCCTTACAAACTCCTTGGTTCAACTCCACAATCTTGTCGGAGGCTCCCAACTGACACCTAGCCAATCTAGGAGACACCACTCTCAAGAAGTAACAAATGGTATGTTGATGATGAACTCCTTGCTCTTGTGCTTCAAATGATAGTATCCCCAACACTCAACTCTCTCTCACAGGATATGGATTTGGTGGAAAGAAGATTTGAGTGGAAAGCAACATGGGAAGGCTAGAGATCAAGATTCATATGGTAAGAATGGAATATCTTGGCCTCAACACAAGTGTAGGTGGTTCTCTCTCAGAAAAGGTAAGTTGGAAGTGTAGGTTCGTTCTGATGGCTCTCTCACGAATGAAGAGGAGGTGGAGGGGTATATATAGCCTCCACACATAACCTAACCATTACACACAACTTTCCAATCTCGGTGGGATCGAATTGATAAACTCGGTCGGACCGATTCAGCAAATCTAGTGACCGTTAGGATTTTCGGTGGGACCGACATGCAACTCGGTAGGACCGATATGGTTAGGGTTAGGGCATAACGTAATCTCGGTGAGACCGATTACACAAACTCGGTGAGACCGATTTTGGTAATAAGCTAACCAGAGAGTTGGTCAGGTAAACTCGGTGCGACCGATTCGCTCATTTTGGTGAGACCGAAATGTTACGAAAGGGAAACATAGAGTTTACATTGCAATCTCGGTGGGACTGATCACTCATCTCGTTGGGACCGAAACGTCATTTCGGTGAGACCGAGATCCCAATCGGTGAGACCGATTTGCCTAGGGTTTGTGGCAGTGGCTATGACATCTAAACTCGGCGGCGCCTGATAGAAAGAATCGGTGGGGCCGAGTTTGACTTTTGGTTTAGGTCATGGATGTGATAAAGTAGTTGGCTTTGGATCATATCACTAAGCATTTTGAGCAAGAGCCTCATTAAGCAACACCTTCCCTCCTTGATAGTATTGGCTTTTCCTATAGACTCAATGTGATCTTGGATCACTAAAATAGAAAACGTAGAGTCTTGAGTTTTGAGTTTGAGCCAATCCTTTTGTCCTTAGCATTTTGAGGGGTCCACTTTTCTCATCCATGCCATGCCAATCATTGAGCTTTCCTGAGATATTAATCTTGAAATAGCATTAGCTCAATGAGCTATATGTTGTTAGGAATTACCAAAACCACCTAGGGATAGTTGCACTTTCAATCTCCCCCTATTTGGTAATTGATGACAACATACAGATCAAAGCTTCGACAATTGATAATAAGAGTGAAAAACATTGTCGCTTTGAGAAGTATGTGAAAAGCAAGAGCTCCCCCTAAATTCGTGCATAGTTTAAGATTTGCTTTGGACTGCAAATGCACAATGAGTTAGGATCATGGGTTACTCTTCCATGTCAGATACATCTTGGTGGAGCGCTCAAAATGACAATAGTTAAATACATGCACTCATCACCAAGCAAAGTGAATGATCATATGGGGATATAAAAGGATAATGTCATCCAACAAGCATTAAGGTAGCATATGATCAAACACATGATCATCCAAGTATCACACAAAAGCATAAAGTATCTCAAACAAGCAAATAACAAAGTTTTACCACCAAACAATAAGAGAGAACAAAAAGCAACACTCTCTCTCGAATCCTATGATCTATAAATTTTCTCCCCCTTTGGCAACAAGTTACC
This sequence comes from Triticum dicoccoides, assembly GCF_002162155.2. Classification (NCBI taxonomy): domain Eukaryota; kingdom Viridiplantae; phylum Streptophyta; class Magnoliopsida; order Poales; family Poaceae; genus Triticum; species Triticum dicoccoides. The sequence goes on along the minus strand of NC_041382.1, from coordinate 139,108,033 downwards.
AAAAAGTTCATGAAAAATGCATAGTGCTAGATCGACTCTCAGGCTTGGTCTTCAGGTGGTGGTGTAGATAAAACTCCAATGACGAAGGCATCAGTTGATGTAGATGGAGCTAGTGGAGTGGGTGCTGGAGCTGGTGGCACTAAAGCTGTAGCTGGTGCAGATGAAGTTGCTCTGGTGTCTGAAACTAGCACTGCAGCAGATCTCTATCCTATGGGCACTCTAGCAAAAGCATCAGTGGTAGACTTGCCCTTCTTCTTCTGCACTTCATCTTGAAGTTGCTCAACAACTGACTGTATCTCAGTGACCTTCACATCTAAATCATAGAACTTCTGCTCCATGATCCTCTCCAAGCTCTCCTGGTTTTGAGTCAGGGTGGCCAATCCCTTCTCAATCCTCAGAGTGGAGGCAATCAAGTAGCCAAGCTGATCTTGCTTGCTCTTTAGAAGATACTGAGATGGCTCATCAATGGTTGGCATCTTTGCAGCCTTTTCAGTCCTTGCCTTCTCCCTCTTTGCTTGTGCTTGCACAGAAGATGGTTCATTCTCATCCATCACCATAGTGTTGTCCTCAAAGTCTGGGTAGATGGGCATATGTTCCTTGTCCAAGAGATATGTGCCAGTGCCCATCTTGGAGTTGATTAGCTCCTGGATCTGTGGGGCATACCCACAACTTCTCTTTTGCTCTGCAGCTGTTCTATTTATGGTTTCCACAATTAGGCTCATGACTTTGAACTTTTGAGGCACATCAAATATGTGAAGCAGGTTAATTGCATGGCCTCTGATCATCTTATGATCACCTGACTTTGGCAATAGAGTGTGCCTGAGGATCCAGTTGATTGTTGGCAAACCTGACAAAAGGTAATGTACTGATCCAAATTTGTGTGTCTCAAGAGCAGCATATGGGATCTCTATGTACATATGTGCCATGGTGTTGTGATCCTTCTTCTTCTTGGCATAGACATCCAAGTCATCTTCATTCTCCTCAAGAGCATTGATTAATTTTGCCCATTATTCAACTGTTGACTGGTACCTAGTACCTTCAGACATCTAGACAATCCTTCCATCTGGGTAGAAATGAGCTGTGGAGTAGAACTGCATAATAAGCTCATCAATCCACTTTGTGAGCTTCTGAGCCACAAACTCATCAACTCCACATGCCTTGAAGCTGTCATATACACCAGGTAAGTGTTCTTAATTTTTCCCTGATGTACTCCCAGTCCACCCATCTCATATCACAGACTATAGGCTTCTTGTCAAGCAACACTGTCTCATAGAAGTCCCGCTGTTCCTTTGTATGGAACCTGTAGTCCACATCAGTCCTTCTCCTGGTGGCATATGGATCAGACTCTCTCCATAGCCTCAATCCTGAATCCTTCCTGATTTTCATATACTCTGCAACTAGGTGTGCATCATTGTGATCAGGGATCTTGGGCTTCAACTTCCTCAAAACAACAGAATCCTCTTCTTCTTCAGCAGCTTGACGCACTGGGGCCTTGTTCTTCTCCTCAGCAGGGATGTTCCTGGTGCTCCTCTTGGGTTTTGGCTTTGGAGCTGGAGCAGCAGTCTTAGGAGCAGTTTTGGGCTTAGATGGAGCAGCCCCTACCTTAATTGCATCTCCCATAAGCTTTTGAGCTTTGGGTGCTGGTGCTGCATCCTCTTCCTCTTCATCTCTCATAATTGACGATCTGCCAAGCACTCTAGCAGTGGTCTTATTGACCCTTTCCTTCATTTTCTTCTCGGCCACAACCTATTCTTTGGGTGCATATCCCAAAGTTTTTTGAGTGGATGTTCTGGCCTTTGACATAGGAACTCTCTTGGCAGGAATCTTTGTCTTCATTCCTGGCTTAGTGGCAGCAGATGTGCCATATTCCTTTTTCAGAACTTTCCTCTTTGAGGCGGCCTCTTCCTCAACAGCCACATAGTCCTCATCCTCAAAATCTGAGGTTCTGTTCTTTCTGGTCCTGGTGGCTGCCTTAGGCAAGTTGCTGGGTGTACTCCTGCTTCCCTCATCAAAGCTGCTAGAGGGACTAGTGCCCTCACTTATGTGAACTTGCTCCTCAGACTTGTTCTGACTGTCACTCTGATCTGACATGATGCAAACACTGACAGCAGACCCTGTGAATAGATTATAGATGAGGTAGATTGGATGAGCATCACAAAGTACAGAGGTTTTTGCAAAAGAATGAGTTAAAAACTTAGTTTTAGTTTTCCACAGAAAGCATTTCAGATCAATCGGTTTGAAAACTCGATGATACCGAAGCAGCTTTTGGAACCTAAACTAGTGAACTCGGTTAGACCGAGTCACAGTTCTGTGGCATTGAGACTGCTAGGGTTTCACAAAGAATTGAACCCGGTCACACCGATTTGCAATTCTCGGTCAGACCGAGAATCACATGTGCAATGGCCTTAGCTAAATCGGTGGAACCGATTTCAACAACTCGGTTGGTCCGTGATGATTTTGGCGGAAACCTAACCCTAAATTTTCAGTCCACAACTAAACTACAGAGCGATTTCGCTGGATAGAGTGATCTCAATCATGGCAAGATACATGCCAAAACAATGTGCCAGGAATCGGAGTAAGATTAGCACAAAGATCAAGTCCATACCCTAAGTGCGGCGATGGACCTGCTACGGCGGCAACGGCGAAGACAATTTCCGTTGACGGCGGGGAGACCAGCGGCGGGAGGCAGCTGGCGATGAGGAGGATGATCCGAAGACCTAGGGAGGCAGAGCAGGCTGAGCGCGGGCGAAGGGGTTCGGAAAATTTTCCAAATTTTGGCCCGGGGATATATATAGCCTGACCCTGTCGGTGTGACCGAGTGGAACAACTCGGTGGCACCGAGATGCATAACTGCAAGCAGTTACTGCAACTCGGTGTGACCGAAAAGTTCAAATCGGTTGCACCGAGATTGAAAACCTAGATCGACTTAGTGGTCTCGGTATGACTGAAATGGATGAGTCGGTTAGACCGAAACGCACGAAGAAGTTTTGGAAATTTAAGTCTATGACGAATCGGGGACTCCGAGTGCTCCTCACATAGAGTGGTTCAAATCTGACTTGATCAAACTTTGTGATGTAGCTTGAATAGAGTTTGAGACAAGAAAAGCATAGATAGCTAGAGAAGGTTCTTAGGCATTCTTGTCCATACACTTGGCAAGAGAAAAAGGAACCAAACAATCAAAACAACAAGTGGATGTCCTCGAATGAGTAAATTATGCAACCAACATGCTCACACAATAAAATGGCAAATGAAATATGTGGCAAAGCATGCACAACCAATTCTAGCATATATCAAGCAATTGGCGATGACTAGGTCATCTATATATGAGTATATTGACTTAGGAGTCAAATGAGAACATTTGATCATAGGTCATACTCATCGTTTAAGCACAAGTGGGGTTACCACTTTTACATAAAGTGTTGTTGTGTTCACACCATTAGAGTGGCTTTAGCTCAATTCTTAGAGTAAAGCTCCGCCTAGATGTGAGATCCCCCCTAAGAGGGATGAACTAACCTTGGGTTTTGTCAATGATGACTTCATGTAGGTGTTGAAGATGCGGATGCTCAATGCTGATGTAGATCATTTGGAGCGATCCTTTGGAGAGAGTTGCACTTTCAATACCTACACGGGTTAGTCCCACAAGGAACAAACAAGGATATCCATAGACATAGAGTGATGCACACACAAGATGATGTCTATGAAAGCATTAGGTTACCTTGTCCCTTGTCTTACCAACAAGAGGGTTTGTGACTCCTTGAATTAGTGCGAGATGTGGAAGTTGATTGCACTTGTTCTTGCGAAAATGATAAGAGTGAAGTATGTTGGCGGAGTCACCCTTAGGAACTCTCTAGTTCTTATTCTTCGGGATCCACATCATCTTGATGGGAATCCTTGGAGTTGTAGTCGTACTTGATGAAGTAGAACTTGATGTAGTCTTGGGAACCCACTTGACCAAGGCCTTGGGTGCTTCTTCAAATGCATCAATTTCCTCTTGAAGCTTATCCTTGCCTTTTTGCTCGTAGTCTTGTGGTGGAAGATCATCTTGAGCTTGTGTCCCTTTGAAGGAAGTACGATCGTACTTCTTTTTTTGAGGAACAAACTTCGTCTTGGGGTATTGATCTTCTTCCCACTCAACTCCATTGGCATTGAACTTTCGTTCAAAACCAACACCTTGGTTCTTCCGGTGCCTTCCTTGCTTGCGTACAATTTCCTTGAATTGCTTACTCCCGGCAAGGCTCTTGTAAACACCTTTCTCTATAATTCCCTTCAATAAGCTATTTTCTTGCTCAAGTGTAACCTGGCTAAGAGAATCATTAGTGGAATCAAGAGAACTACTAGAAGCAACAACATTGGATTTTGCATGATTATTGTTACTACTAGAGGAAGAATCTTTATTGTTCTTGTTACTAGACTTGACTTAAGGCATGTAAGTGGATAAGAGTAAATGCTTGGCAATGTAAGAAGAACTTTTCTTGCGAAGATCATCATTGATTGCCTTTAAAAACTCATGCTCTTGCTCAAGGTTGAGCTTTTCAAAACGTAATTTCTCATGAGTCCTTAAAAGTTCTCGATGATCTCCTAAGATAGTTTCATGAGATAACTTAAGCGTGTTTAGTTCTTTAGTTAGAAACTCAATCTTCTCCTTATCATTGTCATTCATTTTATCTTGATTAGCATGATTAATTGACATTTCATCATAGTATTCATCACTAGAGTTGTCAACAAGTAAATCATCATCACCTAACAAGTCATCTTCATCATTATTGAAATCAACATACCCGGGGTGTGATACCTTGGGGCCTTTAGCCATGACGCATCTTCCAAGTCCTTAGTTTGGTGAATCAAATATGTCGTAGGAGTTGGTTGACACAAGTGCTAGACCGGAAACACCTTCATCTTGAGTATATTCGGAGTCGGAGTGATAGCTTCTCTCAGAGTGATTTTCGGAGTCGGAGCCGGATACCCATTCACCAACATGAGCTTGATGTCTTAGTTTTGTGTAGCTCCTTGATGACTTGTCCTTCCTTTCTGAATCCTTCTCTAGGATGTTCTTCTTTCATAACGATAATCTCTACTCCTCTCTCTTGATGGTGATTCTTCTCTTCTACTTCTTCTTTTTGGAGAATCTTCTCTTCTCTTGTAGGGTGTCGTACATTCATTGGAATAGTGTCTGGGTCTTGCACAATTGTAGCAATTTCGCTCTCGACTTGAAGATCTTTTATCATTGTAGGACCTTGACTTGGAACTTCTCTCTTTGCTTCTACTCTTGTAGAACTTGTTGAATATCTTCACCATTAGGCTCAATTCTTAATTGAAGGTTTGTTTCTCAGTTGATCATGTGGGAGCTTCACATGAGGCTTTGTAAGCACCACTTGACTTTTTATGGAGCTCCTCCTTATCCTTGAGTGACATCTCATGAGCAACAATTCCTCCAATGACTTCTGTTGGCTTGAGATCTTTGTAATTGGGCATCATTTGGATCAATGTGCATACGGTATCATATTTTCCTTCCAAAGCTCTTAGGATCTTCTTGATGATGAATTTGTCAGTCATCTCTTCACTTCCTAAGCCGGCAATCTCATTTGTGGTAAGAGCAAGCCTAGAGTATATTTCAGCGACACCTTCACCATCCTTCATTTTGAACTTGTCAAGGTGACTTTGAAGCACATCCAACTTGGATTCCTTGACGGAGTCGGTACCTTCGTTCATATCAATCAAAGTATCCCAAATTTCCTTTGCAGTCTCAAGACGGTTGATTTTGTTGAATTCTTTGGGGCACAATCCATTGAAGAGGATATCACAAGCTTGAGCATTGTATTGCAGCATCTTCAACTCTTCCGCGGTAGCTTCACGGTTCGGTTCTCTCCCATCAAAGAATTCACCTTGCAAGCCAATACACACAATATCCCATACAGCGGGGTTATGTCCAAGAATATGCATTTTCATCTTATGCTTCCAACTAGCAAAATTAGTACCATCAAAGTAAGGACCTCTACGGTGGTAATTTCCCTCACTAGACGCCATACTCTCCTAGGTTGTGAAACCAAGGCTATGACTACCAAAAGCTATGGAAATCAAAGCAAATGGAGACCAAAGCTCTGATACCACTTGTAGGATCGAAAGTATGTCTAGAGGGGGGGGGTTGATTAGACTACTTGACCAAATAAAACTTATCCTTTTCCCAAGTTTAGTATTTGGCAGATTTTAGCAACTTTGGACAAGTCAAGCAATCTTAACACAATTCAAGCAAGCATGCAAAGAGTATATGAGATGCGGAAAGTAAAGCATGCAACTTGCAAGAATGTAAAGGGAATGGTTTGGAGGATTCAAACGAAATAGGAGACACAGATGTTTTTGTCGTGGTTCCAATAGGTGGTGCTATCGTACATCCACGTTGATGGAGACTTCAACCCACGAAGGGTAACGGCTGCACGAGTCCACTTAGGGCTCCACCCATGAAGGGTCCACGAAGAAGCAACCTTGTCTTTCCCACCATGGCCGCCGCCCACGAAGGACTTGCCTCACTAGCGGTAGATCTTCACGAAGTAGGCGAGATCCTTGCCCTTACAAACTCCTTGGTTCAACTCCACAATCTTGTCGGAGGCTCCCAAGTGACACCTAGCCAATCTAGGAGACATCACTCTCCAAGAAGTAACAAATGGTGTGTTGATGATGAACTCCTTGCTCTTGTGCTTCAAATGATAGTCTCCCCAACACGCAACTCTCTCTCACAGGATATGGATTTGGTGGAAAGAAGATTTGAGTGGAAAGCAACTTGGGGAAGGCTAGAGAATAAGATTCATATGGTAAGAATGGAATATCTGGCCTCAACACAAGTGTAGGTGGTTCTCTCTCAGAAAAGGTAAGTTGGAAGTGTAGGTTCATTCTGATGGCTCTCTCCACAAATGAAGGGGAGGTGGAGGGGTATATATAGCCTCCACACAAAATCTAACCGTTACACACAACTTTCCAATCTCGGCGGGATCGAATTGATAAACTCGGTCGGACCGATTCAGCAAATCTAGTGACCGTTAGGATTTTCGGTGGGACCGACATGCAACTCGGTAGGACCGATATGGTTAGGGTTAGGGCATAACGTAATCTCGGTGAGACCGATTACACAAACTCGGTGAGACCGATTTTGGTAATAAGCTAACCAGAGAGTTGGTCAGGTAAACTCGGTGCGACCGATTTGCTCATTTTGGTGAGACCGAAATGTTACGAAAGGGAAACAGAGAGTTTACATTGCAATCTCAGTGGGACTGATCACTCATCTCGTTGGGACCGAAACGTTATGAAGGGAAATAGAGAGATTACAATCCCATCTCGGTGAGACCGAGATCCCTATTGGTGAGACCGATTTGCCTAGGGTTTGTGGCAGTGGCTATGACATCTGAACTCGGTGGCGTCAGATAGAAAGAATCGGTGGGGCCAAGTTTGACTTTTGGTTTAGGTTATATGGGGATGTGAGAAAGTAGTTGAGGGCTTTGGAGCATATCACTAAGCATTTTGAGCAAGAGCCTCATTAAGCAACACCTCATCCCTCCTTGATAGTATTGGCTTTTCCTATAGACTCAATGTGATCTTGGATCACTAAAATAGAAAATGTAGAGTCTTGAGCTTTGAACTTGAGCCAATCCTTTTGTCCTTAGCATTTTGAGGGGTCCACTTTTCTCATCCATGCCATGCCAATCATTGAGCTTTCCTGAGATATTAATCTTGAAATAACATTAGCTCAATGAGCTATATGTTGTTAGGAATTACCGAGACCACCTAGGGATAGTTGCACTTTCAGGTCTCATGACCCAACATTCAGAGCATACAAATCAAAGCACATGCGGAAGCTTAACATGTCTGAGTATAGACATCTACAACTGAAAAAGACTGAGAAGCCTGACTATCTACAAGATCGTGCTGAGGGCACAAGACCGTAGCTGAGTTAACAAGCTAAACGTTGAAGTCCACGCGGAACTACTAGCGAGACTGAAGTCTCTCTGCAAATACATAAATTAAGCAAACGTGAGTACAAATGTACCCAGCAAGACTTACATCAGAACTAACTACATATGCATCATTATCAACAAAGGGATGGTGGGGTTTAACTGCAGCAAGCCAGCTTTGACTCAGTGGCTAACCTGAACTACTACTGCAAGTAACTCTTTTGAGGTGGCGCACACGAGTCCACATATTTTCACCATTTCAATACACCACTATGGATCCGCTCCCGTCTCCCTACGAGAACACCATCCATAGGACTCACGCTTATCTTGCGCATTTTAGGGTATCCACTTTCACTTGTCTATGAACTGTACAGGCAACCCATAAGTCCTTTACCGCGGACACGGCTATTCGAATAGATCATTTATAACCCTGCAGGGGTGTACTTATTCACACACGCTCTCGCCACTTACCACCATGTACACATCGTGTATCTTGGTGACCTTCAAGAGGAAGCCTGGCGAGGGAGTCGACCACGACCTGACTAACCACACAAGTCTCTACTCTAGGTGTATCGCCTATTCAGGTTCCATCCGCGAGGAGATCCGGCCCTAGTTTCGCTCACAGCCCCAAACAATGTGTGCTGGGTTCCCGAGACACCAAACGGCAACTCGGTACACCGGGCTACGACGTATCTACCGCATCATAGCCCACCCCTAGGGTCAGCGCTACGCATGGCCTTCAACACATATCCTACAAACACCAGAAACTAGTTGCAACTCCTGGACAGAGATCAAGGCGATTAATAAGTCGAGAGGGTACATTGGTTTCGGGCCCAACGCGTGGTAGTAGCTGTTCATGCATCACAAACATAGAACTCGGTTCCTGAGGCTGGTTTCAATGAGACAACCCACCATGTACTCCTACATGGCCTCTCACCGCTACCTTTACCAAACCATGTTCACACACTTAGCTCTCAACAGTAAGACATGTTCACAACTTTCCAATTCATCCCCGATGAATCATACCTAACTCAACTCCAAGAAGTAGCTGGCATGTGAACAAACATGAATGAGTAGGCACGTCAAGGCTCAAACGACTCCTACTCATGCTAGTGGGTTTCATCTATTTACTGTGGCAATGACAGGTCATGCAGAGGAAAGGGGTTCAACTACCAAAGTATTTAATAGTTGAAGCATTGTTGTCTTAACGCAGTAAAAGAGAGCATGACCGAGAGAGTGGGATCGTATCGGAACGAACAAGGGGGTTTTGCTTGCCTGGCACTTCTGAAGATAGTATAGCTCTTCATCGGTGTCATCGATCAAATCATTGAAACAATGTCTACTCAGAGGGGACAAACACCGGCAAACAAGAGAGAACACAATCAAGGCAGTGCAACAATATGATGCATGATAATGACATGGCAATATGTTGTTGATTTAGCTAATGCAACTAGCAACATAATTAAATGAAGTTGCTTTGAATCAAAGGTTCAAATTCAAAGTCCACATGTGGTTATTTAATTGCCATTATTTTATTTGCCCTAAAAGTAGTCATAAGTTGTTCCAACATGCATGAAAATGCCGTAAATAGATTCTTTGGATTTTTCTGATAATTTTTCATATATAAATTGTTTCATTTGGAGTTACGGTTAATTTTATATGATTTTTAGAAGTTTTGTATATTTTCTGAATTAAATAAATCATTTATGATTTATTTTAAATCCTAGAAAATATTTACTGTGTCAGCACTCATCATGCTAGCATCAGTAGGTCAACAGGAGCGGTCCAGGTCAAACCTGACCAGTGGGGTCCACTAGTCAGTGACCCAGTGTTGTTCAGTGACAATGACAGGTGGGTCCGGTCAACGGACACGCCAGCACAGTCAATGTTGACGCGTGGGTCCAGGGTAATTAGATTAAACTTAATCTAGTTTAGTTAGCCAGTTAGTTAGGATGTGGGGCTCGGCTGTCAGTTTCACTAGAGGTTAATTAGTGGCGTAATTAGCTGCTAATGGTTGTGCTACGTCGGCACAACCTGAGTTAGCCACCGGCGAGGTCAGTGACGGCGGAACGGCTCGGGTTTCGCCCACGGGTGACCAAACTCACGGCGGAGGGCATCTACGCGTTGCTCGTGCTCGTTCGCATCGAGCAGTGCCAACAGCAATGGCTAGGGCGGCCCGTAGCGACGGCAACAGTGACAAGTGCGGTGGCCGGAGCTCGGTGGTGCACGAGCGCAGGGCTACGGCTCGCCCTTGAGGGAATCAGGTAGCTTGACCGCATCTAGGAGGGGCTAGGAGCATGGTGGACAGCACCGCTAGGCGTGGTAAGCTCAGAGGTGAGCAGGAGGTTGGCCATGGCGGACGGCGACCACGGGAGCTCATCGGGTGGCGGCTAGAGGAAGCTAGCGAGAGGGGGAGGTGAGGGGAAAAGCTTAGGGGCTCAAAGTGATGTCGGTAGGGTGGTCAGTGGGCTCAGGGATGACCTGGAGACGGTGAATTGGGGCCGGCGATCTTCGGTGCCCGTCGGTGAAGATGACGACGATGGCGTCACTGCAGGGCTCCCGACGTCGTGTGGCTCAGCGGAGACGAAATATACGATGTTGCAGTTCCTCCTGACATGTCGACGAGGCGAGGGAGGGCCGGTGGCCGCGGCAACGACGATCGACGGCTCTCTGTCTCGCTTGGGAACGAGAGGTAGGGAAGGGGAGGAGGTCCAGGAAGAGAGGGAAAGTGAGAGGGGATCGAGGGGGTCGCGTGGCACCGTCTAGGTGCATCGGGGAGGAGCCAGGCAGGCAGGAGGAGCTGGCGCGGCTTGTCTGCACACCGGGCATGCAACTGCTTCTCCTCCTGGCAGAAGGAAGAAGACAGTGCTGCCCCTGGTGGGCCGGGCTGGCTTTGCCCAGTTGGGCTGCTACAGTGGTGGGCCAAAAGTGCCAGGTAAGGTTTCTCTGCTCTATTTTATTTCAGTCTTGTTTTCCTTTTATTTATTCATTTTGCCCTGTTTTAAACTTCAAACAATTGAAAACAGTGGCAACATTCCTCTAAATATTTTTGTATTGCACAATGGAATTATCCAAATGCACATAAAATGTTTTAGATCATTTGGAGATATAAACTTTACATAAGATGAGTATATTTCCAAATTCAAATATAATATTGATTTAAAATCAGAGCCCAAATGATTCCTTAGAAATGTTCCAAAATTTTGGTTTGATTTATAACTCTTGCCAAAATTGTCAGAACTATTTCTAGGGCATTTTTGATTCACTAATTGCAGTTTTAGGGTTCTTGCCCCTTTATTAAAATGATTTTTGAGGCTTTCACTTTCCTCATTTCAAGTTTTAGAAAATAGACATGATGCACACACAAGTTCTAGCCTAGTGCAAGGTAAAGCTAGGGATGTGACACTACATCACCATGTCGTTCGACTTGAAGAACGTCGGCGCCACCTTCCAGCGCTCCATGCAGAAATGCCTGCTGTCGCAACTCGGCCGCAATATCCACGTCTACGTGGACGACATCATGGTGAAGACCAAGCAGCACCTCACGCTCCTCGACGATCTGAAGGAAACCTTCGCCAACCTGCGCGAGTACAAGGTCAAGCTCAGCCCGGAGAAATGCGTTTTTGGTGTCCCGGTCGGAAAGCTACTCGGCTTCCTCATCTCGGAGCGCGACATTGAGGCAAACCCAAAGAAAATCAAGGCCATCGAGCGCATGTGCAAGCCGGCCCGGCTACGCGATGTCTAGAAGTTCACCGACTGCTTGGCCTCGGTCAGCCGGTTTCTTAGCCGGCTGGGCGAGAGGGCCCTGCCCCTATATCAGCTAATGAAGAAGACGACGCCATTCGAATGGAATGACCAGGCGGATGAAGCCTTCCGGGATCTCAAGCGCATGCTCTCAACCGCACCAGTCTTGGCCGCGTTGGCCGAGAAGGAGCCCTTGTTGATCTATATCACCGCGACCTCGCGGTCGGTTAGCACGGTGATGGTGGTCGAGCAACCAGAGAAGGACAGGGTCCAAGCCGTCTAGCGTCCCGTCTACTATCTGAGCGAGGTGCTCTCTGCCTCGAAGCAGAACTACCCGCAGTACCAGAAGATGTGTTATGGTGTGTACTTCACCGCCAAGAAACTGAAGCAGTATTTCCAAGAGCATGTCATCACCGTGGTCAGCACGGCCCCTCTCGGTGACATCATTGAGTGCCGGGATGCCTCTGGCAGGGTCGCCAAGTGGGCGCTCGAGCTAGCCAGCCATACCATCCTTGACGAGCCCCGCACCACAATCAAGTCCCAAGCTTTGGCCTACTTCCTCGTCGACTACACCGAGACCTAGTACCTGCCGCCGCCTCCGGACTCGACGCACTGGCGCATGCACTTCGAAGGATCGAAGATGCGACTTGGCCTGGGAGCCAACATAGTGTTGTCGTCCCCCATGGGCGACCGGCTCAAGTACGCACGATAGATCCACTTCGCCGCCTCCAACAACGTCGCCAAGTACGAAGCCCTTGTGCATGGCCTCCGGCTTGCCAAGGAACTCGGCATCCGGCACATCCTGTGCTTCGGCGACTCGGACCTCGTGGTGCAGCAGTGCTTAGGCGAGTGGGATGTGCATGACTCCAACATGGCAAGCTACCACTTCCTCGTCTAGAAGATGTCCGGGTTCTCTGAGGGCTCGAGTTCCTCCACGTCCCACGCATGGAGAACAAGGCGGCCGACACGCTCGCCAAGATCGCCTCGTCTCGACAGTCCATCCCATCCGGCGTCTCGATCGAGCACCTGCACAAGCCGTCCGTCAAGCCATCTCCAGACTCGGAGTCCATCCATGTGCCAAGCAACCTGGCCATGCCTCAACTCGGCCCGGGGATTGCTCCAACCGACCCGGCCGCGCCTCAACCTGGCTCGAGGACTGCTCCAACCAACCCGACCGCGCCTCAACCCGGCCCGGGGACTGCTCCATCCAACCCGGTCGTGCCTCAACCCAGCCCGGGGGCTACCGAACCCGGCTCGGGGGCCGCCGACCCGGAACCTGAAGTAGTGGCTGTCTTCGCCGTGGTGACGGCGCCATCCTGGGCCCTGCCCATCTCGGAGTTCCTGGAGAACGGGGTCCTCCCCATGGACGAGACAGAAGCTCGGCAAGTGCAGCATCGAGCGTCCGCCTACAGCATCATCAACAATGAGCTCATCAAGCACATCTCCATCGGCGTGTTCCAATGCTGCATCGAGCAGGACAAGGGTATTGAGATCCTCCTCGACATACACCACGGCGAGTGCAGGCACCACGCCGCCTCACGGTCCCTGGCGGCCAAGGCTTTCCGCCATGGTTTCTACTGGCCCACGGCCCTCGAAGATGCAGAGTCACTCATCAACAAGTACGAGGGATGCCAGCGCTTCAGCAAGCGCAGCCACCAACCGGTGTCAGCACTCCAGACCATCCCGATCGCCTGGCCCTTCGCGGTCTGGGGACTCGACATGGTGGGGCCCTTCAAGATCGCTCGAGGTGGCATGACGCATTTGCTGGTGGCAGTGGACAAGTTCACCAAATGCATCGAAGCAAGGCCAATCAAGAAGCTGGACGGCCCGACGGCCGTTCGGTTCATCAAGGACATCGCGGTGCGCTACGGCATGCCGAACAGCATCATCACGGACAACGGCACCAACTTTGCCAAGGGCGTGCTTGCGCAGTACTGCTCCATCTCCGACATCCGCCTCGACCAGGCTTCCGATGCACATCCATAGTCCAACAGCCAGGTCGAGCGGGCCATCGGCCTCATCCTATCCCGCATCAAGCAGCGGCTCGTTGAGCCACTCGTCCGTTCCCCCGGCAGCTGGCTTGACGAGTTGTCGGCCGTCCTCTGGAGTATCCGCACCACGCCAAACCGGTCGATCGGGTTCACCCCATTCTTCCCCGTTTACGGAGCAGAAGCCGTCATTCCGACCAACGTCGAGTTCGACTCACAGCGCGTCACGATGTACACGGAAGCTAAAGCTAAAGAAGCTCGTGAAGACGGCGTCGACCTGCTCAAAGAAGCACGCCTCCTAGCGCTCAGTCGCTTGGCCATACCAGCAAGGTCTGGGGCACTACGACAGCAAAAAAATCAAGCCCCTCGCTTTTCGGGAGGGAGACCTCGTCCTCCGCCTCGTCCAGGAGCAGGCCGGCCAGCACAAGTTGTCCTTCCCATGGGAGGGTCCCTTCATCGTCAGCAAGGCCTTGTGTGACTGCAACGCCTACTACCTCATGGACGCACGCAAGTCAAGCAAGCGCAAGAGGGACACCACCGACAAAGAAACAACCTGGCCATGGAATGCAGAGCTCCTCCGCCCGTTTTACAGTTAGCCGTATGCACATATGTATCGCTGCCTTTTGTAATCATCTGAAAACTATGGGACCCCCGAACGGTGCTCGGGGGCTGCCCTTTCCGTGACCAAGCTATTTGTGTCCCCTACTTTTATGCATTACTTTCGTCGCAAGCCAACCCGGCCACCAGGCCGACTCGTTCGACCCAGGGGCTCGGGGGCTGGCCGGCTTGGCCACCCGTCGCTTCACGTGGCAGCTCCTGACACATTGGACTGCCGCGGCCTCCCGCTTCGCCCTAAGCTGCAGAACCGGCTTCGGCTATTGGCTGGCAAGCGCACGAGACCAAAGCTCCAGCGCGCCATGGGCGCTAAGTAAGAAGCCGCCGGGTCACCCAACCCGGCCCCGCCGCTTTAAAGTTACCACACGACTGGCTGCTCGCCAACCCGGCCCCGCCGGATTGCCGCCAGCCGGCCCGGTGGGTGTTTCACTCATGCTCAATGATCCGAAAGGTTAAATACCACGCGCTC
>NC_041382.1:139017768-139093113 GCF_002162155.2 Triticum dicoccoides | reverse complement strand
AACCCAAAGGGAGGGAAGTTGCAAGAAAAAATGCTTCAAAAACAAAGAGCAAGAGCGCTGGCACCCGTGAGGTTTTTCACATACCGCCGGGTCGCTCGACCCAGCCCTGCCTCTGTAAGCCACCAAGCAGCCGCCCGCCCGCCAACCGGGCCCTGCCGGGTTGCCACCGACCGGCCCAATGGGTGTTTTCGCTCGCGCTCAATGTTACGAAAGCCTAAGTACTACACGCTCCTCTCAAAAGCCGAACCCCTTGTCACGGACTGGAGCCTCGGCCGTCAGACTCGTGGGGGAGAAGCCCAAGAGCGAAGAATGCAGGAAAACGGCTCGAAAAAAGAAAAGAAAAGGCACAAACATTCACAAGGCTTATGCATCATAAATTAAGAAACAGGCCCAAGGCCAGAGTTCATTACACCCAAGTCAACCCCCAGTGGGCGGGCGGACATGCTATCTAACAGAAATTTTTACAAAGTTAAATCAGGCATCTCCGCTGCTGGATCACGCAGCCTCCGGATACGCTGAGGTGCCGGCATCGTCCTCTTTGGCGTCCGTGTCGCGATAGATGCCTGTCTCCTCGGAACTGCCCTCCGGGTCGTCCATAAGAAGGTCATAGTCCTCAGCTGGCACTACTCTGCCATCCTCTGCCTATTGCGGCTGGAATTCGTCGTGGAAGGCGAACCCGGTGATATAGCTGGCCCGGGCGGCGATCCAACCGACCTCCTCCTGCAGCTAGCTCTCCGAGCCGGCCCACTGGCCCATCGGCGCGTCCACCGCGAGGTCCGGGTACCAGGATAATGCGAACCGAAGCGCCATCTCGGCACCAGCTCGGGCGACAGAAACCCGCCACTCATGAAGACGGTCCGGGCCCACCTCCAACCACCTCTCCAACCGCGTGGAGCTGCTTGGCGCGACGGCGCCCGGCTACAGGGCCGCCGTTATTGCCGCCCCGGCCTCAGAAAGCCGGCCCATCTGCTCGCCCAGGACTTGTAGACGGGCCTCGGTGGCGGCCACGATCTCCAGGAAGGTCCAGGCCACCTGCGGGTCAGTCCCGGAGCCGATGACTCCCTGTGGGTCGCGCTGAAAGCGGATCGCCTCGTCCGCCAGCTGGCGCGTCTCCGGGAAGGCTCCTGTCGAAGAGAAAAGCAAGTCAGAAGAAACCACTAAGGAAGAAAAGCCGGAGTCCTAACCCGGTAACAACAAAACCGAAGGAAAGCACTTACTGGAGAAGGACTCTTCCAGGAGCCGCACTTCAAGCAACGTACCACGCCGCCCTCGGGTGATGGCGCGGTCACGCTCCTGGAGCGCCTTCTCCAGCTCGGCGACCTTGGCGAGGGCCGCCTTCAGCTCGGCGTCCTTGTCCTCGGTCGCCTTCCTGGCCTCCTCGTGGTGCCGGGCCTCCGTCTGCCAGGTCTCCTCCGTTGCGGCCACCAGCGCCTTCACGCACTCCACCTCGGCCTGGAGCTGCCCCTTTTCATTGGCCAGCTAGCCACATTGCTGGTCCGCCTTGGCAAGGGCCTGCTGCGCCTCCATGACCTTGGCGGCCTCCGCCTTGTGGCACTCCACCTCGGCCTCGAGGCAGCCCTTGTCGCCCTCCAGCTGCTCCTACAGCCGGCTGGCTTCATCAAGCGCCCGCCGGGCTCCCATCGCCTCCGCCCTCGCCCGCTCCACCTCGGCTCCAAGCCGACCGGCGTCAGCAACAAGCCGGTCATAGTGGAAGCTGGCCCGGACCAGCCGGGTCCTCCAAGACAGCACCTCAGCTGAAGAAAAGGAACTTAGAAACAAAGTACTACTTAAGATTCGACCCAGCTGCTACGCAGTTGGCCCAAATCTCGGGGGCTACACCCAGTGGGTGCACTAGCACGCCCCCACTAGAAGAGAGCATGTAAAACAAGTACCTACCACGGCGCGGACCTCTTCCTCCTTGGCGGCAAGCCGCTCCTTGAGACGACGGTGCGTCTCAAGGAGCCGGTTGAAGACGCTGACCCGGTAGGCGTCCAGTTGCTGCAAGAAGAAGTGATCAATACAAGACATGAAGATAAGATTCGACCCAACTACTGCGCATTTGGCCCGAATCTCAGGGGCTACATCCAGTGGGTGCGCTGGCGCGCCCCCACAAAGTAGAGGCAGTAAAAAAGAAAAAGAAGAATGCAAAAGAAACTTACAATCACGGCACGCTCCAGCTCCTGCGTTGCCTCGACCTCGGCCTGGGCGAAGGCCTGGATTTGGTCCGCCTGCCCTTGCAGGCGCCGGGTCATGGCGTTCATCGCTGCCTCCTCCTGGGTCGGGGGCCCGAAGAAGACCTCGCCGGTCCCGCTCCGCGCCGGCTGCGACCCGGCAGCCTGGCGACCCCCGGACTTGAGCACCAGGGCGTGTTCCGACGCCGGCTCCATGGGCCGACTGGCCCGCGGCTCCACCACCAGCGGCGTCTCGCTCGCCGGCGCCGGCGCCGTTCCCGCCGACGCCGTCCGCAACGCCTCCCCCAAGAGGGCGCCTTCGCCGGCTCCCGCCCGCTCGACCACGTCGGTCCGTGATGGGACGCCATCCCTAATGACCACGACCTCCCGGTCGAGGTCCATCGCGTCGACGTGGCCACCATGGCCGTGCTCCCCTCCAATGATGGTACAAAGGCCGTCTCCACCGCCATCGTTCTCTTTGGCATCTCCGGCACACCGGTTCCTCGCCGGATCCTACCCACACCGCCGCGACGCTAACCCAGGCCTGGGTCGACGCTGCCTCCAGCTCCGCCTCAGCCCGGTTGCGGTCCCGCCAGGCCAGGCCTTCGGCGTCGGACGGGTCCAGACCAAGGTCCGGATCCGCCCGCCCCTCCTCCTCCTCGTCCCGGTCGACGGTGCTGGACCGGCTCCTCCGAAACGCGGCGCCCTCGGTAGACACCGCGTCCATCGCCTCGACCGCCAGCGAGATCGGCGACCTGAAACGCAAGATGAAGTAAATACAAGACAAGCAAAGTGGGTCTACAACTCGGTCCGAGCTAGAATAAAAGCTTACCCCGGCACCACCGGGACGGCGGGTCTCGCCGCCCTCTCCTGCGGCGTGGCGCGCCTCCTCTTGGCGGCCGGCTTCGCCACCCCGGCCGGGTCCCCTGCGCGCTTCGCGGTCGGGGCTCGCGGCACAATGTTTTCCTTCCCATGCGGCTGCCCCGCCGACGGCGCACCCCGAGGCAACACGGCTCCAACCGCGCCACCACCTCCTCCACTCGGCGCCGCTGCATCAACGGCTCATGTCGGCACCTTGACCCGGCAACCAGACGATTCAAAAAGAAAACACAAGAACGCTCAAGGCTTACAAGCTTGGCACCTCGTGCCCGCGTCGGCTGTCGCCTCCTCCTCTCCGCCATGGGCCTCGGGCTCCTCTGAGGTAGCATGCACCACCTGCGCCCGCGCCCGGTCATAAGGATGTGGGATGGCGTTCAGAAGCACTTCCAGCGTTGTGTCAAGACGGACAAGAAGACAAGTGCCAGTAAACACTACAAAAAAATACACTTCCGTGATGATACGTGTTTGTCACAGTAGGTCGTGTTTTTTGTCATGCATGTACATTCATGACAAATTTATGACAGAATCAAGATAGTCATACCTGTGTTGTCGTAGATGTGTTCCATGACATTACCAAAATTATCATCACGGAAGTGTCCACTTCCATGACGATAAATTGCACGTCACAGAAGTGCTTTCGTCAAGGGTGACCGACACGTGGCATGCACCATAACGGAACGTCGTTAAGCTATCGGGTCGGGTTTTGGATCCGATAACCCGTTAACAGCCCCGACCAATGGGGATTTTCCACATGTAAAATCATCATTGGCTAGAGGAAACACGTGTCGGCTCATCGTCGGGACAGATGTCATCCACTCACTGGACAGAAGGCGCCTATGATACGTCGACACATGGCACGACCCAACAAGTTTAAATGGGCCGGCCCAACTAAAGGCCCACAAGATTTTGCGAACCATAATGGGTCGGCCCAGCTAAAGGCCCACGAAATTTTGCAGACCATAATGGGCTGGCCCAGCTAAAGGCCCACAAGATTTTGCGGGCCATAATGGGCCGGCCCAGGTAAAGGCCCACAAGATTTTTGTGTGCCGTAATGGGCCGGCCCAGGTAAAGGCCCACAAGATTCTTGCGGATCATAATGGGTTGGCCCAGCTAAAGGCCCACGAGATTTCATCGACATTAATGGGCCGACCCAGTTGTGGGCCCACAAGATTTTGAGGACCCTAGTAGGCAGGCCCATTAACTACCTGCCATGTTTTGGGCCAAATACCGGCCCATATTTGATCCGGTCCATTAATGGCCTGCCACGCTCCGGGCCTAATAGTGGCCCATATGAGATCCGAACCATTAAAGGCCTCCCACGTTCTGGGCCAAATTATGGCCCAGATCAGGTCCGACCCTTTAGGAGGCTTTGGGGTCAATTATGGCCCATATCAGATTCGGCCCATCAACTCGACACTATGCTTTTGGGCCCACTTACTAAAGGCCCACTTAGTAATTCGGCCTGATATTAGTTTTGCCATGTTAAGGGCTCGTTTAACATTTTGGCCCTATATTAATTTCAGCCTGTTAAAAGCCCGTCATATAGTTGGGCCTAACTACGACCCGGTTTGCATCTGGCCTGCTCGCAGGCGATATCTGATTGGGCCAAACAAGGACCGAGACAATTTTTTGGCCAGTTAAAAGCCCGCGATTTGATTCGCACAATCATGGGTTGGGGTTCATTTCGGGCTGCTGCCGGCCCGTGAGCTGTCCGGCACGTTTCAGGCCCAACCTACATCATGATTGCATGACGGCCCGATTATGTACCGTAATTTTACGGTTTGGCCGGTTTACAGCGAAGACAGGATATATATACAGTAAAATAACTACAACATCATGAATAAGACAAAACCTAGACTACACAATAAAGAAATTATGGTATATTACATCCACTGGGCATCAAAGTTCGCCACTATGATAATAAAGCACAAGCAGACAACAGATTACATACACTGGGCATCAAAGATCACCACCAGTGCAAATAAACACGCCGACAAAATAATATACAAAACCGACAGCACTTCAATAGAGTTCAAGAAAGGTTAGCCCTGCTGGGGAACTGTAGCGCAAGCAACTGAGCAAGATGATGAGACTGCGCTTGTTCAACACTTATATCTTCCTCACTCTAAAAGATAAACAAGCAGACATATGACATTTTTTACACATAAAAGTATCGGTGCTGACAATTCATCACATTTCTTACTGACGAGTAAAGTGACACACTTTAAATTTGCATTAACACAATATGGTATTGTTCAGGTCAAGACATGGCAGGAAATGTCATTGTGAAGGAGTTGGCAGCTTCACGACACCACTGGATTACAGATCAAGAACTCATAAGTATCAATGGTTAGTGTGCTGTCAATTTATACCATTTCAGATTGGCAAATAAAGAGACGGTTTAAATAATAGTAGAATGATATGACATTATTCATAGTTAAGACATTGCAGAATATGACATTGTGCTGTAGTGGGTAGGTTCACCACACCACTGGATTACGGATGAAGAACAGAAGCATACATGCAGTGCAAAAGAAGATCACTTGCTCTGTATAGTTTAATTTACATGGTATGAAGAAGGAACTTGGTTGTACAACTGAAAACTTAAAGTGAGAAAGGACAAACTTTTGTTTATGAACTACATATAATAAACTTTAAACAAGCAATTTGATGCAAACACCAAAAATAAATAGCTGTTGCAATCATGTCTAACCAAATATATACAACAAAGTTTGAAGGCTTGAGATGGACAAACTTACATTATTGGTGAAGACAGGCTTTATAAAGGCCTTGCCCATGCTGATGGGGGGGGGGGCAATTCAAGAAGTTTACCACAGAATCTTCTTCAAAAGCATTGCGTTTATTCTACATTTTATTAAGAGTAAATATAGATGTGATAATATACGAAAAAATGGAGAATATTCAAGATAAGATGAAGAGTGATGCTACATAACCAAGTAGCTATAAATGTAAGTGCAGCGATACATGCAAAAGGTACAGCCAAGAGCAATGCACAGCTAAACTTCTTCAGTACCAACCTTATGGTAAGAGTAAATATAGATCTGATGTGTAGAAAATGGAGGGCAAAGGAAAATAAGCTGCAGAGTGATGGTACATGAACAACTACCTATCATTATAAGTACACTGATAAAGGACAGCATGCACTTACAAGAACAATGCAGAGCTAAAAAAACATTGGCATTGGATATATTCTACACTAATGTAACCATTCATACAGATAAGATAATTTGGAGCGAACAATTGATAAGCAAGCTATCATGCATACTACTGTCACATAATGAACCAGGTATGTATGCAAGTACAGTGATACAGGACAACAGGTACTAACAAGAGCAAAGCAGCGGGCAACATATTTGCGATATCCTGTCATTCTTGTCAAACAAGAATTCTTCTCTGAGCAAATTTCCTGCAAAAAAGATTCGTAAGGCACATGCAGAAAAGTAGAAGTTCAAATTGTCATGTGATTTCATAGACAGTACCTCATCCTGGGAACGAGACCAGTGCATAACAAGGTTTTTCCATTCAATGTCTTATAAATTTAGCACAGGAGACTTCACCGGAAATTCGTTTATAAACTTGCCATCAAAGTGTGATTTCCTTAGGTAACACCGATACTGCTGCAATGCTTCCTTGAAAAGCACAAGCAAGCTTTGCTCGGCATGACTATCCAGATTGACCCTTGCCTAGTTACAACAATGTAATGTAAATCATTGATGTGTTCAATCAGCAGAAAACGGGAAAATAATAACCATGAATAATAGCACTTACACGTAAGTTGGACAGGAAGATGTGAAAATGGTGTTTGTCTTCACAATAATCTTCCCATGATGGGAATATATGCACGTAGTCCCTAACAACATTGAAAGAATTGTCTTTTAAACCAGGAATAAATGGAATGGGGTTCCAATCTGCAGGAATTGGCCGTCTCTGCAGTTGGGATAGGTCTTCGGCCGGTGGACTTGCTGTACTTTTTGCTGGAGTGGGATTTTTCTGTGGTACAGCTGGTGGTATGGCAAATGAAATCCGTATACCTTTTGCTGGAGTGCAGGTCCTGTGTGGTGGGGCTAGTGGTGTGGCCAGTGAAGTATGGGTACAGTCTGCTAGAGTCGGTCCTACGTTTTGTGTCACTGGTTGTACAGCCAATATAAGTGGGGTGCTGTCTGATTTCTCCGGCACCACCACATTTTCAAGGACTTTGCTGGTGCTCCTTCAGGTTCAGCAATCACCCTCTTCTTTTTGATGTCTGATGCACAAGAACAACATTTGAGTGGAAAAACATGGTATGATGACAGATGGAATATGTATTGATAATGGATGGGCATGGCATCTCGACATATATGATGAGTAAACTAAGCAGATGGCCGTGCAACAAAGTAGAAGAAATGCAAGACAACATATGCAAGATACGCGCAATCAATAAAACCTTGCCAAATTAGAACAGGCACCTTGATGGGTGAACAGGACAGGCCATCTTCCTTTGACTCCTCGAGGTTAGAATAGTCATTAGGATGATATTCTGAACAAGAATCAACAGGTGGGGAGCGTACGAGTTTCATTGCTTCCAGAATGGCACTCAATGCCTTGCTGCCAATTTTGTAAGTCATTGCAGTGTTCCACAATATTCTTCTGATGCGCGGATTTTGATATTCACTGTAATAGCGTATAATATCTGAGAACCATGAAAACATAAATAGTTGTGAGATTATCTTTGTAATGTAGATAATATTCTAATATAGGGGTGCCCCTGTAAACACTTGTGTGCTATCACTGGATTCTGATGAGAGAGCTCATGTGTGCTGTAATATGGTGCGTGCATTTATATAATCTGGCACAAGTACAAAAAAATAGGCTCCAAAAGTAAGGATAGCTGGCAGATGATATGTTCATAATATACTGTATATAGAGTTTATTGCCAAACCATGATAACAAGAGCACACAGCAACTAGGCAGATCATAGTGTAAATAATAGGGGTACACCATAACCAGGATATATAAATCGAGAAAGTGGAACTGGCTGGAAATTACAGTGTTGTATTGCCACTAGTAATTGAAAGCCTATCGATCACATACATGCCAGCTCTATCAGTTGTTGACTACAGATGTCCTTGCTCCCCTTCCTGACAAGGAACATACTGTGCTTCCCATACAGAACACCGCACGGGCCGCCGGCCGAACCACCGGCCCCACCGCCTGTGTTCCTCCGCCACCCCCACCCGCCCCCACCCGTGTCGAGTTTTCTTCGTTCGACGAGGCCCCACCACTGCCCCCACAACCACCATCCCCACCCGAGCCCCTTCGATCGCACCGGCGAACTCCGGCGAGGTCTGAAAAATCGACTGACCCAATTTTGAAATTTAGTCTACCGTGATTTAACTAGTGTGGAATATAAAAGGGGAAAACCATAAGCATTGCGAGTATGGTGTTGAGCGTGCCATGGCAGATCTGAAGGTGCAAACCAGACAAAGGAAACTTCGCAACCAAGACAAGAAATCAGAGTAAAGCAGTGGTGATCTATTTTCTTGCTGCGATAAATAACTTGAGCAGATATGGAAGAGTACCGCCTCTGGTGCGTCGCCGTGTACGCATCTGCTGAGAATTTGACGGTGCTGCAGTAGCGATGGCTGCCGGCGGCGTGGAAGCAGATCTAGGAGGGTAGACGGTGGCGGCGAGGCACGGTGGACGAGACGGTCGTAGGAGCGGCGCCAGCAAGGTGGACGACGGCGGGGATGAAGCGAGAGGACGGGATGCAAGGATCCCGGTCCGAAGCCATGGATGAGAGAGCTCGATCTCTTGTAATGGATGTCGGCGTCGGGGTATTAGCTCCGGCATGGTGGAGGAGGACGGCGGTGGGTGGGGTGGCGGACGGCGGCGAATGGAGGAGGGTGGGGTGGAGAGGGTGTTTTGGCGCCCACGGAGTACGAATGGGGAAAAGGGAGGTAGAGAGGAAGGGGGAACCATGTATTCAGGACGCGCTTGTCTCAAATGCGAGGAAATTTACAAACTTAGCCCCCGTTTCAAATTTCTACTACATCACAGCAACACTAGTCGGTTGGGGATAGGACGGTAATCTCGCATACAACGAATATTTGCCAACGAGAGTTTGTTTTTGGCGCCCACCGTGTATCAATATGAATCGGGGAGGGAGTCGATTTCGACCGAGGACACACTGTGTTTTGGCGCCCACCGTGTATGAATCCGGGTGAGAGGCGGTTACGTCACGTTTGGGGTGAAATTACAAACCTACCCCTATCAAAACCTTTAGAAATCTAGCATATAGGCTTTGCGTGGCAGGGATAGGCAGTAGTGATTTCCATCTCGTAGATTTTGGTTTCGGGCAGTTACTGCGACGTTCCCCGCTTCGTTCAAAATTTGCAGAGTGCACATTTACTGTGCTAACTCAATTCGAATCCCGTTTGTATTCTATTTTTTTCCGGGCGGGATCCATTTTCAATTGGAATTACATTCTATATACATCATTTTTTATATATACTTTCAAAAGCACAACACCATTTATACATAAATATGGTTTACAAATGGCATGATCTCAGATTCATAAGGTTGTATCCATCAATTTGGATTTTCAAATATTTGAAATCACTTTATGTTGAAATCCAATGTATGCATTCCTCGCTAACTGTCTCCAATTAATGTGTGTTTCATGCGGGTTTTTTTACTTCTCAAACATGTATAATGTGTTTCACACACGCAACATATAGTGTAATCCTGTTTAGACATTAATTGCATATAAACCATGCATTATTTGTAATTGAAGGATCTATGGATCACCAATATTGATAAACTATATAACATTACACGTGTGCCCAAATTCAAATGAATATGCATGTTTGATACATCAATTTGCGTTATGATATTATCGATGTCCCGATCTCCAGTTTAAATATTTGAATCCCCTTTAATCCAGATATTTGTCTCATATATCTATCACTCATGCTTATATAGGACAATCTCTCTGGACCTATACGCGTTCATCGTCTCTCAGGTATCTCTCGTGCTACCTGTATGTCGACAATGATCTTTTATCTTCGTAACACACTGAAGGTACTCTCTCCCTCGACCATCATCACTCTATCTCTCTCTAAGTATATCTCGCTCCCTGCTATGTTTCTCTAACTATGATTCTTCATGTGGAATCTCTTTCTCTCACACAAACACAAAACTTTGTCTCCCCGGGTCTCATTTCTCTCTACTATTCCCATGTGTGCCACTCGCACACCCCTCATACAGAGATGCCTTTCGCTCCTTAGATATGAGAACCTACGACTCTTCCTCTTCAATATCTCTTTCTCACACACAAACACAAACTCTGTCTCCCAGGGTCTCATATTTCTCCATTGTTCTCTTGTATGTCGCTCACACACACCCTCTCTCCCTAGAGATATCTTGTGTTCCCTCATATGTCTCTCTAGCTATCACTCTCGTTGTGAAATATCTTTCTCTCTCGCAGACACAAAACTCCGTCTCTCTCGATCTCATTTCTCTCTGATATCTATTTGTGTGTGACTCACACGCACCCTCTCTCTATCTCTCTCACACCCACACACATAACCCAGTCTTCTGATCCACTCCACTCCTATCTCTAACGCACACTAGCTAGCATCTTTATCTTTCTATTTATCTGTTTCTCCATCAACCTTCTTTCTCGCCCTCACTCTTGATTCCTATCACGCACACTACATATGTTTCTCTCTACATGCAGTCAAGTGCCCTCTCACACACATATATAACTTCACCCTTTGAACCACCCGACGGTCATCTCCAACACCCAAACTAGCTAGCGGATGTCCCTCTAGCTAGCATCTCCATCTCTGTATCTATCTGTAGTTTCTCCATAAACATTTGTTTCTCGCACGGAGTCTTGTTTCCTATCACCCACACTATATATGTCTCTCCATACATATGCATTTATAGGTTGGTCCCTTTTGCACAATCATTGCGCCTCACTCCCTCTGCTCGCCATAGATGCATGCTCCAGCCCACGCCACTATCTCTTAAAGACAAAAACACATGCTCAATTGTCGGGACTTCTTCCATGCATTCTTACATGCATGCATATTGTCATACCAATCCGTCTCTCCCATGTCATTGATCTTATGACTTATGTCTTCTTTCTTTTATCTCGATCATGCGCGCGCGCACACACACATCCCACGTATACATGTATACCTCTCACACATGCACGTTCAAGGTCTCTTTGTCTCCATACGTAGTTAATTACCCTCAATCCTAACGCCACATCGAATCGTTCTCCTCTTTTGTGCACATAACTTCCGCCTGGATGGGTAAAACACACACTCACACTTAACAATCTCCTTCTAGCTACCCCCCGCCTCTCACTCTTCCCCTATATCCCCGAAACCAATAAGACCATCCCTTAGTTTAATTCCCGCCTACATGCACCATCAATATATAGTAGTCTTGCTCAGTGTCCCTCGAACAAACACGTTCTCTCGAAGTCGACTCCTCTCACGCGCACACACCTTCTCTTTCCTCTCTACGGGCATTTTCTCTCTCGCACCCCATCGTTGGTGGCCTCTGCCATACACATCACCTCTCTATGATGAAAGCCATGCACACTTAAATTACATCCGCCACAGAGGACCCCGCGACACCCCCCCAACACACACACACTAAGACTCCATCTCTCTCTCTCACACACACACAGACACACACACAAACACACACACACGCAAGCACGCATGCCCGCCCCCCCACACACACTAAGACTCCATGTCTCTCCCTCTCTCTCTCACACACACAAACTAAGACTCCATATCTCTCTCCTCACACACACACCCACACCCCACACACACACTAAGACTCCATCTCACACACACATGCTCTAGGTGGAGCATTTGTTCCTACCACCATTCATCCAACCTTACCCGTATGATAAACAATCACCTTTATTTACTTGCATAACATGGACAAATTCCACTTTACTTTAGTAGTCAGCAAACTTATCATCTGTACCCTTATAAAAAAACGAGTTGGTGGTGATGGTGTGCCTGCCATATTGTAATACAGACCGTATGATCTATATCTGAGGATAGAAAGCAAATTATGATAATTTTACAAAAGATACCCGCACCTCTCTCCACATCATTATCTCCCGCAACCTCATTGCTCAGCAATTAAAACAGGAATAAGTCTCTGGAACAATCTAGCATGCATGGTGGCCGCTGCCGCCTGCCGGCGCCGTCTATCCCCATGCCTCCGCCCATTCCGACCACCAGTCACCACCATGCTCCACTCCTCCTCGCCTTATCTCTCATCTTTCATTTTTTCGATGACATTCTCGAGATACCAGTTTTCCGATAAAATTCTTGAGATATCATTAGTTTTTACACATGGGATTACTCCTGCATGGGTCAGTCACAATAGGTGTTCTGTAAAAAAAATGCATATTGATGTTCCGTGCAATGCACGAGAATCTTGCTTGTAATTATATAACGCAAATCACGAGCAGGAAGTGACATTTTTTTAACACAACCACATTAACATGGCCACGTAAATCACTAGCTAAAGTAAATACCATTATACTTATATCCCGATGCAAAAGGTTAAGTACATGTCCGAAGAGTAGAGTCACACACACGCACTCTGTCTCTTAGAATCTCTCACACACAAACACACCAGTTACGTGACACCCACTTAAGCAGACACGTATGTCACAATTTGTGCACCCGCGGGTACACGTCATGCTGCGCATTTATTTAAGCCGGAAGGCAAACCCAAATAGTAGCTGCATTCATTCCCCTTCCGCCGCCTCTTCTCTGGTCGCTGTCGCCCGGTAGCTATGGGCCGGCCAAAGGTAACAACATACGCCATACTCCCGCCGGAGCGGCGCTTTAATATGGAAATTTTAGTGGTCATGCATGCATCTTTTTGTGCTAGCACTCCTATATAAGGGTTGACCGGTCGCTTCCAGCGGACGTGCGCGGGCGGTGGAAGAGGAAGGAGAAGGGAAGTGGGCTGTGGAGTAACATTTTTTACCACAATTTCTTAGGAAATTGAGTGCAATAATTGAGTAGTTTTGCAAACTACCAGTACTACACCTGAAACGGTTCAAAACCTATACTCCCTTGCCAGCGTGCGCTTCCCGTGTGAAATGGTCAGCGTCGCCCTGGAGCGTCAGTGCCGCATTAATGCCCGGCCAGAGCGGAGGCGACCTCTCACTGGCGCCAGCTTTGAAGTGGCGCGACGTCCGAGAGAGCGCCGCTTCCCAGTGCACGCGACTGCTCCGTGTCGAGACTGGCCATAGGCCCTGTTTGGATCCATGGCTTAGAGTTAGTTTGAGCTAGGGGCTCAAATAGCCCTAAACTATCCAAGCATGAGGGTTTAAATTGGAGCAAGTTGCACCGAACCCACCAAAAAAAACTATCCCACCCAAGAGGTGCTAACTGGAGATAGTTCTCATTGGGACCACTGAAAAATCACTTTTCTCTCTCCATGAAGTGCATTTATTGTCAACCTAACCCTGTCACCCAAACACCTCTTTGGCTACAGTTAGTTCATCGTTAGTCATGAGTTAGTCTAACCTCTAGCTAAGTTAGAGTATCAAACAGGAGCAGTATAGGACAAGCAAGTTGCTCAAAGCATACATGCAAATTCGTACGTGAAAGGATTTTTTTCTTTTTGAGAACAGAATGTGAAAGGAATTTTTTTAGAATGCTCTTGGCATGTCGCTAACATGTGATAGTTAACCGACCTCAATAGACGGCAGAAACACCAGCCCACCGCACTTTGATAGAGATGAGGAGGGAGAAGCTATACAAGCTGCTGGATTACTAGAGATAGGTGTCGCATGGAAGCCAAGAAATATGGTGATAGCGTGGGTTAGCCATGTACTAGTATGATACTACACTGGGCTGCCGTGTTTCGGACTCTTCCAGTCCACTATGGAGATGATTGGTTAATTTTATATCGCTGAATAATATTAAATATTATGAGTGCAGACGCTCCACCACGAGGTTCCTTGCTCCTTCTCGGTCATCCAAAATCTATGTTCTTCCACTCTTTTTTTTACGTGAGCTTTGTTCATCCTTTTGCCAACATGCGAGACATCTAGCATCAAGGTGCACGTGTTATGCAAGGATCGTTCCATCTATATGAAGAACACGTGGGACTGGAACTACGAGACGAACATGTACCCAGGAGTGGACGTACGAACCTGAGTAATGTAGCGCGGTAAGTGAAGTAGAAAGGCACAAATGGTATGAACATGCGTGTCATATAGGGTGTGTTTGGTTGCGTTCTCGTCTCAGCATAGTTGTTCCCTCTTTATGCATGCTCAACTCAACACCCCTCTTCATGCATGCTCTCTTCGTGCATGCTTCTAGTGTATTTGTGCTAAACTAGTGTGGACTCATGCACCCTCCATACACTCTACCAAACACCCAAAAGTTGGTCGAGAAGGGAACTCTTGGGCGGCATTTGTCTCTTACTACGTACTACCACTAAATGTTGTACGTGCAATGCACGGTGATGTTATGGAGTACGTGCCTAAGTACTCTACTACTATATTAGTTGGAGGCACATATTAACTTTTATATTTGTTTACGTGTATGCCCCGAGACCTTCCAACTAGATGTGTCTTTGTCTCCAGGTCGCACTTTGTATCGTTCATACCACTAAGTACTACTACGTGTGGTCTCCAACCCTAAAGTGGAAGAAGTGGAGACACTCTACCACGCTGTTTTTTACGCTGGGCTCTACCACGCTGTTCATGTCCCACTCCTTTCGCTGACGTGTAGGACATCCAGCACGTGCCATGTTTGGCACCCTTCCTCGTAAGAGTTGAAACGCTAGCATTCATCAGAAATAAAAAATAATTATAAATCGGCAGTGATACTATTTTTTTGCAAACCAATCAGCAGTGATACTATACCACGCGGTTTCCTTGCTCCTCGATATCGGAAAGAATACTTCTGTTCTCCAACATGTGGGACGTCGACCATCCTGGTCCACTTGCCATGCATGCAGAACTCCAAGGGATTCACCCAGGTCGTAGCGCCGCAGTAACAATGACTAATGAGCCGTCGAATCACATGCCCACTTCCCACTTTGAAGTTGCTTGGACGAAGGAACCATCATGACTTCATTGAATTCCACTTCTTGAAGAAAACTACTGTACCTACAGTACTGCTAGCTACAATAGTTACTCCAACAGAGGCCTCCTTTCTTTCATAGGATAGGAATATGAAAATCATAGGAAGTGAGATGACATGCATCTCAATTCCTATAGAGAAAGAGATGCCATTTCATGGTTAGGATAGGAATTTTTCCATTTAGTCTAGGCTAATGTACTGGTAATTTGCTCTAAAAACTACAGTAGTAACTAGTAGTACTGGTACATGCTCGTACTCAGACACACACACACACACACACACACACACACTAACTACTAGTACTACTACTTCTCACATGCTGGCCAGACGCCGTTGTTCTCCTTCCCGTTTTTGTCGGCGACACCCCACCGTGCTTGGATCTCCGCCGACCTCTCCTCAGCAGCGCGTGCGTCCTTTTCTTTCTTTCTTGCGGTGGCGGGCCTCTCTTTTCTTGAGTGCTTTCTGACTTTTCCGCTCCCTCTATGCGGCTTTGGCCGCCTCTTGCTCTACCGCCCATTCGGCCTTGGCATCTTCAAATTCCTCCCACATAGTTGTGAGGTCGCGAGTGGCGATGAACTCGGCACGGAGGGATGCCATCGCTTCCCTACCATTTTGTGTGTGGTCGTGGGCGGCGAGGAACTCGGCGTGGCGGGATGCCATCGTTGCCTTACCGGTTAGTATGCGACGCGGTGGCATGAACGATGCTTGGTGAGAGCTCTGGGATGGAGTGGCCAGACAACCGTATAGTGCATTGGTTTGTCAAGAGCTCAAGGACAGAAGACGAAGCAAATTTGGATTCCCCTTCAATCCTGGTCATTTATTACTGAGTAAAATGCATTGGCGGTCATCGAACTTGTCTTGATAGCTCACTTTGACCATTGTATACGAGATATGGTGATTATACGATCACTGGCATAGTGTATAGCTCCGTATTTGTCTGGTTGACCAGTCAAACAGTCCGCATGCGCCTCATCAACTCGTGTTCTTTATCTATCTACGTGGGCCTACCTGTCAATGAAGAAAGAAATACTGTAAAAACCAAAATTATGCTAGAGTCCGGACCGCTTCCGGAGCCCGCTCTCACCGCCCTGGCCCCTCAAGACGCCAGCTGCCCGCCGCATGCATGCATAGCAAGTAGTACTCCTTATGTGGAGGAGAGAGAGGCATTGACAAAGTCAAGGAGTGGGCTCTGCAAGAGCCCGTCTCTACACGTGCTCCTAGGTATAAAAATAATAATTCTAAAAAAAGGCATAAAAAACAATTGTGTCTTAAAAAAAGAAAGGTAAAAAACATTTGAGAGGAAATAGATAGAGAGAAAGTGAGAAAAAGCTGCAACCTGGGCATTACATGAGGAAGGAGGGAGTGGTGCACATGCCAAGTTCACTGGGCTACCGTGTTTCACACTCCTCCATCGTAACAGTGGAGATAATAGCTTTCATAAAAAATAAACAATGAATACTCGTTGCTCGTCCTCTATATTGGAAAGAATACTTTCATTTGCCGACATGTGGGATGTCGACCATCCTGGTCCACCTGCCATGCACAAAATTATCCTGGTCTACCCCAGTTGTATCGCAGGCCCAACCTTTCCCACTGTAAGTTGTTCGGACGAAGGAACCATCATGACTTCGTTGAATTCCGCTTCTTCAAGAAAACTTACTGTACCCGCAATACTGCTACCACACGCCAAGACTGGACGGCACTATACCATGTCATATCACCGAAACCCACTAGGCCAAACTAGCCCGCCTAGGTCATCTATTTTGGAACGGAGGGAGTACGTCTCTGCACTGCTATGATTTTGTGTTACACGTTATATCACTGAAACCCACTAGGCCAAACTAGCCCACCTAGGTCATCGATCGCTAAGCCTACAATTTTAGGAGCTAGGGCTATTCGTCGATCGACGAGGGATAAGTATAAGCGTACCACGAGCTCATCAGCCCCAACGTTTCTCTTCGGTGAGTGTTTTGCAAGTACTATAGCTCGCACAGTAGCTAGCCTACTAACACCAAGAATCACCAAACAAGCCCTGCTGATATGGTAAACAGTTCAAACTTACATCTAATCATGCCATATATTACATCAAAAGCTGGTGAGGATACATCTATTTCCATAACTCAGAGAGGGTTCGCATGATTCATCGCACGATTCACTATCAAACAAAAGTAGAAAGATCCGCCCACACAAGACAGTGCACTAGCCCTAAGATGGTTTGATAACACGCATCGTTCTGGTAATTAAACACAGGGCAATGCAAACTACCCTGAAGGATTAGCGCGACCAACTATTTCTTGTCATAGATCTCTCGGGTGATGACCACAGCATGGACAACGGCATGGGAATCGATTTCTGGGGCGTTGTTCGCAGGACTGACCGCGACATCGGAATCGATCTCTGGGGCATTGTCCACAGGATGGACAGCGGCATTGGAATCGATCTCCGGGGCGATGCCAAGAGGACGGGCCACGACATCAGAATCATCAAGGACGTCCACCGGCACCTGCACAACCCTAACATATTAATTGCTCCTTCTAACATAACATTATACTCCCTCTGACCGAAAATACTTGTCATCAAAATGGACAAAAAGGGATGTATCTAAAACTAAAATACATCTAGATACATCCCTTTTATCCATTTTGATGAGAAGTATTTCCGGACGGAGGGAGTATATATAACGAGCCCACCTAATACGTGTATTTCAAGGAAGTGCAAATGTGCTGGGATTTCTTAGAAAATATAAATGGGCCTGATTGACACGAAACTATTTGTTCACCCAGCCTAGCAAATGGACTGTACATTCTAGAAAACATGGATTAAATATATGCCACATTTTTGCAGGCTGACATGTGGGCCAATAGGTCAAAGCCTACGCCGGGCGTTGTTAGCTTGGTCAACAAATGATTGTGTCATCCACAGCCATTGGATTTATATCCAACGGCCGGCATACACCTTCAATCTCTCGTCTTCTTCCTCCAGCGTCGCCGGGACCACCTGGTCCGGCCTTCGGCGGCTAGCGGCTCTGCTTAGCACGCATCGCTGCGAAGCGCTACCCCACCGCCGGCCAGGCTATCCCTGCACCCCTCGACACCTCCTATTATTCTCCATAGACTACAGCCCCACGCCGCAAGAGAACTAGTTATAACCCTTCTCCTCTCAATCTGCGACTCCACTGCCGCGTTTTCCCATCTCTGAGTCGTTCCCTTTTGGGGCCTCGCCGTCGTCCACCGGATCATTATTTAGTTTGATGCATACACTTGTTCTTTTTTGGTAGCCCTTTTGTAATGATGGCTGCTGTTTGGTTTGGAAGAGAGAGCTGCATCTTCACTCTTCTGGCCTGCTTACTGCTTCTGTTGCACCCCCAGCCCTGGTTGCTGCTCATGTTTTCAATGTACAATCAGTAGTATATTTCGTCTGTTGGTTGAATAAATGTGTTGTTAGAACGACAAACACAATGTTTTGGAAGTCGTTGCACGGTTTGATCCTTTAGTGCCCCGTACCGTATGTAGCGCATACTATTTATCGTACGGAACATATTTTTTTTGAAACTCGGAACACATTTTCCACTTGTTGATAACCTACAGCCCACTGATGAAGGCCCAATAGAGAAGCCCATAATTATCTGGAAGGGAGGCTCTCACATGAATCCAGCCCAGGTACATGCTCATGGTCCCCTAAACATAAATAAGTAAATAAATAAATAAAGCTAAATGCTCATGCACCAGTTCTTTGGGAAAATAGGTAGCCCAGTATTTGTTTTTGAAGAATACCCAAGCTAGGCCTATTTGTTTTCTCCAAATTACTGGGCTGCAAATCTTTCAAGATGAGGAGGGATGCATTCCGGCCTGGCTTAAGAGTATGGTCAATGTCTGTTAAAAGTAATATCAAAAGAGGTTGAAAATTCCAAAAAATTTATAGCAAATGGGATATAAGATTCTTTTTTTGTTTTTGTTCTTCACTAATAACTTATACGTATTTCATTGGATTTAGCATGACATAGTACTAATTTATTTTTAAATTTGTTTTAGTATGGCTATTAATTTTTGGATTAAGAATATTTCATTCCCTAGCAAAAATTTGCGAATTTCAAAATTTCCCACATATTTAGTTATTTTTTTGACCTTGGTACTGACCAGAAAATGGCCAGCAATTCTAAAAATGGAAAACGGGCTGCAATAAATTCCATATGAATTAGAAAATGAGTAAAAATTATAAAAATAATAGAAAATGGGCTGTACACGCCACAGATTTCGAGGCTGACTTGTTTACGCAAGGCTTTGTCAGTGAACACACGATTCTAGCAGCAGTTAGTGTTGGATGTCCATCCAACAGCCGACATGCTTCTTCAATCTCTGATCTTCCTGCTCCAGCCGCCTAAATTAGCGCCGGCGGGACTGCCTGCTCCCTCCTCTTGTGGCCCGCTGTGATGCCGCGCAGGCTTCCCCAGCCCACCCTACTCCCTCCGCTGGCCTGGCCGCACGCAATCAACTGCCTCCTTATTACGCAAAAAAATGATTCCTCCCACTGACATCTGGGGCGCACCAGTTGCGAGGTTGACATATGGGCCTACTAAGTTGACGCGTATGCAGGGCTTGTCAACTTAGTCAACAAACGATTCTAGCAGCAGTAACCGTTGGATTTGAATCGAACGGTCCTGCTGCTTCTTCAATCGCTGCTCTTCTTGCACCAACCGCCCAAACCAGTGCCGGGGAGACCGCCTGCTCCTGCCTCCAGTGGCCGGCTGTGCTGCCGATGAGGCCTCATCGCCCCCTACTACTCCCACCGCTAGCCAGGCCCTGCGGTGACGGCAGCCTCACTCCGCAGCCGAACCAGTGAACCCTCGTACCCCTCTCCGCGTGGGCATCCACTGCCGCGTCTTCCCCGGCTCCGCGCCATCCCCTTCCTAGGCCTCGCCATCGTCCACCGCCTTGGTGCTCTCGGCGCGGCATGGTTAACGTGGTCAACGACATTCCATCGGAAGAGTACGGTACGTGGAGAGGCTAACAGCTGGGTCCACGACCACAACCCAATTTTTTTGTGATTTGCCAAGTAAGTCGCTTTGTCAGGCCTGTTGGGCTGCAAATCTTTCAAGACGAGGAGAGCTTTCATTCGGCTGGCCGAGAAAATGGCCCATCAGTAATGAGAAATGGGTTGTACATTTTTAAAACACATCAAACCGGCAATTAGTTTCAAATATCTTTTTTTCATTTCGAGATTTGAAATTACATTAATTTTTATGCATGGAGAATTTGTTGGATTTTATATTGATATACATTTATTTTAAAAATCAGTTTGAATGTGAGTCGAAATTTCGGGATTAAAGACAGTTCGGACCGCACCGAAATATGCAAAATTTTGCATATTTTTTTAACCGTGGCCACAATATGGGCTGTAATGCTAACAAAAAGAATATGGGCTCCAAAAAAACCTTAATAATTAGCAAATGGGTTTTAAATTATTAGAAATAATGGCAGATGGGTTGTATCCTGTTTTCCACACATTTGAGGCTTTCCTAAAAAAAAGGTTGACGCACAAGCAGTGACTGTTGGATGGCCGTCCAACGGCCGTCTTGCTTCTTCAATCTCTGTTCTTCCTGCTCCAGCCGCTCAAACAGGCACCGGCGGGACTGCCTGCTCCCTCCTCCCCGTGGCCGGCTCTGCTGCCGCGCAGGCCTCACCACCCCATCGTACTCCCATCACTGGCCTAGCCATCCCTCTACTCACCCGCACCTGCTATTATTCTTCGGCGACGGCAGACGAACCAGTAAACCCTCATACAGTCGTACTCCCCTCCGCGTGGGAAACAACTGCCGAGTCTTCCCGACCTCCGTGTCGTTCCCTTCCTAGGCCTCGCTGTCGTCCACCGCCCTGGTGCTCTTGGTGCGGCCTGGTCAACGTGGTCAACGACCGACATGCATTTGAAGTGGACTTTATGTGGAGAGGCCGACAGCTGGGTCCACGGCCGCACGCAAGGAAATGCCTCCTTATTACGCGCAAAATAAAGATTCCTCCACCTGACATCAGGGGCCCACTGAAAGGGCCTCTGTATTTTGCGAAAAAAACATTACCGCCACTGACAACTCGGACCCACCAGCTATATCTTCGCACGCAAGGAAGTGCCTCCTTATTACGCACAAAA
Source organism: Triticum dicoccoides (assembly GCF_002162155.2). Taxonomy (NCBI): domain Eukaryota; kingdom Viridiplantae; phylum Streptophyta; class Magnoliopsida; order Poales; family Poaceae; genus Triticum; species Triticum dicoccoides. The sequence goes on along the minus strand of NC_041382.1, from coordinate 139,071,773 downwards.
AAATGAATACTCCCCCTGTTAGCCGACACCCAGTATAGTGGCAGGCTGACTTGTGGGCCTACTAAGTTGACGGGGACGGAGGGCATTGTCAACTTAGTCAATATGCATGATTCTAGCTCCAGTGACCGTACGATGTCCATCCAACGACCGTAGTGCTTCTTCAACATCTGGTCTTCTTGCTCCAACCGCCCAAACCAGCGCCGGTCGTGCCTCGTGCTCCTGCCTCCCGTGGCCGGCTGCAATGCGGCGGAGGCCTCACCGCCCCCTACTACTCCCATCGCTGGCCAAGCCATCCCTCTACTCACCCACCCCCCTGTTATTCTGCGGTGACGGCAGCCTCACACCACAGCAAACCAGTGAACCCTCGCACTCCTCTACGTGTGGGCATCCACTGTCGTGTCTTCCCCAGCTCCGCGTCGTCCCCTTCCTAGGCCTCACTGTCGTCCACCGCCCTGGTGCTCTTGGCGCGGCGTGGTCAACGTGGTCAAGGAACGGCTTCCATCGGACGTGGACTGTACATGGAGAGGCTGACAGCTAGGTGCACGGCCGCAGCAAGGATGTTCCTCCTTATTATGTGCAAAATAATTATTGCTCCACCTGACAGCGGGGACCCACCGGACGGGCCACCGTATTTTGCCCCCCTGACTGCTGGGACCCACCATCTACATCTTCGCACGCAAGGAAGTGCCTGACAGTTGGGACCCACCTGGTCGAAGCATACGTAGCATTGTCATTCTGGTCACGAACGTGTACGTACATATATACTTGTGGATGTAGAGGTGCGCACGTGTCCTAGTAGAGGAGGCCAGGGTGTAAGAAAGAAAATACGACCACGTATGTGTACATATGGGCGGGGTCTCGAACACCTACTCGCGCATACGTACGGCTAGGGCTCGTGTACATGGCTGGGTCGGAACGGAGAAACAGCGTCGTCGTCGTGTTCATGGGGAGGCAACAAAATGTGTCGTGTTCATGGGGAGGCAACGGAATGCGTCGTGTTCATGGGGAGGCAACGGAATGCGTCGTGTTCATTGGGAGGGCTTGGATGAAACAGGTGATGGAAACGAGGCCTGGCGTACCGCAGAACGGAGGAAACGGCCTTGTGTTCGACCGGCCACGTTCGAAACGGGATCCTGTTCATCGAGAGGGATCCGGCGTACCGCAAAACGGAGGAAACGGACCTCCTACGATCGAAAGGGGGTCCGGTTGATCGTGAGGGGTGTGGCGTACCGCAAAACGGACGAAACCGACTTGTGTTGGAGCCAAGCTTTTAAATAGCGTCCGCTACCTCCGCTATTGCGGCCGCAATAGCGGTAGCGTCACCCTGCCGCTATTAGCTTAAGGTTGCGTTAGAAAATAGCGCGTTGTCATGATGCGGGCGCAATATCACCTGTTAGACCGCTATATCGTCCGCTATCCACAATATCGCCCGCTATATAAGTCCTTGTTGTTCTATTGTGTAATATATTTTGGTAAATGTGTCTTGCTTGCATGGTTGCATGACCAAATATTGTTCAATTATAGTTTATTTTCTTATATAAATGATGATTTCTCAAATTAAGTGTCATATTTTTTGTCAATGGCCTAGAAATATACACAACAATCTCAAATTTACGAGTGTTTTTTTGAAATTGGCTATGTGGACATAGCACCCGCAATATCGTCCGCTATCAGCATTCCGCTACGTGAACCCTAATCCGCAACCAGTCCGCTATCCGCTATTTAAAAGCTTGGTTGGAGCGCTACGGTCGAAACGGGGGTCCTGTTCATCAGGAGGGGTGTGGCATACCGCAAAACGGGACTCCACGGGATATCGTTCATCTCCACTGTCGACCCCCTCCAGCCTCCACGAGCTACTATTCATCCACCGTCGACCTCCTCCAGCCTCCACCTGCGACTGTTCATCCACGGGCTCTTGTTCATCCAACCTCCACCGCACGCTACTCCACCAGCTACGGTTCAACCAGACCTCTCCATGGGCTCCTGTTCAACCACCCCTCGACGGGCTACTATTCATCATGCCCTCCACGGGGTGGTCCTGTTCATCTAGCCCTCCACGGGGTCCTGTTCATCCAGCGCCAACCGGCTCGATCGATCGGGGTCCTATTCATCCGGAGGCAACACCACGGGGTCCTGTTCATCCACCCTACCGGAAACTGTTCATCCACCCCCCCGCAACGCTCACTGTTCATCCAGAGGCAGCATCGATCGGCTTCAGTTAGCAACAGTTGCGAAGGAATCGCTCGATCGGGTTCAGTTAACAGTCATCGATCGATCGCTCGGGTTCAGTAACGTGTAGCCTGCAGTGCAATCGCTCGGGTTTAGTTAGAGCCCAACGCCTCGCTCGGGTTCAGTTAGAGCCAACGCCTCGCACACACGCGCGTACGTGTACGAGAGAAGTGCGCATCGCTCGGCCCCCAACCTCCCACCGTAACTGGGAACTCCCCGAAATTTTCCTCACCCTCGCTTCGACCATGGTTTTTTCCGTCATGCACGGCCCAAAGTATGTCATGCAGCTGCGTCTCCGGCCCGCCCAGGATGAAAAGCCCATTTTCTGTCATGATTTTTTGTCATAGAAGTAGGAGCCCACCACATCTATGATGATACCGGGTTTTGTCACAATTATCGTCATAGAAGTGTCATATGTATGACAAAAACTTTTTTCGTTCGGCCCAAAATGTCACGGATGTGTCTTTTTTTGTAGTGAAAGAATGGAGATCAAGGACTCACCGCGGGTGCCGGGTTCACGCGACTGTACGGGGCCTTCCCGAACTCCCGGTCACCTTGGAGGTTGGCCTTGGAGCTCTGTTGGAAAAGGCAGTGCCTAGGAGGCGCTTAGGCACGCCTAGGCGCTAGGCAATGGCAAACACCTCACCTAGGGCATAAATGGAGGTCTAGGAAGGGCAAGCAAAGAATTGCCTACCCAAGCAAGAAATCATGCCACATACTGCATTCATGTGCCAAACGGGTTATATTCCAGTGGAAGTAGACGGTAATTAACTTATTTATATGCCCTAAACTAATATCAACACTCATATAATAATCACAAATACACTACGAGTAAAAACTATATTACCGCCTAGGGCGCTTAGGTACCGCCTAGGCACTAGGCGAAGGCCAACCGCCTCGCTTACGCCTATCGCTTTTTTCAACTTTTCTTTGGAGATGTCGTTAACCCAACGTCACCCGACGAACGATGAAGGCAGTGATGATGTCGGTGCCGGTGAGCCCCTCCCGCACCTTCATCACTGATACCCACTCGCACAAGTTGAGCACCTCCTGCGACAGGCGTCTGGGGTAGTACCCCCAGTTCTGCTTCTCCTTCGGCGACAAGTTGACGAAGGGAGGCAGGTTGATGCGGTCCGCACCAAGGTTGCGGACATAGAAGAAAGAGTTCTGCCATTTCATGGCAGAATCCTCCAGCGGCATCTTCGGGCAGTCAGCGCCTGTCGGTGTTCTGGGAATGGGGGTCCCCAGACTTCCCTACCTGCGGCCCGCAGCATGGCCGAGCCAGCAGGCCGTACGGCCCATCTTCACCAACAAAGCACCCAAGACCCTCGCGAGGGGCCAAGCCTTGCGAGGCGGACGACGCAAGACCTCCTCTGGAGTGGCCTAGCTAGGCAGGCTCACGAGGAGCGGAGATATCAAGGCGAGGCAAACCTCACGAGGCTCTCGTGACGTGAGTCGTGATGATCGACACCAGGCGGGCGCGAGGCGGGCACAAGCGCGCACATCGTCCTTGTTTCCTCTTTGGTGCAAAGGGGGCAAGCGCAGCCGCGGAGTACCGAGGCCTCAGGCAAAGGTTGCCATTTCGGTGAAACAAGACCAAGACCATGGACTGCAAGACGGAGGTCACTGTGGAGCCCAGAACAGCGTCACCACCAGAAATTTGTGCAGGCGAAGACTACTTTTGTCAGGATAGCTTGTACTAGTTGTCCCCCTTCAAATTAGCCCGCCATTGTTGGCTCCCTTCCCGCTCGATATTTGGGAAGAGGACCAGGGCCTCTATAAATAGGACTAGCCACCACAGTGGAGTGGGGGCTAAGGGAGAGAGAGAGGACGATATCATCTTAGCTCAAGAGAGACCACCTCATACACAAGCTCACCGAGCTCAAGAACGCCTCAACCTCAGGAGGCCGTTCTTCCCTTGTATGGTTCATCATCAGCCCAAGAGGAAATCCACCACCACCACACTGGAGTAGGGTATTACACCACAACGGTGGCCCGAACCAGTATAAACCCAATGTCCATCTGTGTTGTGAGTTCATCGAGTTCGTCCGCGAGATCCTAGCAAGCTAGAGCGTAGATCGATTGAAGGGAAAGACTTCGCGCGCACCCCAGTGTTCGAACCTTAAGGGTTTGCCGGGACCCCATACCCCGACATTTGGCGCGCCAGGTAGGGGTGCGCCGGAGCTTTTCTCCATCAACCAGCGCCCCATACCGCCGCACCGTGCTCCCATGATAGGTACCTTGCTGCCGACCTCCTCGGTCGGCGCCAGCAGCAGGGAGTCTGGGTACCGAGCCCTGGCCCCCGCTCTCCGGTGGGTGCAGTGGCCGGTCAAGCTCAGGCCGGAGATGCCACCGCGTTACGACGGCGCGGCAGACTCGACGCTCTTCCTACTTGCATACGAGGAGGCCATCCTCGAAGCCGGAGGTGACGACAAGATCATGGCAAACTTGTTCCCCCTGGCCCTCGCTCACAAGCCGCGCGCCTGGCTGCTCGGCCTCCCGGGATCCACGGTGATGTCCTGGGGGGAACTCCGCGACCTCTTCACTATGCGCTATGCGGCACCGGCACACCACACAGTCGCGGCACTGCTGGGTGGCTCCCAATCACCTCCTTCAGATCGCCACGTCAAGCCTTTCTTCCGCCAGATTGGGGCCGCCTGCAAGCGCCCGGGGGCTCCGCCGGGTTGGGCCGCGTCGGAAGCCGACCTCACCTTCGACTCGGAAGACCACCCTGGCTCCAACGCCGGCTCAGGGATGCTTCCGATGCTATGCACGCCCACCATTTGCAACATGGCTGTCACCAAGACCCTCATCGACGGCGGCGCTGGTCTCAACCTGCTCTCCGTGGAAGCTTTCAGCCTTCTTCATGTGCCGCTCGAACGGCTTGGCCTCAGCAAGCACTTCACAGGGGTGGGCGGTGGAGCTACTCACCCCTTGGGGCAGATCCGCCTCCCTGTCACCTTTGGCACGTGGGATAACTATCGCACCGAGCTGGTGGACTTCGACATCGCCCGCATCGGTCTCCCGTACAATGCCATCCTTGGGTACCCGGCCCTCGCTTAGTTCATGGCGGCAACTCACCCGGCCTACAACCTCATGAAGATGCCAGGGAGCAAGGGCGTCCTCACCATCCAAGGGGACGCTAAGGAGGTCGTGATGGCGCTCAAGCTCGCCTTTAAGACCGCGGCAGCAGCGCAGACGATCGGCGCCCGTGCGCCGGAGGCCAAGGAGGCCGCACCCACCAAGAAAAAGCAGATGTTCACCCAAGACAAGGCAGAGACCAAGCAGGTGCCGGTCAACGAGGATGGGTCTTCAAGAGCAACCTTCACCATAGGAACCGGCCTTAACCCGGGGCAAGAAGAAGCTTTGGTGAGGTTCTTGCGTGCGGACAAGGAGATATTCGCATGGGAGCCCGATCAACTGGCACGAGTCTCGAGAGAGGTAATCCTGCATCATCTAAAGGTGTGCCCCAACGTACGTCCCGTGAAGCAGCGAAGCCATCAGCGGCGGAAGACCTAGCTCAGTAGAGCAACATCGCGAAGTCTCCCGAGGGCGGTCAGGTCTCAGGAGACCCATCCCCTCGGGATACGCCACAATCTACGCGGGACCCGAGACTCAACGGTGTACCGGCCGTCATCAAGCACCCAGTGTACTTCGTCAGCACTATACTGCGGGATGCGAGGGCGCGCTACCCCATGTCACAAAAGCTCCTGCTCGCACTTTTGGTGGGGCCTCGTGCAAGCTGCGGCACTACTTCCAGGGGCACCCCATCAAGGTCGTCTCGTCTTACCCGTTGGAGAGGATACTCAGGAGCCCAAACTCAGCCGGAAGGGTCGCTGAATGGAACATCGAGCTGCAAGCATTTCAGCTGGAGTTTAGCACCACCAGGGTCATCAAGGGAGCCGCGCTTGCTGATTTTGTGGCAGAATGTATAGATGACCCGGCTCTTGAGGAAGGAGAAGACCGGTCCACTTCCCCAGGAAGCGAGGCGCCAGACGGATGGGTCATGTATTTTGATGGCGCCTTTGCGCACCAGGGCGCGGGGGCTGGAGCAGTGCTCATCTCGTCCACTCAGGACAAGCTTTGCTACGCCGTGCAACTCTGCTTTCAGCACGGCGAGAAGGTCTTGTCGGATTTCGGGTTCCGACAGACCCGAAAAGGTTCGAACTCTGGGGTGCGCACAGAGATCTTTCCCCTACCGACTCGCGCTTCTATGGCTCGCAAGAAATCTAGGCTGGAAAGAAGAACACTCAAGGGACACGAGGTTTATACTGGTTCGGGCCACCGATGTGGTGTAATACCCTACTCCAGTGTGTGGTGTGGTGGATTGCCTCAGAGGCTGATGATGAACAATACAGGGGGAAGAACGGCCTCGTGAGAGGTGTTCTTGAGCTGGTGCGGTATGCTCTACTCGGTCTGGATCCCTCTCTCTCTTTCTCTTCTCTCTCTTTTTTCCTCTCCCCTTTCCTCTTTGGGGGCTAGTGCTATTTATAGAGGCCCTGGTCCTCTTCCCAAATAATGAGCGGGAAGGGCACCAACAATTGGCCATTTTGAAGGGGAACATCTAGTACAAGTTTTCCTGACCAAAGGTGGTCTTCGGCTGCCAAAAGCACTGGTGATGACGCCATCTTGGGCTCCACGGTGACCTCCATCCTGTCACTCTGCTGGTCTTGGTCTCATTGCACCGGAATGGTAACCTTTGCCCGATGCCTTGGATTGTGCTTGTTCCCTTTGCACGGAAGGGGAAACAAGGACACTGCACGGGCCGGCGCCTGCCTAATCTCGATCGTCATGGCTTGCGTCACGGGCTCCTTGTGAGACACCCCTGCCTTGATCTCTCCGCCTCCTCGCGAGCCTGCCTGATGAGGCTGCTCCTGAGGAAGCCTCCCGTCGTCCGGCCCGCAAGGCTTGGCCCCTTGCGAGGGTCTTGAGCTTGAGCTGATCAAGCTGGGCCGCACTGGGTCCCCACTCGAGCCATGCCGCAGGCAGGCAAGTCTGGGGACCCCCGTTCCCAGAACGTCGACAGTAGCCCCCGAGCCCAAGGTGCGCCCGGGCTTGGTTTAGCAGAGAAGCGAAGGGGCAAGCGCGAAGCGCGGCGGGCCCCAATAGCCTGCGGCCTCAGGCGCCGCGTGGCGATTGGTTGGACGCGGGCGTCTGTGATTCCCCACAATGCCTTGTTACGCGCCCGGCTAAGCGGACCCGTAGTTGCACACAGTTGTTCCCCTTTCCGCTACTCGCTCGCCTCCTACCTTTCCTTCTTCTTCGAGCTCCAACCTCCGTCGCCAATCCGGCTCGAGCTCTTCCCTCTTTCCATCGCCATGGTGCCAAAAAAGAAAGGAAAGGGGAAGAAGCCCGCACCTTCGCCCCGCTCACCTCCGGTGGCGGCCCCCGCCGTTGATCGGTCGATCATACTCAATCCAGAAGCCTTGAACAAGGTCCACTCTACCCTTGCCACTATCTTTAACGAGTGCGGCAGGACCACAGTCTGGCCTGCGTCCCATGCCTCCCTTGATAGGATCGTCATGGAGGTCCTATTCTTCATCGATGCCCTGTGGGCGGGTCTGGTTCCCCCCTTTTCCAGTTTCTTCAATGCGGTGCTCTCCCATTATCAGATCCGCATGATGCACCTCAGGCCTGAGTCCATTACCCTTCTGGCTGTCTTTGCTTTTGTTTGTGAGGCAATGGTAGGCATTCCTCCTTCCGTTGCCCTGCTGCGCCACTTCTTTTCTTTGCGCTTGAGCGACTCCACTCAGTGCTTAGGGTGCGTGGGCTTCTTCGCCATGCCAGAGACGGTCGCTTCAGGGATCGACTTCGGCCTTCCTCCTTCTGAGGCCAGGTTCAGAGAGCGGTGGCTGTATGTGGACGTCGGAGTGCCCAACCCTCTGCTCTCGCACCTGACCTCGCCTGCTGTTCCCCACTCAGGCTAGGACCATGAGATGCTCGTGAGCCCCCGACTCGCCTTCGTCTGGCGCCGCTTCCAGAGTTTGAGGGCGCTCAATGTGACTGCACCCAAGGTGGTGAATGAGTTCCTCCAATGCCGCATTGCTCCTCTCCAGCGCCACTCTCGCCGGATGTGGGACTTTGCGGGGCACAAAGACCGCATGTGACTTCAGGAGGAGGACTTGGCACCTGAAGTGCTGCGGACGGTGCTCAGGGTCTTGCCCCGCGTTCCTTCCCCAAGCAGCCTTCGGTGTGATGCTGCCCTTTTGTATCGTTGCTCTGGCAGGGCCGATTTTGTGAGGCAGATGCCCAGCTTCGACGAGTGGGGGCTGCGCCCGGCTGGCTTCATGGGGCCCCGCGAGAACCTAGCCGCCGTGGTTGCTCCCATTGTCGTCCATAGTGGTCCTTCCTCAGGCGATAGAGCGGGGAGACGAGAACCGGTGGGAGCTGAGGCGACTGATGTCGAGGTGCCTATGCCGCGAGAAGCCCTGAAGGCGGCGCCTCCCGAGGCCCGCCCTGGAGCGGTGGCTAGCGCGGAGTTGTGGCCCTCGGCTCTTGAGGCTGGGGCTCCCGAGGCCCCGGCCGTTCCTCGCGAGGCGACGCCTAATGGCGTCCCCCAGGCCGGCTCCTTCGGCGCTGATCATCTTGACGCTTCTTTCGCGCCCCAGGCCGACCCCTGCGTCGGGCGCTTAGGTCGGTTCCGTGTAGATTTTGAGGCCCTCCGCGAGAGGAAGGAGGCCTTGGGTGGCGACGACCACCCTTGCCGCTTGTTGAAGCACAAGAAGTACTTCGCTATGGACGAGTGAGTCCTCTTCTTTCTCTGCTCATTACTTTACTATCCCTATGGCTGATTGTGGCCTTTCAGGCCCCGTCCTGCCAACTTTGCCGAGTCGGCCCGGGAGCCAGTCCCCAAAGCTTCGCCTTCTTCGCTGGCTCTGGGCGCGCCGAGCTCGAGCGTTACCCCCGCCGCTGGACTGGTCGGTGGAGTGGTCCGTTCCACCGGGCACCTTGAGCCTACGCGCCCGCTGTCCTTTCTTCATGAATCCTCCTAGGGCACATCCGGTTTGCCCCGCGTTCGTCCTCTGATCATAGAGGGTGAATGGTTGAAGTCTGCCTTGATCTTTCGGCCTCCTCGCGAGCCTGCCTGATGAGGCTGCTCCTGAGGAAGCCTCCTGTCGTCCGCCCCACAAGGCTTGGCCCCTTGCGAGGGTCTTGAGCTTGAGCTAATGAAGCTGGGCCGCACTGGGCCCCCACTCGAGCCACGCCGCAGGACGCAGGCAGGCAAGTCTGGGGACCCCCGTTCCCAGAACACCGACAGGTCTCTAACAATAGCGCAGAATACGAGGGCCTCACAGCCGTCCTGAAGGCTGCGGCGGCTATGAGGGTGAGATGTCTTACCGTCAAGGGCGACTCGCAGCTCCTCGTCAACTTCTCCAACCTAGTGTATGAGCCAAAGGACGAGCACAGGGAGGCCTACCTTGTTGAGGTGCGCAAAATGGAAAAGCAGATCGCAGGCTTTGAGCTGCAGCACGTGCCCCGAGGCACCAACAAGGAAGCCAATGACATCGCCAAGAGAGCATCCAAGCGGCAATCGCAGGAGCCCGACATCTTCGAAGAGCGGCTCTTCAAGCCGTCAGCTACGCCGCCTCTTTCAAGCACGACTTAGCCTCAGGAGGAGCTCCCTCAGCCGCCGGCCTCGGGAGCCCCAGATTGTGGCCCAACCTCAGGAGTTCGGCTACTCTTGGCGCTTGAGCCCCAGGAGGAGTGCTGGACCAAGGAGTTCAGGGAGTAACTGATGCACGGGACACTGACGGAGAAAGAAGAGGACGCGAAGCGCGTGTCCCGAGAGGCCACGTCATACTGCATTCAAGACGACGAGTTGTACAGGAAACGACCGAACGCCGTCACGTTGCGGTGCATCTCCAGTGATCAAGGGAGGGAGCTGCTGATGGACATACACGGCAGGGACTGTGGACATCACTCGTCATCACGGACCCTCGTCGGCAAGGCCTTCCGCAGCGGATTCTATTGGCCTATAGCACTTAACGACTTCCACGCCAAGCAAATCCATCAGCCTACTCAGGGCCTCCAAACCATCCCGCTCACGTGGCCGTTTGCGGTCTGCGGGCTGGACATCCTAGGCCCGTTCCCACGAGCGCCAGGAGGCTACCGCTATCTCTACGTCGCCATCGATAAGTTCACTAAGTGGGCAGAGGTGGAAGCCGTCCGAACCATTCCAGCCGGCTCTGCCGTCAAGTTCATCAAGGGCCTCGTGAGCCGCTTCGGGGTCCCCAACCGCATCATCACAGATAACAGCTCGCAGTTCACTAGTAACCTCTTTAAAACCTACCATGCTAACCTTGGAACGCAGATCTGCTACGCTTCGGTAGCCCACCCCAGGAGCAATGGTCAAGCCGAGCGCGCCAACGCTGAGGTCCTGAGGGGCCTCAAGACCAAGACCTTCAAGAAGAAGTTGGAGGCCTGCGGCAGGGGCTGGCACGACGAGCTCCAGTCCGTGCTGTGGTCCATCCGCACCACCGCTACCAAGCTAACGGGCGAGACTCCGTTCTTCCTCGTCTACGGAACTAAAGCAGTTCTCCCTCACGAGGTCAGGAATCGCTCCGCATGGGTCCTGGCGTTCGACGAAACGTAGCAGGACGCCATGCGGGGGATGGATCTCGTGTTGGGGGAGGAACAACATCGTGAAGTTGCATTAAGGGCGGCAAGGTACCAGCAAGCGCTGCGGCGCTACCACTGCCACAACCTTTGCTCCAGGACGCTGGAGACGGGTGACCTGTGTTCGCACACGAACACGTCACCGTGTACCTCCAACGCCGAGGGTGATGCACCGCAGCTCACGTCGAAGGAGACCCGGCCGGAAACGCGGTACGCAAGACAATCCGGCGGGTGCTTTTGTAGACCCGAAACCCCACGTGCCCAGGAGGGACCCCATATGGACACACGGCGGCTATGGGCTGCCCTAGGTCGACCTGATCGCCCCTAGGGCCTCGAGGTTCGTCGCTCTGCAACAAGAAGAACGAACGAAGAGCGAGGAAGAAGAAGAACAAGGGAGGGAGATAAAGGTAAAGATAAAAGATGATAGATTGATTTGTTCGATTGTGTGTTGTTCAATCGGCCATCACCCCCAACATATATAAGAGGCGGCTGGACTTCCCGTACAAGCAAAGGATTTATCTAGGCTTTCCTTACAAGAAAATCACATCAATTCACGTCCTAGAATCCTAGTTCTGGTCCCACTCGGATTCAACCCAAATCTGGCTCAATCTTCTGTCTTGCTCCTTGCGTGGGCTGTGGAATCTGCTTATGACTTCCGATGGAGACGGTTCAAATATCAATTATGGATTCACGGCGGCAAGCCTTCCCCGGTAGGTTACTGTTCACGGCGGCAAGCTCTCCCCCGGCAAGGTTACTGTTCACGGCGGCAAGCTTTCCCCGGCAAGGTTACTGTTCACGGCGGCAAGCTTTCCCGGCAAGGTTACTGTTCACGGCGGCAAGTTTTCACACCGGCAAGCTTCTCCGCCGACAAGCTTTCCACGCCGGCATGCTTCTCCGCCGGCAAGGTTTTACCCCGGCAAGGTTTCATTCAGCCGACAAAGGCCAAATACTTTCTCACTCACGGCCGGCCCGTGAAGTGTTGCCTCTAACTTTTGCATATGAATCTGGATTCGTGACCATGCCAAAATCTGGTGTCAACACATGCCCCCCTGTTTTTCGGCAAAACTTGTGTGCCGAAAAATAACTTGTACCATGTTGGCTCTAAGGACGATGTCAACACTCCGTCGTCCATTCTGCATCTTCTTAGGACGGTAAGTATATATCGTCCATTACTATGTAAACTTCATTCAAAGCACATATAGCCGAAATAAACAAATGAAATGACAAATCAAGTATTTCGGCCCTTTGGATCAGTAACAAACTTGTAGCTAATCAAATGTATAGTGATTTGGCAATACCCTTTCATGATGTAAGAAATTATATTGCATCGATGGATTATAATAAGTCCATTGAGGGTAACCAATCATACCTGATGACAAATTCCATGGCATAGGCATCAATGACATAGTTGAAGAATATGGATAATGTGTGGAACGAAGATGTTGAAACCTTCGGCTTGGTCCTTCATAGTTTTCACTCTTTTCCTTCTTCATCTTTGCCGCACGTCGTGTAATGGATGCTTTCACATAATTCTTATTATGAGCACTTCCTTTGGGAACCCATGCCATGTTCCTTTCTTCAAGTTCATGTGCACTAAGTTTTTGTAGTTCCCTCTTCTGCCAATAGGATAAGACGAGTGGGCATCTCGGCTATGATTCTGTTTTGACCAATGGCAATTTCTTTTTGGCCTTGTGCACTCTCAACTTCTTTTCTTCAGATTTGGCACTTCGACTCTCAATAATGGGTTGCTTTGTCTCATTGTCTTTAGTAGCCAATGTCAACACATTAATTGGCTCTTTTTCATTTGAGATCAAATCTGAAGTTGCACTCTTACGACCATCTCTTTTAACACGGTAAACTTGCTTGACCACCTCTTTTTTCATCCATGGTGTCCGGACCAATTCCTTATAATTGAAACGGTCTTTAACATGTGACTGTTCAAATGTTGATCTTCTCGGAGCTGCATAATATTGGTGAGATGGTCTAAAATAAGATGGAGAATGTGCCCTTGTATCATACCTGTCCCATGATGAACATGGATCTACATGAGCATAGGGAGGCATCCACGGCATTGGCATTGGCGGCCCAAAATAAGGATATGAATATGTTGCATTAAAATTCTCACTTTGCCAATACCAGTCCTCATATTTGCGCCTTGGGGGTGATCTTGGTTTCTTTGCATGATTGGGCCGATAAGCATTCTTCTCTTCACTCTTCTTTTGATATTTATCCAATAGTTCAGCGAAGGTGATTTTTGATCTCTTACACTTGTGCTTATTTCGGCCTTTGTTTCCTTTTGGTTTGCTTTCATCGATCATTGGATTTGCTTGCTGCCCCCCAGTCCTTGGCGTCTCCATTGTAGCTTCGATGGAATTCTTGCCCTCAAGATTATGTTCATTATGCTCTTCAACAATTTCCTTACTTGAAAGCTTGATCCCATCACCTGCAGTTTTTACCTTCTCTTTAAATGGATCGGCTTGAAGCAGCTGATGCAAAAACTTTTTGCCATTAGGACCAATCGGAATAGACTGGTCATCTCTTGGTGTTTCAACAAACTTCAATCGTCCTTTTTCAATGGCCGATTTAACTATTTGACGAAACATGTTGCAATCCTCAAAATTATGCTTGGACGAATCATGCAACTTACAATACATTCGTCCTTGGATTGACGGCTTAACATGGTGATCAAGAATTTTAATGTAATTATTTTTCAGCAACAAATCAAATATTTGATCACACATGCTTGAATTGAAGGTATACTTCTTGTTTTCTAGACAATCTTGCTGTGAGAACGGCTTTGGAATTAAGCAATCGAATGGTTCAGATTTTGCATCACACCATTCGGCTATGCATTGTGTTTTGCACTCTATCTCCGATGTCTTTGGGTAAGATATTATACTAGCATCGGTTTTCTCAACAGAATTTAACCTTGGCTTTATATTTCTGAAACAAAAATAGTTAAAACACACATGTCTCAATTGAGACCATGCGTAAGCCAAGTATGAAGCAAGCAAAGCTACCCAATTAGATATGAACTCTAAATAAATCAATGGGATAAGCTTTGGCTTCAATAATAAGTCACTATCGGTCTCTTCGAATGGTACAATGTATTGACTGATATGCTTTGTAACAATTTTATTGCTAACAAGTAAATTACCCTTCATCATTGGTCTTTCAAAATTACTTACGAGATTTTTTCTAATAGATGCATCAACAATAAAGCTGTGACCAAATCTGAAAATAGGCAAATCACTTGCTAGACATACCTCTTCATACACGCTGGGAGAGCATGATGGTTGTGATACTTGAATAATACTTTGCTCCACTTTTAAATGACTCTCCAATGCCTTGGCGTCCCTTTTTTTTCAATAAATTCGGTACACATACTATTTGATTCGGCCTTTTTAACAACCGAATTAACTTTGTTATTCGAATCACCACTCTGTCTTTCTTTAATTTGCAAGGTTGCTTGTTCTTGTCTAAATTCAGCAAACATTGTAGCTAGGCTATCTTTAAGCCTTTTTCGACCAATTTCTGCCCAATCTTCATCGGATTGCCCCCCAATACTTTGAGACGCTTTAGACAATGGTGTGTTGCCGAAATTCTGTAATTGTGCGGGGGCAACGTGATATGCTATGTTACTAGGTAAAGACACTTGCGTGGTAGAATTCTCACCTATTCGGCAATGAGCATGAAGGTGCGGAGCCGAATTATGAACATCTACAATTGCATATGGTGCCGAAAAATTAGTAGCATGAGGTGTAGCATACGATGTTTGAGGGTAATTGGCCGAATAACTAGTAGTAGCATGGCCAATTCCCCTATCCACCGGCATGTTTGGATTAACATGTTGCAAATTAGTTGCCGATGAATAAAAAGATGAATCACTATGTTGCATGCCGTTGAAAGTTCCTACAAGAGGTGTTTCAACTTGATTGCCCAAACTCATCATGTTATTCATTGGCATATAAATTTTTGGGGTTGCCGATGCATGGGAGTTGGGATACATATGTTGCATGTTGCTAAAATTATATGAAGTAGAATCATGGAGATTTTGTTGCATCGGCCCTTGCACATAATTAGATATATGATTGATAAAGGTAGGGCTAGACGATACATTATTCTCATTAGATGATCTAGCAACAACATATGCATTATTTGCATCTACATATGTGAATTGGGTATTCATATTACCTTTGTAGATTGCAAACCCTAGATGATGATCTCTTCGTAGCAAGAACGGGCTGGAGACCGTTCAAAGCTTCTTCCCCAGCGGAGTCGCCAAAAAGTGTGTTCGCACACGAACACGTCACCGTGTACCTCCAACGCCGAGGGTGATGCACCGCAGCTCACGTCGAAGGAGACCCGGTCGGAAGCGCGGTACGCAAGACAATCCGGCGGGCGCTTTTGTAGACCCGAAACCCCACGCGCCCGGGAGGGACCCCGTCCGGACATGCGGTGGCTATGGGCTGCCCTAGGTCGACCTAATCGCCCCTAGGGCCTCGAGGTTCGTCGCTCTGCAACAAGAAGAACGAACGAAGAACGAGGAAGAAGAAGAACAAGGGAGGGAGATAAAGGTAAAGATAAAAGATGATAGATTGATTTGTTCGATTGTGTGTTGTTCAATCGGCCGTCACCCCCAACATATATAAGAGGCGGCTGGACTTCCCGTACAAGCAAAGGATTTATCTAGGCTTTCCTTACAAGAAAATCACATCAATTCACGTCCTAGAATCCTAGTTCTGGTCCCACTCGGATTCAGCCCGAATCTGGCTTAATCTTCTGTCTTGCTCCTTGCGTGGGCTGTGGAATCTGCATATGACTTCCGATGGAGACGGTTCAAATATCAATTATGGATTCACGGCGGCAAGCCTTCCCCGGTAGGTTACTGTTCACGGCGGCAAGCTCTCCCCCGGCAAGGTTACTGTTCACGGCGGCAAGCTTTCCCCGGCAAGGTTACTGTTCACAGCGGCAAGCTTTCCCGACAAGGTCACTGTTCATGGCGGCAAGTTTTCACACCGGCAAGCTTCTCCGCCGGCAAGCTTTCCACGCCGGCATGCTTCTCCGCCGGCAAGGTTTTACCCCGGCAATGTTTCATTCAGCCGACAAAGGCCGAATACTTTCTCACTCAGGGCCGGCCCGCGAAGTGTTGCCTCTAACTTTTGCATATGAATCTGGATTCGTGACCATGCCAAAATCTAGTGTCAACAACCTGGTCCAGAGGCGGGTCCTCTCTAGGGAAGACTTGCACAAGCTCTCACCCATGTGGGAGGGCCCGTTCAGGGTCGTTCATATCGCCAGGCCTGGCGCCGTGCGCTTGGAGACGCAAGAGGGGACACCCATCAAAACACCTGGAACATCCAGCACCTCTGGAAGTTCTACCCATGAAGAGAGGCCCAGAGCCTGAGAAGCAAGGCCCAGAGCCTGAGAAGCAAGGCCCGGAGCCTGAGAAGCAATGCCCAGAGCCTAAGAAGCAATGCCCAGAGCCTGAGCAGCAAGGCCCAGAGCCTATGAACCAGGGCCCAATGCTTGTGAAGAATCACCGCCCGTGACACTCTCACGTAATAATGAGTTGGGGCTGTACACACCCCGGAGTCTCAGGAGCGCCAGCCTCAGGCCCTGGGGCTCCCACCCATGCCTAGTGGACATCACTTAGCTCCGCGCTGGTGAGAACACTCGAAGACTAGATTAGGTGCTGGACGCGGCTTTTCATTTGCTTTCCATAGTTGGCTTGCTTTTCCTTAATCGAGTTTGCCTTTTGGCGGTCCTTGCTGATTTGGTTCCTTCGCCTTTTACCGCGTTTTTTGGGTCTGGTTTACCCGTGATCTCTCTCTCTCGCATACCTCGCGAGGGGGCTAGGAAGGTGGCCTCGTGAGCTTTTCCTTCTCTCTGCCTTCTCGCGAGTCACCCTCGTTCTGGAAGCTGGCGCAACTCTCCTAAATCCCTGTCCCTCGGGTACCACGATGCAAAGCGCCAAGTCAAAGTTCGGGTGAAGGGAAAAATCCTCTAGAACACCCCCTAACAAATTCTTGCAGTTCCTAAGCAAACATAGATATCTCGTGAATGAAGGGGCATCCCAAACACGCCAGGTTAGGTTATCTCTATGCAAAATAACAACATGGCATGGAAATAACTCGCATGCTGCATTAACCAAGAACCATAGTTCGATACACGCCCCTCTGGGCCCATACTGGTTGCATTTTTTAGTGCAGGGAAAGAAAGGAAAAAACCAAACAAAGTGGCGTTTCAACAATCTGCAGGGGCAGGCCCTTAGCGACGCCCAAGCCTAACCAGATCCCTCCTCGCGCTTCACGGAGGCACGGCGACGAGATGACCTGCTGCCTCCTTCGAAGCGAGTGCGGCGGCACGGTGGCTGAT
The DNA here is from genome assembly GCF_002162155.2 of Triticum dicoccoides. Classification (NCBI taxonomy): domain Eukaryota; kingdom Viridiplantae; phylum Streptophyta; class Magnoliopsida; order Poales; family Poaceae; genus Triticum; species Triticum dicoccoides. The sequence goes on along the minus strand of NC_041382.1, from coordinate 139,054,550 downwards.
CGTAGCCACTACTGCTGGAGCTGTCACAGGAGGGAGAGCCACCGAAGCTGGAGGAGATGCGGTCGCCGCTGAGGGCAGGCTCGCCCTCACCCTCGTCACGACCGTCGCAAAGGCCGAGCACCTCTTCGCCGTCGTTCGTCTTGGGGCAGCATCCGGCGCGGCGCCATCTTCCCCGAACACCCCCACGAAGAGGGTCGACCTACCATCATACTTGAAGTGGAGCATGCACCGCCTGCCCAGGCCACGCGCGGGCGAACGTCTCCCAGCCGCGGGCCAGGGCTATGTTGCCCGCAGCAGAAGTCTCGACCGCGACCTAGGAGGCCTTGCTGCAGCAACCATCTGCCTGCAACCAGAGCCCCCCTGGACCAGGGGCCGGTAGCTCAGCGACAAAGAAGCGCAAAAGCTGGAGCCAGTTGCCGGCCGGGTTTTCTGAGCAAACAACAAACTCCGGTGATGCCTCCGCTGAATGGAAGCGCAGGCAGGGAGGCCTCGCCACCATCGCGCACCTCCCCCCGTCTACTGGACCGCCACGGTTGGGACGGCCCCCTCCGCGTGCCGTGGCACCGCCTTGATGGTGGGCCACGGCGGGGGTCGCAGCGTGCTTGCGCGGGCGGTTGCGACCGCGCTTGGGCACCGGGGAACCAGGGCCCTCGCGAGGGGCTTTGCCCTTCTCGGTGGCAGAGAACTTCCTTTGATGTGCCATCAGAGGCACTGCAAGCAATGGAGCAAGAAGGAGGAAGCAAGCGAGGAAGAGATGGGCAACGGGGGCTCACCGCCTCCCCATTTATAGCAAGAGAAGGCCAACCGGCGTCCCCCACGATCACAGGTAATGATGGTTTCCCTTGCATGTCGCAAGGACTTGTCAAGTCGTGCGGTCGTCAAGACAGCGTGGGGAAGCGGAGACACCCACGCCCAATCAACCGTCACGCATCAACCAAGGCCGCAGGCTTTTGGGGCCGGTGGTGCTTCGAGCTTGACCCTTGGTTTCGCCGCGAAGCCAAGCCCGCGCGCACCTTGGGCCCAGGGGCTACTGTCAGCGTTCTAGGAAAGGGGGTCCCCAGACTTGCCTGCCTGCGGCCCGTGGCGTGGCTGAGCCAGCAGGCCGTACGGCCCATCTTCACCAACAAAGCACCCAAGACCCTCTCGAGGGGCCAAGCCTCGCAAGGCAGACGACGCAAGACCTCCTCTGGAGTGGCCTAGCTAGGCAGGCTCACGAGGAGGGGAGATATCAAGGCGAGGCGAACCTCATGAGGCTCTCATGACGTGAGTCGTGGCGATCGACACCAGGCGGGCGCCAGCGCACACAGCATCCTTGTTTCCTCTTTGGTGCAAATGGGGCAAGCGCAGCCGCAGAGTACCGAGGCCTCAGGCAAAGGTTGCCATTTCGATGCAACAAGACCAAGACCATGGACTACAAGACGGATGTCACCGTGGAGCCTAGAACAGCGTCACCACTAGAACTTTGTGTAGGTGAAGACTACTTTTGTCAGGATAGCTTGTACTAGTTGTCCCCCTTCAAATTAGCCTGCCATTGTTGGCTCCCTTCCTGCTCGATATTTGGGAAGAGGACCAGGGCCTCTATAAATAGGATTAGCCACCACAGTGGAGAGGGGGCTAAGGGGGCGAGATAGGACGATATCATCTTAGCTCGAGAGAGACCACCTCACACACAAGCTCACCGAGCTCAAGAACGCCTTAACCTCAGGAGGTCGTTCTTCCCTTGTATGGTTCATCATCAGCCCAAGAGGCAATCCACCACTACCACACTAGAGTAGGGTATTACACCACAACGGTGGCCCGAACCAGTATAAACCCTGTGTCCATCTGCGTTGTGAGTTCATCGAGTTTGTCAAGTTCGTCCGCGAGATCCAAGAAAGCTAGAGCGTAGATTTGTTGAAGGGAAAGACTTCGCACGCACCCTAGTGTTCGAACCTTAAGGGTATGCCGAGACCCCATACCTCGACAGCACCCGACCACTTCGAGATGACGGCGGCCCCGCACTCCGGCATCTCCCCGGCCCTCGACCCCTGCTGCTTCAAGGAGAAGAAGCGTACCCAGAGGTCGATCGAAAGTTTGACCCCCAGGTACCCCTCGCAGAGGGTTAAGAAGCCAGACAGCTGCACAATGGCGCTGGTGCCCAGATGATGAGGCTGGAGCACGAAGAACTCTAGGAAGTCGTGGAATAAGCCGCTCGCAGGAAGCCCGAACCCGCGCTCAAAGTGCGGGAGGCGACCCGCTCCATGTCCTCGGACTGCAGCTTTCGCTCGGCCCGCGGCGGGCGCACGGCGACCTCCGTCTCCGACGGCAGGCGCCTAGTGGCGCGGAGCTGGGCGATGTCCTCAAGGGTGACGGTCGAGCCCATCCACGAGCCCAATGGCAGCGCCATCAACGAAGAAGGAAGAGAAGAAGAAGAAGAAGAAGAAGAAGAAGAAGAAGAAGAAGAAGAAGAAGAAGAAGAAGAAGAAGAAGAAGAAGAAGAAGCCGACCGCAAGGCTCTACTCGAGGCAGTAGGCATCGCAGCGCGCGGTGTTCGCAAGCAGCAGAAGAAGGAAGACGAAGGCAGGAGGGCGTGGGTGCGAATGGTTTCCACCACCCCCTCCCTCGCCTCAATTTATAAGCCACAGTTCAAATGTGGGGAAGTGGGATCGTTTGCGCATGCCTCCCCTACTCCCCCGCAATAATTGCGCACATACACGTGCAATAACTGCCTCGAGAATGGCAACCAACTCATGGACGCCGCAATAAATCCATGTGCATGGGCCGTGGGCACGCGGGCCCGGGCCACTGTGCATCGCCCTGTCCTATCGCGCACGTGGCCTATTAGGCCCCTCTAGCTCCCGGATGCCATGTGGCGCCCGCGCAAGGCCCAAAAGATTGTCTCCAAGATTCGGCGGACTCCGCAGTTTCCCGCCACTATCAAGATGAAGCGATCCGGCTTCTGGAAGCCGGCACACAGTGGGTGTTGTCGGACTCGGCGGCCTCAAGATTCACCTCCTTCAAAGGGGAAACTGCGAAGGCCCTTCCAACCAAAGACGGCGGACCTTCACAGCTTCAGGGACTACTGTCGGGGGGATGGACCCTAGGCAGGCAACGGAACCCGGATCCTTTAAAAAAAACAACGGGGCCGACATCGCCGCTCAAGATGGCTCGCGCTCGGCCGGGTCCCTCGACCCGGCCAAGCCCCATCAACCCGGCCTAATCCGCAAGACTTCTCCAACAAGCTAGCCCAAGGCGGCCGAACCCAGCGCACCAAGACTTACCCAACAAGCCAACACCCCTTGGCGTGTACTTCAACCCGGCCGAGGGTCAGCAGCAGTCCCACCGCAGCCGTACGATGGGACGAGTCGCCACCAAGTGATGACCGAAGCCACAGTGTCCTACCCATGCCTTTTGTCAGCCGGACGAGGCAACAATGCCCCCCACCTACCCGCTAACCAAGCTCGGCATGGCAACAGTGCACCAGTCGTCACCCATGACACCAGCAAGCTGCGACCTGACGGAGCGCCACTGTAGCCGGCTCAACTCAGCCACGCCCTGACGATCTACAAGACGGCCAACAGCGCCACCGTACCTGGCGGGCCCCACACCTGGGGAACCCGGCGGGTCCAAACACCGGGTTCCTAAATGCTGACAACCCGGCCTCGCGGCCCTGTAACATTACCATTGTACCCCCAGGGGGTTGACCTATAAAACCCCCGCAGTAGGCCTCCATGCACGGGGGTGAAGAACAAAGTAGTAGAACAATGATACGTCTCCGTCGTATCTACTTTTCCAAACACGTTTGCCCTTTTTTGGACTTAACTTGCATGATTTGAATGGAACTAACCCGGACTGACGTTGTTTTCAGCAGAATTGCCATGGTCTTATTTATGTGCAGAAACAAAAGTTTTCGGAATGACCTGAAACTTCACAGAAAATCTATTTGGAAATAATAAAAAATCCTTGCAAAAGATGAAGACCAGGGGGCCCACACCCTAGCCACGAGGGTGGGGGGCGCACCTGCCCCCTGGGCGTGGCCCCCTACCTCGTGGGCCCCCTAGAGCTCCTCCGACCTCAACTCCAACTCTATATATTTGCTTTCGGGGAGAAAAAATTGGAGAGAAGGATTCATCGCGTTATATGATACGGAGCCGCCACCAAGCCCTAAAACCTCTCGGGAGGACTGATCCGGAGTCCGTTCGAGGATCCGGAGAGGGGAATGCATTGCCATCATCATCATCAACTATCCTCCATCACAAATTTCATGATGCTCACCGCCGTGCGCGAGTAATTCGATCGTAGGCTTGTGATACGTCCATTTTGCATCATGCTTTTACATCGATATTTATCGCATTATGGACTGTTATTTCACTTTATATCACAATACTTATGGCTATTCTCTCTTATTTTACAAGGTCTACATAAGGAGGGAGAATGCCGATAGCTAGAATTCTGGGCTGGAAAAGGAGCAAATATTAGAGACCTATTCTGTGCAACTCCAAAAGTCCTGAAACTCCACGGAAAGTCTTAAAAGAAGTAAAGAAAAATCCACGCCAAAGATGAAGGCCAGGGGGCCGACACCCTTCTCACGAGGGTGGGGGCGCGCCCCTACCTCGTGGGCCCCCTGGTGGCTCTCCGATGCCCATCTTCTCCTATATGAGGTCTTTCGATGAGAAAAAAATAGGGAGGAACTTTTCGGAACGAGACTCCGCCGCCACGAGGCGGAACCTTGGCAGATCCAATCTAGAGCTCCGGCAGAGCTGTTCTGCCAAGGATACTTCCCTCCGGGAGGGGGAAATCATCACCATCATCATCACCAACGCTCCTCTCATCGGGAGAGGGCAATCTCCATCAACATCTTCACCAGCACCATCTCATCTCCAAACCCTAGTTCATCTCTTGTATCCAATTCTTGTCTCAAAGTCCGGGATTGGTGCTAGTAGGTTGCTAGTAGTGTTGATTACTCCTTGTAGATGCTAGTTGGTTTAATTGGTGGAAGATCATATGTTCAGATCCTATATGCATATTATTACCCCTCTGATTTTGAACATGAATATGCTTTGTGAGTAATTATGTTCATTCCTGAAGACAAGGGAGAAGTCTTGCTATGAGTAGTCATGTGAATTTGGTATTCGTTTGATATTTTGATAAGATGTATGTTGTCTAGCCTCTAGTGGTGTTATGTGAACGTCGACTACATAACACTTCACCTATTTGGGCCTAGAGGAAGGCATTGGGAAGTAATAAGTAGATGATGGGTTGCTAGAGTGACAGAAGCTTAATCCCTAGTTTATGCGTTGCTTCGTAAGGGGCTGATTTGGATCCATATGTTTCATGCTATGGTTAGGTTTACCTTAATACTTTTGTTGTAGTTGCGGATGCTTGCAATAGAGGTTAATCATAAGTGGGATGCTTGTTCAAGTAAGAACAGCACCCAAGCACCGGTCCACCCACATATCAAATTATCAAAGTATCGAACGCTAATCATATGAACGTGATGAAAACTAGCTTGACGATATTCCCATGTGTCCTCGGGAGCGCTTTTCCTATTATAAGAGTTTGTTCCGGCTTGTCCTTTGCTACAAAAAGGATTGGGCCACCTTGCTGCACTTTATTTACTTTTGTTACTTGTTGCTCGTTACAATTTATCCTATCACAAAACTATCTGTTACCACTTATATCAGTACTTGCAGAGAATACCTTGCTGAAAACCACTTATCATTTCCTTCTGCTCCTCGTTGGGTTCGACACTCTTACTTATCAAAAGGACTACGATAGATCCCCTATACTTGTGGGTCATTAAGACTCTTTTCTGGCGCCGTTGCCGGGGAGTGTGGCGCCTTTGGTAGGTGGAATTTGGTAAGGAAAAATTTATATAGTGTGCTGAAATTTACTGCCACTTGTTACTATGGAGAGTAATTCTCTGAGGGGCTTGTTCGGGGTATCTTCACCCCGTCCAGTAGAGCAAAGAGTCGCTCCTCAACCTACTGAACCTATTGAAATGAAATTCCTTATGAGTATCCTTCGGGTATGATAGAAAAACTGCTAGCTAATCATTTTACAAGAGATGGAACAAAGCATCCTGATGATCACTTAATATATGTGGATGAAGTTTGTGGATTATTTAAGCTTGTAGGTATACCTGATGATGTTGCTAAGAAGAAGGTCTTCCCTTTTTCTTTGAAGGGAGACGCATTGGTATGGTATAGGCAATGTGATGATATGAGATCATGGGACTATGAAAGATTGAAGTTGGAATTTCATCAAAAGTATTACCCTATGCATCTTGTTCATCATGATCGCAATTATATATATAATTTCTAGCCTCGCAAAGGAGAAAGCATTGCTCAAGCTTGGGGAGGCATAAAGAAATGTTATATTCATGCCCCAATCATGAGCTCCAGAGAGAAATAATTATGCAAAGTTTTTATGCTCGGCTTTCTGAAAACAATCGCACCATGATCGACACTTCTTGTGCTGGCTCTTTTATGATGAAGACTATTGAATTCAGATGGAATTTATTGGATAGAAATTAACGCAACTCTAAAGATTGGGACCTCGACGAAGGTAAGGAGTCAGGTATGACACCTAAGTTTGATTGGGTTAAATTTTTTATGCATACCGATATTTTCCATAAGTTTAGCACTAAATATGGACTTGACTCTGAGATAGTAGCTTCTTTCTGTGAATCTTTTGCTACTTATGTTGATCTCCCTAAGGAGAAGTGGTTTAAATATCATCCTCCCATAGAAGTAAAAGTATAGCTGCACCTATTAAAGTTGAAGAAAAGACTGTCACTTATAATGATCCTATTGTTCCTACTTCTTATATTGAGAAACCACCTTTCCCTGTTAGAATAAAGGATCATGCTAAAGCTTCAACTATTGTTCGTAAAAGCAATATTAGAACTTATACACCTCCTGAGCAAGTTAAAGTAGAACCTAATATTGCTATTGTTATAGATCTCTTGTCTGATAATATTGATGGGCATGTTATTCAGTTCGAAGGTGAAACTGCTAGAATTGCTAAGCCTTGTGCTAAAGATAAACATAGACCTGTGGTAGGCGTGCCTGTTATTTCTGTTAAAATAGGAGATTATTTTTATCATGGCTTATGTGATATGGGTGCTAGTGCTAGTGTTATACCGCATACTTTATATCAAGAAATTAAGAATGAAATTGCACCTGCTGAGTTAGAAGATATTGATGTCACAATTAAACTTGCCAATAGACATACTATTTCATCAATGGGAATTGTTAGAGATGTTGAAGTCTTGTGTGGGAAAACTAAATATCCTGCTGATTTTCTTGTTCTTGGTTCCCCACAAGATAGCTTTTGTCCCATTATATTTGGTAGACCCTTCTTAAATACTGTCAATGCTACCATAGATTGCACAAAGAATGTTGTTACTGTTGGCTTGGATGATATGGTTCATGAGTTTAATTTCTCTAAATTTAGTAAACAACATCATGAGGAAGAATTACCTAGTAAGGATGAGATTATTGGTCTTGCTTCTATTGCCGTACCTCCTAGTGATCCTTTAGAACACTATTTGCTAGACCATGAAAATGATATGTTCATGAATGAAGGAAGGGAAATAGATGAAGTATTCTTTAAATAGGAACCTATTCTGAAACACAATTTTCCTGTTGAAATCCTAGGGGATCCTCCTCCACCCAAGGGTGATCCCGTGTTTGAGCTTAAACCTTTGCCTGATAATCTTAAGTATGCTTATCTTGATGAAAAGAAGATATATCCTGTTATTATTAGTGCTAACCTTTCAGAGCATGAAGAATAAAGATTATTGAAAACTCCGAAGAAGCATCGTGCTGCTATTGGATGTACTCTTGATGATCTTAAGGGCATTAGTCCCACTCTATGTCAACATAAAATAAATTTGGAAGAAAATGCCAAACCAGTTCGTGATCCTCAACGACGTCTGAATCCTAAAATGAAAGAAGTGGTAAGAAAAGAAATACTAAAGCTTCTGGAGGCAGGTATAATCTATCCCGTTGCTGATAGTGAGTGGGTAAGTCCTGTCCATTGTGTCCCTAAGAAGGGAGGTATTACTGTTGTTCCTAATGATAAAGATGAATTGATTCCACAAAGAATTATCACATGTTATAGGATGGTAATTGATTTCCGGAAATTAAATAAAGCTACTAAGAAATATCATTACCCCTTACCTTTTATTGATCAAATGCTAGGAAGATTATGCAAACATACACACTATTGCTTTCTAGATGGTTATTCTGGTTTCTCTCAAATACCTGTGTCGGCTAAAGATCAATCAAAGACTACTTTACATGCCCTTTTGGTACTTTTGCTTATAGACGTATGCCTTTTGGTTTATGTAATGCACCTGCTACCTTTCAAAGATGCATGATGGCTATATTCTCTGACTTTTGTGAAAAGATTTGTGAGGTTTTCATGGACGACTTTTCCTTCTATGGTTCCTCTTTTGACGATTGCTTGAGCAATCTTGATCGAGTTTTGCAGAGATGTGAAGAAACTAATCTTGTCTTGAACTGGGAAAAGTGCCACTTTATGGTTAATGAAGGTATTGTCTTGGGGCACAAAGTTTCTGACAGAGGTATTGAAGTTGATAAAGCCAAGGTTGATGCTATTGAAAAGATGCCATGTCCCAAGGACATCAAAGGTATAAGAAGTTTCCTTGGTCACGCCGGATTTTACAAGAGGTTCATTAAGGACTTCTCAAAAATTTCTCGACCTCTGACTTATTTATTGCAAAAAGATATACCATTTGTCTTTGATGATGATTCTGTAGAAGCATTTGAAATACTTAAGAAAGCATTAGTCTCTGCACCTGTTGTTCAGCCACCTGATTGGAATTTACCCTTTGAAATTATGTGTGATGCTAGTGATTATGTTGTAGGTGCTGTTCTAGGTTAAAGAGTTGATAAGAAATTAAATGTTATTCATTATGCTAGTAAGACTCTAGACAATGCTCAAAGAAATTATGCTACTACTGAAAAGGAAATTTTAGCAGTTGTATTTGCTTGTGATAAGTTCAGATCTTATATTGTTGATTCTAAAGTAACTATTCACACTGATCATGCTGCTATCTTATGGAAAATAAATATGCTAAACCTAGACTTATTAGATGGGTTCTCTTGCTACAAGAATTTGATTTGAATATTGTTGATAGAAAGGGAGCTGAGAACCCCGTTGCATACAACTTATCTAGGTTAGAAAATATTCTTGATGACCCACTACCTATTAATGATGACTTTCCTTATGAACAATTAAATGTTATAAGTACTTCTCGTAGTACTCCATGGTATGCTGATTATGCTAACTATATTGTTGCTAAGTTTATATCACCTAGCTTCACATACCAGCAAAAGAAAAAGTTTTTCTATGATTTAAGACATTACTTTTGGGATGACCCACATCTTTATAAGGAAGGAGTAGATGGTGTTATTAGACGTTGTGTACCTGCGCATGAACAGGAACAGATCCTACGCAAGTGTCATTCCGAGTCTTATGGAGGACACCACGCTGGAGATAGAACTGCACATAAGGTATTGCAATCTGGTTTTTATTGGCCTACTCTCTTCAAGGATGCCCATAAGTTTGTCTTGTCTTGCGATGAATGTCAAAGAATTGGTAATATTAGTAGACGTCAAGAAATGCCTATGAATTATTCACTTGTTATTGAACCGTTTGATGTTTGGGGCTTTGATTATATGGGACCTTTTCCTGCCTCTAATGGGTACACACATATTCTAGTTGCTGTTGACTACGTTACTAAGTGGGTAGAAGCTATTCCAACTAGTAGTGCTGATCATAACACTTCTATTAAAATGCTTAAGGAAGTTATTTTTCCGAGGTTTGGAGTCCCTTGATATTTAATGACTGATGGTGGTTCACACTTTATTCATGGCGCATTTCGTAAAATGCTTGCTAAATATGATGTTAATCATAGAATTGCATCTCCTTATCACCCACAATCTAGTGGTCAAGTAGAATTGAGCAATAGAGAGCTCAAATTAATTTTGCAAAAGACTGTTAATAGGTCTAGAAAGAATTGGTCTAAGAAACTTGATGATGCATTATGGGCTTATAGAACTGCATATAAAAATCCTATGGGTATGTCTCCGTATAAAATGGTTTTTGGAAAAGCATGTCACTTACCTCTTGAACTAGAACATAAGGCATATTGGGATATTAAAGAGATCAACTATGATTTTAAAATTGCCGGTGAGAAGAGGTTATTTGATATTAGCTCACTTGATGAATGGAGAACCCAAGCTTATGAAAATGCCAAGTTGTTTAAGGAAAAAGTTAAAAGATGGCATGGAAAAAGGATACAAAAGCGTGAGTTTAATGTAGGCGATTATGTATTGCTATACAACTCTCTTTTAAGATTTTTTACAGGAAAACTTATCTCTAAATGGTAAGGCCCCTACGTCATCGAAGAGGTATATCATTCCGGTGCCATAAAAATCAACAACTTCGAGGGCACAAATCCGAAGGTGGTAAATGGTTAAAGAATTAAACATTATATCTCAGGTAATCCCATAAATGCTGAAACCAATATTATTGAAACCATAACCCCGTAGGAATACATAAGGGACACTTTCCGCAACGTTTTAGACTCTGAAAAGGAATAGGTATGTGGTACGGTAAGTAAATCGACTCCAAAACAATTTCTAAGGCAATATTTCTCCGTTTTGGAATATTTAGAAAAATAGAAAAATAAGTAGCAGTCTGGGAAGGACACGAGGGCCCCACGAGGGTGGTGGGCGCGCCCCCTACCTCGTGAGCACCTCATGTGCCTTCCGGACTCCGTTTTCTTGCACGTTATGTATTTTGGTCGGTAAAAATTCATTATATATTCTCCCGAAGGTTTTGACTCCCGTATCACGCAAACCTCCTCTGTTCTTGTTTCGAGCTGTTTTCTGTCAAGGTTTTCCAGGCTAGGCATCATGTCATCTCCCTCCTCCAACAATGGTGACAACAATGCTTGGCTAATGAAGATAGATCTGAAGAGGGACGAACCCACGAGGGTCAACAAGGACGAAACGATCAAGAAGGCCACAGAGGATCAAGCTGCCGCAGCAAAAGACACCCTCCAACTTGATCATAATCTTCTCACCCCAACTGAGATCGAAGCTTTCAAGATGATTGAGTTAGCTCGTATACAAAACAAGTATCTCACACAAGAAAATATTTTGTTAAAGGAGCATATTTTTGTACTCAAGGGCATTATTCGCAAGCTGGAGGACCTCTTACACTCGATGTGCGATTATCCATCACCGCCAACTTCTTCACCAACCAAGGAGATATAATCACATGGGTATGGGCACTCCCCTTGGCAACTGCCAAGCTTGGGGGAGGTGCCCCGGTATCGTATCACAATCACAACTCCTATCTTTACCGTTTTTCTTAGTTTGATCCTATTAGTAGTATCTTAATCTAGTAAAATAAAGTTTATGGCATGATCTAGTTTTGAGTTTTGCTTTATGATCCCTCTGTGTAATCGAGTTCGTGAGCTATATATAATAAAGATTAGTGTTGAGTCAATGGCTTGATTATTTTGCCATGATCTTGGGTGAATAAAAGAAAAGAGAAAAAGAATAAAAAGAAACCAAGAGTTCATATTGATCTTATTGAGAGTAATGACTTCACATAGAAAGAGTATGATGATTAAAAGTTGTTGGGAGTTGGCAGACATAGCTTTGGTCATTGTTGCAATTAATAGGAAGTAATAAGGAAAGAGAGGTTTTCACATATAGATATATTATCATTGACATCTTTTATGACTGGGAGCACTCATTAAAATATGACATGCTAAAGAGTTGATGTTGGACAAGGAAGACAATGTAATGAGTTATGTCTTTCTTATATCTGAGATAAAGTATGTTGTCATGGTTCCTCTAACTTGTTGAGCTTGCCTTTCCCCCTCATGCTAGCCAAATTCTCAGCACCAAGTAGAAATACTACTTGTGCTTCCAAATATCCCTAAACCAGTTTTGCCATGAGAGTCCACCATATCTACCTATGGATTGAGTAAGATCCTTCAAGTAAGTTGTCATCGGTGCAAAGCAATAAAAATTGCTCTAAATATGTATGATTGATTGGTGTGGGAGAAATAAGCTTTATATGATCTTGTGATGTGGAAGTAATAAAAGCGACGGACAGCATAATAAAGGTTGATATCACAAGTGGCAATATAAAGTGACGTTCTTTCGCATTGAGATTTTATATATACAACCATGAAAGCGCATGGCAACCTTTGCTTCCCTCTGCGAAGGGCCTATCCTTTATTATTATCTTCTACCTTATGAAAGAGTCATGGTGATCTTCACCTTTCCTTTTTCATTTTATCCTTTGGCAAGTTTAGCATGTTGGCAAGAACATGATATATATATATATCTAATTGGATGTAGGGGAGCATGAATCATTATTGTTGACATTACCCTTGAGGTAAAAGGTTGTGGGGTAAAACTATAAGCCCCTATCTTTCTCTGTGTCCGACTAAAACTCTATAACCACAAGTATCGCGTGAGTGTTAGCAATTATGGAGGACTAAATGATAGTTGAGTATGTGGACTTGCTTTTTAGCTCTGACATATACTCTTTCCAATGTTATGATAAATTGCAATTGCTTCAATGACTGAGATTATAGTTTGTTGGAACCCAATAAGGTTTATGATTTATACTTTTGCATTGTGAATAGATCATCACTTGAACATAAGTAATCATATGACAAAACCTATATATGTTGTTGTTACAAGAATAATCATGATGCATTCATGTCCGTATTTTATTTTTATCGACACCTCTACCTCTAAACATGAGGACATATTTATTGTTATCGGCTTTTTGTTTGAGGACAAGCGAGGTCTAATCTTGGGGAGTTGATACGTCCATTTTGCATCATGCTTTTATATTGATATTTATCGCATTATGGACTGTTATTTCACTTTATATCACAATACTTATGGCTATTCTCTCTTATTTTACAAGGTCTACATAAGGAGGGAGAATGCCGGCAGCTGGAATTCTGGGCTGGAAAAGGAGAAAATATTAGAGACCTATTCTGCGCAACTCCAAAAGTCCTGAAACTCCATGGAACGTCTTAAAATAAATAAAGAAAAAATCCACGCCAAAGATGAAGGCCAGGGGGCCCACACCCTTCTCACGAGGGTGGGGGCGCCCCCCCTAGGGCGCGCCCCCTACCTCGTGGGCCCCCTGGTGGCTCTCCGATGCCCATCTTCTCCTATATGAGGTCTTTCGATGAGAAAAAAATAGGGAGGAACTTTTTGGAACAAGACTCCTCTGCCACAAGGCGGAACCTTGGCGGATCCAATCTAGAGCTCCGGCAGAGCTATTCTGCCGAGGATACTTCCCTCCGGGAAGGGGAAATCATCACCATCGTCATCACCAATGCTCCTCTCATCGGGAGAGGGCAATCTCCATCAACATCTTCACCAACACCATCTCATCTCCAAACCCTAGTTCATCTCGTGTATCCAATTCTTGTCTCAAAGTGCGGGATTGGTGCTAGTAGGTTGCTAGTAGTGTCGATTACTCCTTGTAGTTGATGCTAGTTGGTTTAATTGGTGGAAGATCATATGTTCAGATCCTATGTGCATATTATTACCCCTCTGATTTTGAACATGAATATGCGTTGTGAGTAATTACGTGCGTTCCTGAGGACAAGGGAGAAGTCTTGCTATGAGTAGTCATGTGAATTTGGTATTCGTTTGACATTTCGATAAGATGTATGTTGTCTAGCCTCTAGTGGTGTTATGTGAACATCGACTACATAACACTTCAGGATTATTTGGTCCTAGAGGAAGGCATTGGGAAGTAATAAGTAGATGATGGGTTGCTAGAGTGACAGAAGCTTAAACCCTAGTTTATGCGTTGCTTCGTAAGGGGCTGATTTGGATCCATATGTTTCATGCTATGGTTAGGTTTACCTTAATACTTTTGTTGTAGTTGCGGATGCTTGCAATAGAGGTTAATCATAAGTGGGATGCTTGTTCAAGTAAGAACAGCACCCAAGCACCGGTCCACCCACATATCAAATTATCAAAGTATCAAACGCGAATCATATGAACGTGATGAAAACTAGCTTGATGATATTCCCATGTGTCCTCGGGAGCGCTTTTCCTATTATAAGAGTTTGTTCAGGCTTGTCCTTTGCTACAAAAAGGATTGGCCCACCTTGCTGCACTTTATTTACTTTTGTTACTTGTTGCTCGTTACAATTTATCCTATCACAAAACTATCTGTTACCACTTATTTCAGTACTTGCAGAGAATACCTTGCTGAAAACCACTTATCATTTCCTTCTGCTCCTCGTTGGGTTCGACACTCTTACTTATCGAAAGTACTACGATAGATCCCCTATACTTGTGGGTCATCATCTTGCTGGACGGTGATGGGTTGGATGAGATCTATCATGTAATCGAGTTAGTTTTATTAGGGTTTGATCCCTAGTATCCACTATGTTCTGAGATTGATGTTGCTATGACTTTGCTATGCTTAATGCTTGTCACTAGGGCCCGAGTGCCATGATTTAAGATCTGAACCTATTATGTTTTCATCACTAGATGAGAGTTCTTGATCCTATCTTGCAAGTCTATAGTCACCTACTATGTGTTATGATCCGACAACCCCGAAGTGACAATAATCGGGACCACTCCCGGTGATGACCGTAGTTTAAGGAGTCCATGTATTCACGATGTGTTAGTGCTTTGGTCCGGTACTCTATTGAAAGGAGGCCTTAATATCCCTTAGTTTCCATTAGGAACCCGCTGCCACGGGAGGGTAGGACAAAAGATGTCATGCAAGTTCTTTTCCATAAGCACGTATGACTATATTCGGAATACATGCCTACATTACATTGATGAATTGGAGCTAGTTCTTTGTCACCCTAGGTTATGATTGTTACATGATGAACTGCGTCCGGCATAATTCTCTATCACCGATCCATTGCCTACGAGCTTTTCATATATTGTTCTTCGCTTATTTATTTTTTCGTTGCTATTGCTATCATCACTACAAAATACCAAAAACACTACTTTTGCTACTATTACCTTTTGCTAACGTTACCACTACTATCATATTACTTTGCTACTAAATACTTTGCTGCAGATATTAAGTTTCCAGGTGTGGTTGAATTGACAACTCAGCTGCTAATACTTGAGAATATTCTTTGGCTCCCCTTGTGTCGAATCAATAAATTTGGGTTGAATACTCTACCCTCGAAAACTGTTGCGATCCCCTATACTTGTGGGTTATCAAGACTATTTTCTGGCGCCGTTGTTGGGGAGCATAGGTATATTCTTTGAGTCACTTGGGATTTATATCTGATGATCACTATGAAGAACTTGAAAGATAAAAGAACCAAGATTTTCCCTCAACTACGAGGGGAGGTAAGGAACTGCCATCTTGCTCTGCACTTGATTCACCTTCTGTTTTGAGTAAACTTGCGACACCCACTCCTGCTATTCGTTCTAATATGTCGCATGTTATTGATGATGCCACTTCTTCTTTGCATGATACTTATGATGAAACCACTTCTATGCTTGATAATACTGTGCCACTAGGTGAATTTCTCGATGAACAACTTGCTAGGGTTAGAGAGGATGAAATTATTGAAATTGATAATATTGATGAAAGTGATGATGAAGATTCTCACCCTAGATATGAATTGCATGTTGTGCCTGAGGGTTATGCTATGGATGAAGAAATTGCTAGAGATTTTTTAGCTTGCAATGATAGATATGATCTTAGGAAACTGTTAGCTAAGCTGAAAGAAAAGTCTTTGAATGCTAGAATCAAACCTGACCCTGCTTTTGCTACTTCACCTATCTGTGTTACTGATAAGGATTATGAATTCTCTGTTCATCCTGATATAATTACTTTCGTTGAATCTAATCCTTTTCATGGCTATGAATCTAAAACTGTTGTGGCACATCTTACTAAATTAAATGATATAGCCACCATGTTCACTAAAGATGAGAGAACTAGCTACTTTTATATCCTTAAAATATTTCCGTTCTCATTAAAGGGTGATGCTAAGATATGGTTTAATTCTCTTGATCCTGGTTGTGTGCGTAGTTCCCAGGATATGATCTATTACTTCTCTGCTAAATATTTCCCTGCTCATAAGAAACAAGCTGCTTTAAGGGATATATACAACTTTGTGCAAATTGAAGAAGAGAGTCTCCCACAAGCTTGGGGAGGCTTCTCAAGTTACTTAAAGCTCTGCCTGATCATCCTATCAAGAAAAATGAAATACTTGATATCTTTTATAATGGACTAACCGATGCTTCCAGAGATTACCTGGATAGTTGTGCTGGTTCTGTTTTCAGGGAAAGAACACCGTATGAAGCTGGAATTCTATTGAATAATATGTTGACAATTGAAAATAATTGGACACTTCCTGAGCCAACTCCTGAGCCTATTCCTAAACCAACTCCGAAGAAAAGAGGTGTTCTATTTCTCAGTCCTGAAGATATGCAAGAGGCAAAGAAATCTATGAATGAAAAGGGTATTAAAGCTGAAGATGTTAAGAATTTACCTCCTATTGAAGAAATACATGGTATTAATTTACCACTTGTCGAAGAAATGCATAAATTTAATGCATCTCCTATTGAAGAAACACATGGTCTTGATAACCGGCACAGGTAGTAAAGGTAAATTCTCTTTATAGATTTGATAAAGCTGAAATCCCTCTTACTAAGTTTGCTAGCCCATGCTTAGATGAGTTTGATAAATTTATGGTTAAGCAAGAAGACTTCAATGCTTATTTTGGTAGACAATTGAAATACAATTCAAATATGCTTGAACACTTGGGTGATTATATGGCTAATGTCAAAGGTGAACTTAAACTTATTAGTAAACATGCTTCTATGGTTACCACTCAAGTAGAACAAGTACTTAAAGCTCAAAATGATTTGCTCAATGACTTGAATAGTAAGAATAATGATTATGTTGTTAGAGTGGCTACTAGAACTGGTAGAATGACTCAGGAAGCTCTGTATCCTGAAGGCCATGCTAAGAGAATTGAGAAAAATTCTCAGAGAAATAATATAGATGCACCTAGTCCTTCTAAAAGGAAGAAAAAGAAAAATGATAGGACTTTGCATGCTTCTAGTGAACCTATTGCTGAAACACCTGAGAATCCAAATGATATTTCTATTTCTGATACTGAAACACAATCTGGTAATGAACCTGAAACTAGTGATAATGTGTCGGGGAAACTGGTCCTCGAACACCTATGGGGCCGGCGGACCGGGCCCCTTTCGGTTCGGCGGGGGGCGGAGATCGCACGAAGAGCAGATCGAGGCGAAGCACACGAGCAGTTTACCCAGCTTCGGAGCTCTCCGGAGAGATAACACTCCTACTGCTGCTTGTCTAGTTCTATTCTGTTCTTGCTCTAGAGAGAGAGCGTAGTGTCTTTCTGGGTTACGAATGAGTCGAACCCAATCGAACCCCCTCTACATTGCGCATGGGCCTCCTTTTATACGCTAAAGGGGTCACCGACAGGTGGCAACGCAGAGAAGGGTACAAATATAAAAAGTGAGGTGGTTGGTACAGTTACTTGTACAGTGCACCCTACCTAACCCTGACGGCAGGGGACAAGGGCATTAAAGGCCCGTCTGAGTCGCCCAAACAATGCAGAAAAGGACCGTTAGGGGCGCCACCGTTTGCCACGACGACGATCTTGTCAGCTTCGCATGCCACTGCGCACCGCTAGCTGCACAGCCTCCCGCCACGCGCGCCTGGAGAGGCCCCCAGAGCGACACGTTGGTGGATGCGCTGGAGCGTGGGCACAGAGTGGCCGCCTGCCGCGGCAAGCGCCTTGCCGCTGTTGTTATCTTGTCGGGTCCGGAAGCTTGTCGCTCACTGGGCCTCGAGGTACCTTGTTTGGTCTTCCCGGAAAGCTCCTCTTGCCGGGGCCTTGTTGCCTTGCCGGAGCGCGTGGCGTGTCGCGGCAAGTTCTTTGGAGTGCCTCGGTTGGCCTTCCCGACAAGCTCCTCTTGCCGGGGCCTTGTCTCCTGAGCTTAAATACTTTGTTCTTGAATGGATCCAAGGGAACCTTGGAGGATCTTGGCGTTCGCCCGGCAAGCCTTGCCGCGGGGTGCTGCAACTGCCCGTGCACAAGTTTGGGGTACTAGGGTACCCCTATTCTAGTACACCGACAGGAGCCCCCGGGCCTGGGCCAGACACGGTGCCGAGCGCTGTTGGGCCAGGCCCAAGACAGGGCACGGGCACACGCGGACTGGGCCACCGCGCTCTCCCATAACGGCACGCGTTGAATGCAGCATCGTGGGAGAGATCGTGGGTGGTTGTTTATTTGGAAGGGCGAAACGTCCGCCCCGTCCCTCTTTATAAGCAGAGGAAACAGGGGCAGTTCTTTCCCCCTCGCTGGTTGCTGCTACTCCATCTTCACGAACCTCCACCGCCCCCCCCCTTCTTCTCGAAGCCGAGAGAGCAGCGCTCCGCCCCCCATTGCCACCAGCATCACCACGCCGTCGACCTCCCTCACCACCTCCGCCATGGCCCCGAAAGCCGACAAGGGAAAGTGCGTGAAGTCGGCCGAGGCGCAGCGGCTCGCGGCGCTGTGGAAGGAGCGGGCGATCTTCTCCCCTCAGCTCGGCATGCAGGAGCTGAGGGAGTACTTCTACCTCTTTTGGGCGACGGAGACGTGTGCGCATCCGCGCACGAGGGTACTCCCGGCCGCTGCTTCGGAGCTGGCTCCAAACGGTTACCCATTCTTTGCGCTATTCTTCTATCGCGGGCTCTGCCCGCCCTTCTCGGAGTTCTTCTGTGATATCATGAACACATACGGCTTCCGCCTCCTTGACTTCACCCCAACGCCGTTCTGACCATGGCAGTTTTCGCACATTTGTGCGAAAACTTTGTCGGAGTCCACCCCAGTGTTGCCCTTTTCCGCCACTACTTCATACCTCGGGTAGAGAGAGGAGAGCCGCTTGCCGGAGGGATTGCCTGGATCTCGAGAGTCGGCAAGAAGGAGGCGTACTTGGAGGGTGAGCTCCGCAGCAAGTGGGATGAGTGGAGAGCGGAGTGGTGCTGGATTGTCGAGGAGAATCCGCCGCCCTTCACCGCCGTGCGCCAAACTCCAATAGTGCGCGGCAATGACTGGAGCAGCGTGGCCCCAGAAGACGAGAGGCTGAAGATCGCCATTACTAGGATCCTTCACCTCAGGCTTGCCGGGCTCACTGTAGGCGCTGTAGGCGCAGATTTCCTCCGTCGCCGCATCGCCCCCTGCAGGAGAGGGGGAGGCCCGCCTGGGAATTCAAGAACTTGGCGGACATCATGAGGCTGTGGCCGGGCCTCAACTACAACTTCACCGTCTTGGAGCTGGATGCAATGCTCTTGGAGTTGTTCAAACGCGACCCCCAGCACCCATTCACGCAGCCGAGGGGCGTTGTCCCATTATGCAACAATTCTTCGCTTGACCGGATCCGCGCCATGATGCCGTTGTGTGATTCACACGGAATCGTTCCAACTTGGCAAGAGCCTGCGGATGATGTCGTGCAAGCGTTCTTCGACAACTTGGAAGAAGTGCCGTTCCGCGCTGACGAGCAGAAGAGCCTCACTCGTGACACCACCGACGAGGAGCTGCAGCGCATCGCCACTAGGGCGGAAGAGGTTGCGGCCGCTGCTGCCGCGGGCCTGTTTGGGTTCACTGTGGAGGAGGCGGAGGCTGCAGAGGCGGCAAACCTTGCCGAGCGCGCGGAGTTCATTGGTGAGGAGGAGCCTGCTGGTTCCGAAGCCGAGCCGAGCGAGGCCGGCGAGGAGGAGCCCAAGCCTTCAGAAAACTTGCCGCAGGCAGAGCCCCCAGCCCCGCCAAGAAGGCGCCTTCGCAGGGCCGGGGACGCAGCGGGGCGGAAGCCGGCTCAACAGCCGCCGAGCCGTGCGACGCGCTCTACCGCGACAAGCAATGTTGCCGCGGGAGCGCCCCACGCAACAGTGGCAACTGGAGCGGGATCTTCCCGGGCCACCGCCACCGCCCCCGCCAAGAGGGCAAGGGACCCTACTCCTCCGCCTCGCCGTACCGGAGGAGGGCCGGACTTCGATCTTTCCGCGCTCAGCTCCGACGAGGAGGAAGAAGAGTAAGTTTCTTGGGTGCTCTTGTAGTTCTTCAATCTTGCTGTTTATATCTTGTATCTGACTTGCTCCAATCTGGACTCCTTTCTTTTCAGGACGCTGTCCCAGAGAGTGGCGAAGAGGGCCAAGGCCGCGGTGATTGTCATCGAGGATGACCCCACCGTGTCAGTAGGAGGTGGGTCCGAGGCCACCTTGATGGACCCGGCAATCACTCCTCAAAGCAGCCCCCAGCGCAGCCCCCAGCGTAAGTTCATAGTTTAGCCTTCTGCTGCCGGGCGCGCTTGAGTGCTTTTTCCTTTGTTGATATCTTGCTTGTTGATTTGTGTAGGAGCAGGGCATCCACATCAGGAGCGCCCGGAAGCTGGTCCCGAAGTGCCTTCTGCTTCGTCTACGCCGCCAAGGGAGGGGTTCCCGGTAAGGGAGCGCTCTCCGGCAAGGGAGAACTCTCCGGCAAGGGACAGCACCGTCAACCCTGCGGCGATCGAGACCGCAACTGCAGATCTTGGCGCAGGTAATTCACTTGTCCAAAAACTTTCCCTTGGGTTCTTCTTCTTCTAATTTTCTTCTCTTGGATTTTTGATTGATTTTTCTCCCTTCTTCGTTCTTCAGACCCCTCTGCTACTGAGTCAATGGAGACAGAGGGCACCGGCGAGGAAGCGGCCGGTGCTGATGAGACCGCCGGCGAGGAGGCCTCCAGGGCTGCCGCTGCAGAAGCCGGCGAGGGGTCGGGTGATCGCACTGACGACCCTGAGGCCGCAGGAGCGCCAGGCGCTGCGCCGACCGCCGATCCCTCTGCCGCTTCTGCGGAGCCAGGCTCTGAGGAGCCCCAGCCCGGCGCCTACTTGAAGGCCGGCGACAATATCTTCATCAAGCTACCCTGGGCGTCGAGCTCCAGGGCGCCGGTCGAGGGGGATACTTTCGACGGGGAGGTGCTCGCCTCTGCTGGATTGTCATTGGTCGACGCGCCCAGCAGCAGCAGCGGCGAGCCTGAGGAGGAGCAGCTGCTGCGGAAGCTGCTGTCACTCTACCGCGCCCGGCAAGCCAAGCTGGCTTCCCGGGAAGCGCTTGTCGCAAAGGCGGGAGTTGACATGGAGAAGCGCATGGAGGAGCTCCGGGGCCATAATCGAGAAGCTCTCCGGTCCCTAGCGCAGAAGCGGGAGCGACTCGACGAGGAGCGCACGGCCTTCCTTCTCGAGAAGGCCGAAGCTGAGGAGGAGCAAAGGCTGGCCGCCGAGAAGCAGTCCGCGTGGGAAGGTGAACTAGTGCAGCGGAAGGCCAACCTCGACAGCTACGAGGAAGAGCTCGCCGAGCGCGAGCAAGCACTTGGCGGGGCGCTCAAGGAGGCAAAGGACGCTGCGGCAATTGCAGAGGCCGCCAAGAAAGAGCTGGAGGAGAAGGTGGCGCAGCTGGAGGCCAACAATGGGAAGAGCGGCGAGGAGCTTGCCGCGCTCAAGCGTGAGCGTGAGAAGGATGCTGCCGCCCACGATGAGCTGCAAGGTCTTCTTGCTGAGAGGGGCAAGGAGCTCAGCGTCGCCAAGGATTCCAAAGCAGACCTGGAGCTGAAGCTGGCCACGCTGACGCAGACGCTGGAGGCCGCCAAGGAGCGGGAGAAGACCTTGTCGGAGAAGGTCAAGGCTAACGCGGCGCTGCTAGAGAGCATTGCAGTCACTCAGAACTCGTTCAGAGACACTGTGGAGCACTGGACCGAGGGTCTGGTGAACATTGCCGCAGTCATCAACGAGGAGCTGGCATAGCTGGGGATGGAGGACTTTGGGTATCCTTCCGACGAGAGTCTTCAACCCAGCGCCAAGCTCAGCCTGTTCTTCAAGGGCGTGGCGACGGCACTCCAGCAGCTCCGGGAGAGGATCCCGAAGCAGCTGGCCGATGAGTCGCGCAAAATCTGTGCCGGGGTTCTCCAGAAGGTGCTGATGAAGGTGGCCTTCCGCAATCCAGGCCTCAGCTTCACCAACGTCCTCAGGTCCTTGCCGCCTGACGCCGATCTGGATGCACTCAAAGCCCTTGTCGCACCCATTGTGGACAAGGTGAGCGAGATCAAGAGGGTCGAGGGCGGACGCGTAGACTAGGCCGTCCATTTCTTCTTTTCCCTTGCCGCTGCCAATCATGTTATGAAAACATTCTGTTAGAGCTGCGACAAGTTATCTTGTAATATAACTTTATTTCTGTTATCAATTGCTATGTTATTTCCTCTACTAGATTCCTTCCTTTGTATGTTTTTACCCTACGCTTCTAGGGAACTTGTCGGCGCAGGCACCCGAGCCGCGAGCGCTGAGTGCGGAACTTCAGCAGCCTGCTGGCGGCGCCGCTTCCGACAAGAAACCTTGTCGCGACTAGATGCAACACACTTAAGCTGTTGATCGGACTCGAAACAAAGTAAGGGCGCAACTAGCCACGAGTTGGTTCCTCCGCGCACAGGTTTTCCATACAAAGCAGGGTCGTTCGAGGAAGATAACTCAAAAATTTAAAAACTGATTGCTCAAACTTTGGCAACTTAGCTTTTCTGTCGTTTGCTTCCCGGCAAGGCAAGACTTCGCTCGAACGACGCCTGGTCCATACCACAATCTTCTCCTTTCCCCCGGCAAACATGTGTGCGAGGGAACCTCCTTTTCCTTTGTTGAAAAAGAAGAAGGAAGAGAAAATAATGATATGGAGCCCTTCGGCTCGTTATTGCTTACCGGATGTAGGTGCTGCACAAAGTGCCAGATAACACATGCAAGAAAGAAAGTAATGCATGAAATGGACAAGTTGTGCGGAGCACCTGGGGTTTTACTTATGCACGGGATCTGCGCCCGGCTTTGTACAAAGGATTACATGCAACAGCGGCAAGACTTGTACAAAAGGTGGTTGCCGGAACGGGGTTCCGGCAACCGCGCCCTACGGGAAAAACTTACGAAGATGTTCTATGTTCCAGGAGTTGCTCACCGGAATGCCATCTTCGGTCTCAAGGCGGACAGCGCCGGGCCTTGTGACTCGTCTCACCCGATAAGGGCCTTCCCACTTCGGCGTCAACTTGTTGGAATTCTTGGCGGACTGAACGCGCCGAAGAACAAGTTTGCCTTCCTCGAAGCTTCTGGCTTTAACTTTGCGGCTATGGTAGCGGCGCAAAGCTTGCTGGTATCGAGAAGCTCGTACAACACCCTGAAGACGATCTTCCTCAAGGAGCAGCGCGTCGTCTTGTCGCAGCTGTTCTTGCTCAAGCTCATCATAAGAGAGCACTCGAGGCGATCCGTATACGAGTTCCGTGGGGAGAACTGCCTCTGCTCCGTAGACTAGAGCGAAAGGTGTCTGGCCAGTGGCTCGATTTGGCGTCGTTCTGATCGACCAAAGAACCACCGGCAGCTCCTCGATCCAGTTTCTTCCGCACCTGCGCAGCCTGTCGAAAGTTCTGGTCTTGAGCCCGCGCAGCACTTCAGCATTTGCCCTCTCTGCTTGACCGTTGCTTCTCGGATGAGCAACAGAAGCGAAGCAGACCTTGGCGCCAAGGTCTGCATGAAGGTGCGGCTCGTGAATTGCGTGCCGTTGTCGGTGATGATCCTGTTAGGGATCCCGAAACGGCAAACAATTGACCTGAAGAACTTGACTGCTGACTGTGCTGTCACCTTCCTCACTGGCTGCACTTCCGGCCACTTTGTGAACTTGTCGATTGCGACGTACAAGTACTCAAAGCCCCCGACAGCTCGGGGGAAAGGGCCGAGGATATCGAGCCCCCAGACCGAAAATGGCCAGGATAAAGGGATCGTCTGGAGAGTTTGAGCTGGCTGGTGTATCTGTTTGGAGTGGAACTGGCACGCTTCACACTTGGTTACTTGTGCAGTTGCATCCTGGAGGGCTGTCGGCCAAAAGAAACCTTGCCGGAAAGCTTTGCCGGCAAGTGCCCTTGCGCCTATGTGGTGGCCACATATGCCTCCATGTATCTTTGCCAACAGCTTTTGTCCATCTTCCCGGCAAATACACTTCAATTTCACACCGTTGAGTCTTCTTCTGTACAGTATGTTATCGACAAACTGGTACATACTTGACTACCAGGCTACTCTTTCCGCTTCTTCTTGCTCTTCGGGAAGTTCTCCTGTCTGAAGGAAATGGACAATCTGCTGCGCCCATGTTGGAGCTTGTGGCTCGACAACAAGGACTAAAGGCACATCTGTTGCTGCGGGAACATCCGCTTCTACGGCAAGGACTTGCGGCCCTGCCGGAGCTTGATGTTCCCCGGCAAGCTTGCCGGAGCAAAACTTGTCGGGAGCGTCTGCTTCAACGGAACAAACCATAAGGTTTGCCGGAGCAGACTGCCCCTCAGCATTCTGGGTGTTGATCTTGGGGACTTTCTTGGCGGCGGCTTCGGGGAGCTCTGCCGGAAAGTAGTCACCAAAAACCAACTTCCTCTTCTTGCTTTGTCCAGTTGAGGGTGCTACGGATGGCTGAGTCAACTTGAGCACAAAGATCCCTGGTTCCACAGGTAACTTTAGTGCGGCGCACTTTGACAGGCCATCAGCAATGTCATTCTGAGCTCTCGGGATATGTTCCATCTATAGGCCGTCAAAGTGCTCTTCTAGCTTCCTCACTTCATCAACATATGCTTCCATCAATGGACTCTGGTAGTTCTTGTTCACTTGGCGGACGACAAGCTGTGAGTCATCCCTGACAGTGAGCTTCTTGATCCCAAGGTCTGCTACGATTCTGAGTCCGGCAAGCAATCCTTCATACTCTGCAGTATTGTTGGTTGCTTGCTCCTTGGGAAAGTGCATCTGGACTACGTATTTGAGGTGCTCTCCGGTGGGTGCGACAAGCAGCACGCCCGCACCAGCGCCTTGCAGCGAGAAGGCACCATCAAAGTACATCAGCCACTCTCTGCTTGCCTCTTTTACGGGGATGCTCGTCTCTGGAATTTCTTCATCTGGGGTTGGCGTCCACTCTGCTATGAACTCTGCCAATGCTCTGCTTTGGATAGTTGAAGTGCTCTCAAACTTGAGGCCAAAGCTTGACAGTTCCAGCGCCCACTCGACAATCCTGCCTGTTGCTTCTGGATTTTGCAGTATCCTCTTCAGCGGAAAGCGAGTGACGACTGTGATTTCATGTGCTTGGAAGTAATGGCGCAGCTTTCTCGAGGCCATGAGGAGGCCGAAAAGCAACTTCTGCACACCAGAGTACCTTGATCTAGCCCCCTGCAGAAGGGAACTGACAAAGTAAACTGGGCGCTGCACCATTCTCTTTTGCATCTTATCATGCTCCTGCGCAGATCCATCTTTGTCGGGACCAGAGCTTGTCGGCGAAGCCCCCTGCTTGTCGCTGGATACATCTGCCGTGGTTGCTGGCTCGTCATCTGCCTCTCTCTCTGCCACTAACGCAACACTAACCACTTGATTGGTTGCCGCTATATACAGCAGCAACTTCTCTTGTGGCTTAGGTGCGACAAGTGTTGGAGTGGAGGACAGGTATCTCTTCAAGTCCTGCAGCGCAGCCTCCGCCTCCGGAGTCCATTTCATTGGACCTGCCTTTTTCAAAATTTTGAAAAATGGCAGGGCGCGCTCAGCAGATCTAGAGATAAACCTGCTGAGAGCAGCCACGCAACTGGCAAGCCTTCGTACATCCTTGACGCGCTTTGGTGCTTCGATCTGCTCAATGGCTTTGATCTTGTCGGGATTGGCTTCAATTCCCCGCTGAGACACGAAGAACCCGAGAAGCTTGCCGGAAGGGACTCCGAACACGCACTTCTCGGGGTTAAGCTTGAGGTTGATCTTGCACAGATTTGCAAATGTCTCATCTAAATCTTGAATCAGAGTCGCCCTGTTCTTGCTCTTGACCACTATGTCATCCATGTAAGCTTCCACATTTCTGTGCATTTGCGGCTCAAAAGCATGGTGGACTACCCTTGCGAATGTTGAACCAGCATTCTTCAAACTGAAAGGCATCCGTACAAAGCAGTACGTGCCACACGGGGTGATAAATGCGGTTTTCTCTTCATCCTCTTCTGCCATGAAGATCTGATGGTATCCTGAGTATGCATCAAGAAATGAAAGCAAATCACATCCGGCTGTGGAGTCAACAATCTGGTCAATGCACGGCAAGGGAAATGGGTCTTTGGGACAAGCTTTATTAACATCAGTGAAGTCAATACAAAGTCTCCATTTCTCGTTAGCCTTGCGCACAACAACAGGATTGGCCAACCACGTGGGATGGAGCACTCCTCTGACAAGGCCTGCTGCTTCCAACTTCTTGACTTCTTCTGCGATGAATTCTTGACGCTCTACTGCCTGCTTCCTGACTCTCTGCTTGACGGGTCACGCATGAGGACAGACGGCAAGGTGGTGCTCAATTACTTTCCTGGGAACACCGGGGATATCAGACGGTTGCAATGCAAACACGTCGACATTCGCCCGCAGGAAAGCAACGAGCGCGCTTTCCTATTTGGGGTCAAGAGTGGCGCTGATGGTGAAGGTACCACCAGCGCCATCCTTTTTGGCGGACACCTTCTTGGTCTCAGGTGGAGCTGCCATTGCCTTCTTACACTTGCCGGTGGAGCTCGATGGTGCGTCCTCGACGGTAGCGCAGCACTCCGAAGAGGTGCACTTGCTGGAGTGGGCATCAGAGCTCTTGCCGGACTTGGTCTTCTTCTTGCCCCCGGGAGCTTCAGCGGCAAGTGTCTCGTGTTCTGCTGCGGCTGCTGCTTCCCGGTAGATCTTGTCGGCACAGATAAGAGCATCCTTCTTGTCGCCAGGGACAGAGATGACACTTATCGGGCCTGGCATTTTCAGTATGTTGTACGCATAGTGAGAGGCTGCCATGAACTTAGCGAGTGTCGGACGGCCAAGGATTCCATTGTAAGGTAATGGAAAGTCAGCAACATCAAATGTGACCCTCTCAGTCCTGAAGTTCAGTTCGCTGCCAAATGTTACCGGCAACGTGATCTTTCCCTTCGGCTTGCTCCTTCCCGGGTTGATTCCTTGAAATGTACTGGTCTCTTCGAGCTCGCTGTCGGGGATCTGGAGTTTCTGGAGCACCGCGGAGGAGATCAGGTTCAAGCCGGCCCCGCTGTCAACTAGCATCTTAGTGACCTTGAGGTTGCGGATTGTTGGTGAAACCAACATCGGCAAGCACCCGACCGCAGTTATGTGATCCGGGTGGTCCTCAATATCAAAGATGATAGGCGTGCCGGACCATTTCAGAGGCTTGCGTGACTCGACGGGTGGTTCTGCTGCATTAACTTCCCGCACCCACTGCTTGAGCTGACGGTGCGAGGTATGCAGAGAAGCACCACCGTCAATGCACAGGACCTCTGTGGCTTTCTGGAACTCCTGCTCATCAGTCTCCTCGTCATCCATGTCTTCATCGTCGTTGTCATCTTCGTCCTTGTCGCGGCCGCGGGGAGGTCTGTCTCCTTGCCGCTGCTTGGCCTTGCCGCGGCGTCCTCCTTGGCCGGGACGTTTCTTGCCGGATTCCACAGCACCTTCCTGGGCCTTCTCCTTGTCGCGCCGCTCGTATTCAGCTTTCTGTTGCTCAACAAGCTGCTCGACTTTCTTACAGTTCTGGAGATCATGGCCCTTGGTGCGGTGGATCTTGCAATACTGCTTGTTGGTGCCGTCCTACTTGTCGGCGACCGCCACCTCCGCGGCAACCTCCTTGCCGGAGTCACCAGCTTTGGCTTCCTTGGCGCCACCACCGTTGCCGGATTGCTCAACAACTAGCACCTCTTTGCCTTTCCTCCTTCTGTTGTTCCACCGCCGGTTTTTCCTTGGCGGGGTAGCATCCTCACTGTCAGATCCTCCCGCTCCTACATTCTCTTCTGGGAGTCTCCTCCCTTCCTCAGCACGTGCACACTTGTCGGCCAGTGCATATAACCCACTGACGTCCCTGATCTTGCACATCGCCATTTCCTCCCGCATCCTGCGGTTCCGCATGTTCTGATGGAACGCGCTGATCACCGCAGCAGGGTGGACGTCTGGGATGTTGTGTTGCACACTGCTGAATCTCTGAATGTACTTGCGCAGGGGCTCTCCTTCCTTCTGGGCGAGCAGATGAAGATCACTCTCCTGGCCATGAGGCTTGTGTCCGCCTGTGAAGGCGTCGACGAATTGATGGCACAGATCAGCCCAAGAGGATGTTGAGTTGTCCGGCAAGTGCATGAGCCAAGATCTGACGTTGGGCTTGAGCACCAGCGGGAAGTAGTTGGCAAGGATCTTGTCATCCCGTCCCCCGGTAGCTTGCACCGCGATGGTGTAGATGCTGAGGAACTCTGACGGATGCGTCTTGCCGTCGTACTTCTCCGGTACGTCTGGCTTGAAGTTTTTCGTGCTGGGCCACTGGACTTGCCGCAGCTCACGAGTGAACGCAGGGTAACCTACCGCATACGGTAGATCGCCTGGTTCCCCTGGAGCATGCATGTCATCAGAGGGCCCAGCGCGCTTGTTGGATTGACGTCGCGCTTCTCTTCGGCGCTCGATGCGAGTTCGAGCGTCTTCTTGTTGCCGATCATGAAGGACTTGGCGCTGATCGCGACGAGCTCGTGGATCCGACGATGCAGTGGAGTCACTGTCGAGGTGGATCCGGCGAGTCGGCGATCTTGGCCTTCGGGGCGGTGATTGCATGGTAGTTGCACCTCCACCCGTTTCGTCGCCGCCGGCTCGCGCCCGGCAACCCTGCCGCGGCGGCGACGCGCTCGGCCGCCGTGGAGTGTCACCGTTGGCGTAGCCGATGAGACTCTGAATGGTGGCCCTCCATTCGTCGATCTTGTCCGACGTCGGAGGGTAATCTAGGAGAAGTTGAGCTCGTGCCAAAGCTTCTGCTGGAGTGGTGGGTGGCAGGGGCGGACGGCGCGAGGAGCGGGACGTGCTCGAACTTCTAAATATGTTAGAAGGAGCAGTATCCCGTCCAGGCGACCGTGCTCCGCTCGTGCCAACATGCTGGCGTGCATGCTGGTCTTGAGCGTCCCGAGATCCACCAGCTTGGTCTTGGCCTATCATGCGTATGGCACTGCTAGTGCCATGACGCTGTTGGTCTTGCGCCTCCTGAGAGTGGCGCGGAACATGTACAGTCGCCGAGGTTTGTGCAGCCTTGTCTTTGGACCTGGCGGCATCATGAGCTTCCTCGTCGACATCCATTCTTCCGCCGGCGTCCATTCCACCACCCGTTTGCTCCAACGGTGGCGGAAGTGACGTGGACGGAGCGGTTGCCGCCGAAGTCTTCTTCTTCGGTGGCATGTTGATGAAGGGAACGAAGATCTAGCTCGTGTGAACGCCGGATCAGGTTCACACAATCTCGACGCCCCCTACCTGGCGCGCCAAAGACGTCGGGGAAACTGATCCTCGAACACCTATGGGGCCGGCGGACCGGGCCCCTTTCGGTTCGGCGGGGGGCGGAGATCGCACGAAGAGCAGATCGAGGCGAAGCACACGAGCAGTTTACCCAGCTTTGGAGCTCTCCGGAGAGATAACACTCCTACTGCTGCTTGTCTGGTTCTATTCTGTTCTTGATATAGAGAGAGAGCATAGTGTCTTTCTGGGTTACGAATGAGTCAAACCCAATCGAACCCCCTCTACGTTGCGCATGGGCCTCCTTTTATACGCTAAAGGGGTCACCGACAGGTGGCAACGCAGAGAAGGCTACAAATGTAAAAAGTGAGGTGGTTGGTACAGTTACTTGTACAGTGCACCCTACCTAACCCTGACGGCAGGGGACAAGGGCATTAAAGGCCCGTCTGAGTCGCCCAAACAGTGCAGAAAAGGACCGTTAGGGGCGCCACCGTTCGCCACGACGGCGATCTTGTCAGCTTCGCATGCCACTGCGCACCGCTGGCTGCACAGCCTCCCGCCACGCGCGCCTGGAGAGGCCCCCAGAGCGACACGTTGGTGGATGCGCTGGAGCGTGGGCACAGAGTGGCCGCCTGCCGCGGCAAGCGCCTTGCCGCTGTTGTTATCTTGTCGGGTCCGGAAGCTTGTCGCTCACCGGGCCTCGAGGTACCTTGTTTGGTCTTCCCGGCAAGCTCCTCTTGCCGGGGCCTTGTTGCCTTGCCGGAGCGCGTGGCGCGTCGCGGCAAGTTCTTTGGAGTGCCTCGTTTGGCCTTCCCGGCAAGCTCCTCTTGCCGGGGCCTTGTCTCCTGAGCTTAAATACTTTGTTCTTGAATGGCTCCAAGGGAACCTTGGAGGATCTTGGCGTTCGCCCGGCAAGCCTTGCCGCGGGGTGCTGCAACTGCCCGTGCACAAGTTCGGGGTACTAGGGTACCCCTATTCTAGTACACCGACATAATGTTAATGATAAGGTGCATGATGATGCTCAACCTAGTAATGATAATGATATAGAAATTGAACCTGCTGTTGATCTTGATAACCCACAATCAAAGAATCAACGTTATGATAAGAAAGACTTTGTTGCTAGGAAACATGGTAAAGAAAGAGAACCTTGGGTTCAGAAACCCATGCCTTTTCCTCCCAAACCATCCAAGAAAAAGGATGATGAGGATTTTGAGCGCTTTGCTGAAATGAGTACACCTATCTTTTTGTGTATGCGATTAACTGATATGCTTAAAATGTATCCTTATGCTAAGTATATGAAAGATATTTTTACTAACAAAATAAAGATACCGAAAGCTGAAATTTCCACCATGCTTGCTAATTATACTTTTAAAGGTGGAATACCAAAGAAACTTGGAGAACCAGGAGTACCCACTATACCATGCTCCATTAAAAGAAACTATGTTAAAACTGCTTTATGTGATCTTGGAGCCGGTGTTAGTGTTATGCGTCTCTCTTTATATCGTAGACTTGATTTGAATAAGTTGACACCTACTGAAATATCGTTGCAAATGGCTGATAAATCAACTGCTATACCTGTCTGTATTTGTGAGGATGTGCCTGTTGTGGTTGCAAATGTTACTATTTTAATGGACTTTGTTATTCTTGATATTCCCGAGGATGATAGTATGTCTATTATTCTTGGAAGACCCTTTTTGAATATTACAGGAGCTGTTATTGATTGCACCAAAGGCAATGTCACTTTTCATGTTAATGGTAATGAGCATACGGTACACTTTCCGAGGAAACAACCTCAAGTTCATAGTATCAACTCTATTGGAAAATTTTCATCGATTATATTTGGAGGTTTTGAATTTCCTCTTCCTACTGTCAAGAAGAAATATGATATTCTTATTACTGGGGATGTGCATATCCCCGTTGAGGTAACCTAGTGTTATTCGAAAATTCTCCGATTCCATGTTATTCAGAATGAGTTTGTTAACAAGACTTGATCAACCTTGTTAATGGATTCCTTTTGATGATCATGAGATGGATGAAGTTAGAAAACACAACACTCTGTACCCTCCTTTTACTTTCTGTTATTTATTTTAAATAAAATAAAAATAGTATTTTCTGTCTATTATCTGAATTATCCGTGCAATATAAAAATACCCCGAAAATAAAAGTTCTCCAAATGCCCTGAAATTTAAATATGATTTTTTCTAGAATATTTGAGATTATTTTGCACCGAGAACACAACACGGGGGGCATCCACCTGGCCACGAGGGTGGAGGGCGCGCCCCCCTGCCTCGTGGGCCCACGGTGGCCCTCCTCCACTTATTCCTGCACCCACACACTCCTTCTTGCTCCCACAAACAAGAATATCCAGCTCAAGCACGAGTTCTAGATCATTTTGCTGCGATTTTCGATCTCCTTGCTCAAAGCACCTCTCACAAAACTGCTTGGGGGGATTGTTCCTTGGTATTTGACTCCTCCATTGGTCCAATTAGTTTTTGTTCTAGTGCTTTATTCATCGCCAATTTATGCTTCCTAGGTGACTATGTTCTTGTGCTTGCATGTCAAATTTATATGGTTCCAAGTAGTTTTGATGCATAATATAGGCTCTAGGCACTTGTAGGAGTAGTTGCTATCAATTTTGTTGAGTTTGGTTTACTTTTACTTGAAGTTACTAAAAATTTCAGAAATTTTTTAGAGGAAGAAATATGCTGAGGAAAATGTACCAAGAGACGCTCCAGTGCGTCCTTGTGGATGGCCTTCAGAGGACTTCATGGATCGAGCGGGAATCAAGGAAGAATTTAACGCATATTTGCGTAACGCTGATCTTGTGAGCTTCAAGGCAGAAAAATGCCACCAGTACCACTATCTCACTAGTTCCTTTGTGAGGAGGTTTGAATTTTCATCTTCACGTAATTCTCCAACTGTCATGTTTGATCTTTATGAAAAAATTTACACTATGGACTTAGAGGATTTTACCACTGCTTGCAAACTTCCACAATGGGGTAGTGTGAGGGAACCTCGCAAATATGAATTTAGAGATTTTCTTGCTACTATAACTCTGGAGAATCTAGAGATATAACACAAGCTACCATAGGGAGCACCCACTTTCCTACTATACATTATTTTGCTCTCTTCATAGGTAGATGCATAAATGATAAAGATGAGGCATGTCACATGTGTGTCCCTGACCACAGTATTCTTAGGAGTGCTGTGTTGGGAGATAAATCTTATAATTTGGGAGCCATTGTTGCACGTAGGTTGCATCTTAACAGATTTAATGGAGATTTCTTTGGTGGAATTTATGCAACCTGCTTAGCTGATTTTCTTGGTGTAACTATATGTAATGATGATATTGAATTGCCTCCTGCTTACCTAGACTTTAATGCTATGGTTCACCACCAGTTTGTTGAGAGGAATGAATCACCTCTCCAGTATCGCTTAATCTTTGACTGACGTCGTGCTGTCCGTATTACTCTCCTTGCTCCTGCCTTCTTTGATTATCAGGCAAAAGGAAGATATGTTATTACTAGAGAGGAGGCAGATGAGTATGAGAGGAGGGCGGAGGCCGCTCGTCGCCACGCTGCAGCTCAGGAGGCGATAGCTGCTGCATCTTAGTACGACCCCAGCTACAACTATATATATCCGCCAGGCCTTCCGTGGCCATAAACCAACTTAGGCCAAAAGCCTAAGCTTGGGGAGTACGTATTTCTCACCGACATTACATTCATGTTCACACACTCATTGCTAGATGTCGGTGCTCATACTTTTTCATTGTATCATCCATGCTACTTTATTTCCTTTTTTATGCTTTCTTCTTGTGTGTTTGATAAACCTTAAGAAAAACAAAAAAAATAGTTGTAGCTTTTCGCTAAGTTTAAATTTCCATGCTTGTAGTAGTAATTAAAAAAAAGAAAACCCAAAAAGATTTCATGTTCTTCTTTTTGCTTGTTGGGAGCTTTCCCATGTAAATAGTTTTATTTCTTTTCTTTTCTTTGGGGGTCGA
Organism: Triticum dicoccoides; assembly: GCF_002162155.2. Classification (NCBI taxonomy): domain Eukaryota; kingdom Viridiplantae; phylum Streptophyta; class Magnoliopsida; order Poales; family Poaceae; genus Triticum; species Triticum dicoccoides. The sequence continues at coordinate 139,021,187 of NC_041382.1, read as the reverse complement.
TAGGAGGAGACCATAATTAAATTGTTGAAGTGGCTCTTATATGCACTATTGTTGATCTGACAAAAGAGCCCATATTGCCTTGTCTCTCCTGTTTATTGAATGCTTGCAGATTCCAGCTTAGTCCAATGCACGCGCACTATTATTATTATTATCCACATCGTTCGGTCGTGCAAGTGAAAGGCAATTATGACGATATATGATGGACTGACTGAGATGTGAAAAGCTGGTATGAACTCGACCTCTCTTGTTTTTGTAAATATGATTAGTTCATCGTTCCTGATTCAGCCTATTATGAATAAACATGTTTGCAATGACAATTAGATATTAAAGTTGCTTATGCCATGCTTAATTAGCTAGGAGCTTATAATGGTTTACCTTGCGTGCCAACATGCTATTAAAATGGTTGTGATGTGGTATGATAGGGTGGTATCCTCCTCTGAATGATTTAAGTGACTTGACTTGGCACATGTTCACACATGTAGTTGAAACAAAATCAACAAAGCCTTCACGATATTTATGTTCATGGTGGATTATATCCTACTCATGCTTGCATTTGGTGTGGATTAATTTTAATGCATGTTCATGACTGTTGCCGCTCTCTAGCTGGTCGCTTCCTAGTCTTTTTCTAGCCTTCACCTGTACTAAGCGGGAATACTGCTTGTGCATCCAACTCCATAAACCCCAAAGTTATTCCATATGAGTCCACCATACCTACCTATATATGGTATCTACCTGCCGTTCCAAGTAAATTTGTATGTGCTAAACTCTAAACCTTCAAATAATTATCCTGTTTTGTATGCTGGAATAGCTCATGTATCAACTAGGACTGTCCGTATCTTCCATGTTAGGCGGTGAGGGAGTCCTGGATTAGGGGGTCTCTCGATAGACGGACTATATCCTTTGGCCGGACTGTTGGACCTTGAATATACAAGATTGAAGACTTCGTCCCGTGTCCGGATGGGACTCTCCTTAGCGTGGAAGGCAATCTAGGCAATATGGATATGTAGATCTCCTCCCTTGTAACCGACTCTGTGTAACCCTAGCCTCCTCGGCCGGTGTCTATATAAACCGGAGGGTTTAGTTCGTAGGACAACATACAATCATACCATAGGCTAGCTTCTAGGGTTTAGCCTCTAAGATCTCATGGTAGATCAACTCTTGTAATACTCATATCATCAAGAACAATCAAGCAAGACGTAGGGTATTACCTCCATCAAGAGGGCCCGAACCTGGGTAACATCGTGTCCACTGCCTCATGTTACCATCCGCCTTAGACACACAGTTCGGGACCCCCTACCCGAGATCCAGCGGTTTTGACACCGACATTGGTGCTTTCATTGAGAGTTCCACCGTGCCGTCACCGTAAGGCTTGATGGCTCCTTCGATCATCGGTAACGATGCGGTCCAGGATGAGGTTTTCCTCCTCGGACAGATCTTCGTATTCGGCGGCTTCACACTGCGGGCCAATTTCCTTGGCCATCTAGAGTAGATCAAGAGCTATGCCCCTGGCCATCAGGTCAGGTTCAGAAACTTAAACTACACTGCCGACATCCGCGGAGACTTGATCTTCAATGGATTTGAGCCCATGACGGGCGCGCCGCACAGTCACGATGAGCATGACGTAACTCTGCCGTCAGACAGTATTCGGGAGATTGCATCGGCAACTACTATGGTCGTTAATTCGGAGCAAATCGCGCCAACCAAGAGCGGATGGATAGGCCCAGCCATGGAGGCCGCACTCTCAGTGGCGATAGAGCCGGATACTGACTTCACCCCTTACGAGAGCCGTGTCGCCAAACCACTGGATTTGTCTCCGGCCACGGACTCTGAGCCGCCTGCATCCGTGCCCATCGAATCCGACTGGGCGCCGATCATGGAGTTCACCTCCGCGGATATTTTTCAGCACTCGCCTTTCGGCGATGTGCTAAATTCATTAAGGTCTCTCTCCTTGTCAGGGGAGCCTTGGCCGAACTATGTCCGGCTAGAATGGGATGCGGACGACGAAGAAATTCGCTACTCGCCCGCCACCCACTTAGTAGCCACTGTCGACGATTTAACCGACATGCTCGACTTTGACTCCGAAGACATCGACGGTATGGACGATGATGCAGGAGATGAACAGGAATCACCGCCGACAGGGCGCTGGACCGCCACCTCATCATATGATGTATACATGGTGTACACCCCCAAAGAAGGCAATGGCGATGAGACAGTGGAGGATGACCCCTCCAAGAAGCAACCCAAGCGCCAACGTCAGCGGCGCCGCTCTAAGTCCCACCACAACAAAAGTAGTGATACCGACACAAGAGATAATAAAACTCCAGATAGTGCCGAAGACAACCACAACCCCCTCTAGTATGATGTAGAGCGGGAGGATGAACAAGCTAGCCCTCCAGAGCAGGTGGCAGATGGAGAACCAGAAGAGGGCAATTACATGCCTCTCTTCGAAGACGAGGTGAGCCTCGGCAATGAAGAATTCATCGTGCCTGAGGATCCCGTCGAGCAGGAGCGCTTCAAGCGTCGGCTTATGGCCACAACAAATAGCCTGAAGAAAAAGTAACAACAACTTCAAGCTGATCAAGACTTGCTAGCAGACAGATGGACCGAAGTCCTTGCGGCCGAGGAATACGAACTCGAGCGCCCCTCCAAGAGTCACCCAAAATGTAGGTTGCTACCTCACCTCGAGGAGGAATCATTGAAACCTCATTCACCAGTGTACTGTGACACCCCGGATATAACTTTCCAAATTTGTACTCCGACTCTTGCCGTTTCCGGCGTTAAGTTAATTTATTTCCTCGGGTTCGGGTTTTGTCTCCGTTAGTTGTTGTCGTTGTCATGCATCTCATATTATGTCATCATGTGCATTGCATTTGCATACGTGTTCGTCTCATGCATTCGAGTATTTTCCCCGTTGTCCATTTTGCATTACGGCGTTTTGTTCTCCTCCGGTGGTCATTTCTAGCTTTCTTTCATGTGTGGGGATTAAATATTTCCGGATTGGACCGAGACTTGCCAAGCGGCCTTGGTATACTACCGGTAGACCGCCTGTCAAGTTTCGTACGATTTGGACTTCGTTTGGTACTCCAACGGTTAACCGAGGGACCGAAAAGGCCTCGTGTGTGTTGCAGCCCAACACCCCTCCAATCTGGCCCAAAACCCACCAAACTCTGCTCCATGTCCTAGAGCGTTCGATCACGATCGCGTGGCCGAAAACCGCACCTCATTTGGACTCTCCTAGCTCCCTCTATGCCTATAAATAGACCCCCCGTTTTCGGATCTTCTCCTCCCATGAAACCCTAAAAAAAATAGATCTCCGCCGCCGCCGAACGTGTCCGACCCGAGCCGGACAACGTCCGGATCCGCCGCCGCCAACCACCGGGCGCCACGTGGCGCGGGCAGACCACATCACCGCCGCCACT